>NC_081410.1:471697867-472016136 GCF_030272615.1 Cryptomeria japonica
GCATCGGCAATAAATTTTAATGTTCATACATTTATGTTATCTGGTCGATATGAAATCTCATATTGTATATATCTTTGTAAGCCAACATAAGGCATAAAAGTTGTATAGGGTATATAGGTTAGTTAAGATTAGATCATTTTGATATAGAGAGATAGACATGAGATAGGAGATTATGATGATGTGAATGTAATATGATGCAAAATATATCAGAGATATCATGTATGTGAGGAATTTATTGTAAGGGTTATTCTGGTAAAGGGGTTTAGGGTTTCTAACTGGAACAGACAGAGCTTAAATCGGAACTGTATTATGGTATAGAAGATGCTATCTTAGTAGTTCACACTTCTTTGGATTGTAGTCTGGAATTTTATGTAGTCAGTGAGGCTCCTATTATGATTGAGCAGTGTGCTCTAGGTTGTAAGTCTTTCCGAAAGTGCAGGCCCCTCATATTTTTTGTAATATCTCCATATGGCCAGTGGATTGATATTGCGGGTCACAAATCCCATCATGGTTTTTCCTCTTTGAGGTTTTCCACATATAAATCTATGTTTTATGATTCTCATTTATGTGTTTGGCTTATTGGTTGCTTTACTTCTTTCAATTCTGTATGTACCGGTATACTGGTTAGTGTATGAATATTTTAATAAGGCTAAAATCTACTATTCTGGTATAACACCGATTCACCCCCCCTCTCAGTGTTATTGGTTTCCAAGAATTGGTATCAAAGCCTTGTGCCTCAGAGAAAGTTTAATAGCTTGAGGAAGATCTTGAAACCGAAATCAATGAATATGGCTTTGGAGAAGCAACTTGAGATGGTACTTGAAGATTATGATGTTGAAAGGTTGAAGAACTTAAAGCTATGGCATCTGATAATGCTCCCTGCACCCACCAACCCTAGATTGTCTTTGGCTGCCCTACCAAAATTTATCTTTACCCAACCCTCATCGGTGGGATTGCACTTCATGTCTTTCCTCAAGCCCTTAGATAGGTTAACTTGTTTGGCTCCATAAATGGGGAAAATAATACTTAACTATTAAACATGTAAGTATTTTTATAGTAATCCTTTGAGGAGATTAGAAATTTTAGTAGCAATTTGACATGTAAACAACACTTTTAAATGAAACAATGATAGAGGTATAACATAAATAATTATAAGAAAATAGAAAATTGATATATCTTGTGAAAGTTATTTGAAGAAAAGCCTAGGTTAACTTGTTTGGCTCCATAAATGGAGGAAAATAATACTTAACTATTAAACATGTAAGTATTTTATTAGTAATCTTTTGAGGAGATTAGAAATTTTAGTAACAGTTTGACATGTAAACAACATTTTTAAATGAAACAATGATAGAGGTATAATGTAAATAACTATAAGAGAAGAGAAAATTGATATACCTTGTGAAAGTTCTTTGAAGAAAAGTCTAGTCTCCAAAGAACTACACAATTTAATGCATTGTCAAATACATGTATGGTTGTAATAAATTCATAGAGCTTCTCCTTACAATAATTCAATGAGAACAACACTCCTATTGTATTGGAATAAAACTATCGTAACCTTGCAAAATTCATCTCATTACATTCTCTATCCTTGCCTCCAATATATAGATTTAAGTAGGCCCAAAAACATATCATAACACAATACTATGGGTCATAAAATGGTTTCAAATTACTATAAAGAGTGATTTTTTCAAAGAAACAAAAATTAAATTAATTTTTGTCATATCAAAACTTATACTTTTAAGTTTTTTCTAAAATTGATAGACCATATTAAGAAATTGGGTGAAATGAAAAATTAACTTATCATTATATTCTAAAAATTAACAAGCACTACCATGTTTATTGGAATAATTTATAGTTTAATATGGTTGAAAGTAATAACTTAGAGAACAATATTTATAAACTTAAAAAAAGTTTGTTAAACTCTTAATAAAGATAAATTAATAACTTTAAAGTTTAATAAAATAGATTGTTTATAATTATTATTTTAAGAAAGTAAATATGGTCATTACAAGTATTTAATTTTTTGATGAAATAATGAATGGTTTGACATATATATTTTTGGAATTTGTGATATTTAAGAATTATAAATATTATATATGTCAATCTACAATCTTTAAATTAAAAAAAAAATAAAAATGTTTCACCTTGGTCAAGTCTAGAGATCAAGGCCAATTCTATATTTATAATGTCACATATGAACTTGAACTAGTAATCTATAGACTTTTACTTTTTTTCTTCACTCAATTAACCCTTTTTTCTTCAGTATTTTTTGATGGGACTATTGGTATTTGATTAAATCTTGGGAGGATTGTCATTATTATTACAAGAGACATATTATACTTCGTCAACCCCTTAAAAAAATGGGGAAATGATTTAAAATGACACTATTTAGTCATATAAATGCATCTGGAAGGATGAACTACATATTTTAACAATAATTTCTTGTAAACCCCTTAGTTATTAAACTTTTAAAAACTTAATTATAAAACATGCAATTGTTTTCACAATCATCATTTGAGGAAATTATTACAAAAACTAATATGTAAACATTTAAGTAGGATTTTGACATGTAAAAAAGCTTGTATAAGAGACAGTGACAGAGATGGAATACAAATAACCATATGAGCATAAAAATACCAATTGATATACCTTACAAAAACCCTTTTAGGAAAACCCTAGTCTCCAAAGTGCTACAAAATCTAATGCATTGTGAGTATGGTTACAATAAATTCATAGCTTCTTCATGCAATGCTTCATTGAGATCAATAGTCGCATCTATTTGAAATAAATCTAGCAATACAACATTGATAACATGTCATTACATCATCTATCTTGCACCTCTAATGCATAGGCTAAAGAAGACCCAAAAATATACCACAACACAATACTAGAGTCCTAAATTGGTTTCAAAATACTACGATAATAATTATCATGCCACTCAAATGTGTAGAGTCATCATAGAAAATAAAATAAATAATGTACAAGAATCTTTGAGCTTAATTTTTCAATTTGGAATAAGTAATGTTGCATCACTGCATATGTCTACCAATTACCTCTTACAAAATGACTAAAATAGAGGATTCTCCAATAATTGTTAAAAATGATCTTTCTCATTTAACTCCATATTCAATACCCTCTTGCAATAATAACAATCTCTACCCTCAAATGGGCATCCAATTTTCCCACTCCATAATTCTTGGAGTTGCATGCATAATTATTTTTTCTTGTCCAAGATCACACTTTTAATTTCATGTATAAATGTAAATGCATATGCATAAGTCTATCTCCTGCAAAATAGTATCTAATATCTACCTTATACTCAAAATAATATCTAAAATAGTGACCAAAGCCTATTGCTAATATATCTATGTAAACACACCTCAAAACTAGATAAATGCATTACATGCAAACTTACTACCCACATATCTAATCGCAAGATCTTGTATATTCATTCTCCGAAACAAAGTCTAACTCCATAAGTAATAAACACAGACATGTAAAATAACTTAGAGTTATTTTTATCATATTTTAATGAGACATTACCTCCCTATAATTCCCATTGCATGGGAAATGTCTTCTCTAGAACTACCCATAGCATTTAAAGTTCCACCAACAGCACTCAAATAAAGAATGTAGCTCATATCCTCTATAGCATCTAGCCTTCAAAGATTATCTAGTAACTCTAAAGTTGTTAATATTTTGCAAAAGATATCTTACAAACAAAAACATATCCTTCCATAACACTAATATGTGTTCTAGTTGTGAAAAGGTCTACACCTTCAAAACTCCAAATAAAAAAAATGTAAACATCTAATCATTCAACCGAAAATTCAAACACAATAGCAATATATGTAAGCCTCTAAAGCCAAAGAAAATAAAACTAGCAACTATTCCCACTAAAAGGAAATATGACCATAGTGACTTAAACCATTGCTTGTAGTACTTAAAAAAATATTTAAACTTTTAGATACCCTCGAAATGAACAATCCATTTCTAACTCGTATAATTAATTTAAAAAAATTAATTAATTAATTTTTTTTTTCACTTTTTCACATTATGTCATTCATTAAATATTTCTTACTAAACTATCAGGGGAAGAGCACTAGTAGTGGATATAGATAACTTTGCACAACTAGAAATCTTAATCTGTACATTGGATTTCGACAATTTTTTTGGTTGTCTTCATATGCAAATTAATTGTTTATAACTAAGGTTCTAGCTTCTAGGTAGTAGCAATGCATGGTGTGGAATTCGTTATGCGCGAAAGGGTCAAAAAGTGGTCATTTCAAAGTGTCGCCCAATACATAATGGACTTTACGTCAATAGTGGTTCACTAGACCACCCAGATAATTTTTAAAAATATCCAATTACAAATATTTAAAACATCTAATTAAAAAATAAATAACACCTAATTAGATAAGTGTTTATCTGTGTGGGTCCGCTCACATTTTTCACTTTAATGTTATGAGTGTGTGGCCATCAAATTGGTGGCACACACTTTTATGTCCACCCTTGGCCACATACATAGCTTGGCTAGCGTGCATCTCAAATATTAACTTAGCCCTAAAAACATCTCATTTTGGTAAATTTGGGGATTATTTTTCTTTCTATTTTCCTCCTACCATAACTTTGCAACGAACTTCACTTCCTCACCACCTCCTATCGAAAACCCCACTACACCTACCTAGGAAATGCTCGCGCATCCTTCCTCGCAATTTTTATGTTTAATGATGGATTTATGATCCTTTATACCTGCATTTTGCTTTGTTTTTTCATCATTTATGTTAATGGTGTTGAGGATTTCATTTCAAATATCTCTCTCATTTTATAATGCATAAATCATTACACAGAAAGAAAAAAGGCTAGATTAATGTCTGATTTTATTTGAAACCCCTCATTTTAATCATGAAATATAATGGGATTACTGTTATGGCATTGAGGGTTTCATTTCAATAATCTCTTTCATTTTAAAATTTAAAAATCATTACATGGAATGTGGAAAAGATAGATTATTGCATGCTTTTATTTGAAACCCCTGATTTTTTTACCATGAAATTTAATAAGAATATTGTTATGGCATTGAGGGTTTCATTTCAATGATGTCTCTTACTTTATATTTCAAAAATCATTACACAGAATGTGAAAAAGATTGATTATTATATGCTTTTATTCGAAACCCCTGATTTTTAATCATAAAAATTTAATAGGTATTGTGGGAAACCAATAACACTGAGAGGGGGAGGGGG
The DNA here is from genome assembly GCF_030272615.1 of Cryptomeria japonica. NCBI lineage: Eukaryota > Viridiplantae > Streptophyta > Pinopsida > Cupressales > Cupressaceae > Cryptomeria > Cryptomeria japonica. Next base: position 471,703,114 of record NC_081410.1, read on the forward strand.
GTGAATCAGTGTTATACCAAAATAGTAGATTTTAGCCTTATTAAAACATTCATACACCAACTGGTATACCGGTACATACAAAATTGAAAGAAGTAAAGCAACCAATAAGCCAAACATATAAATGAGAATCATAACACACAAATTTATACATGGAAAACCTCAAAGAGAAAAAACCATGGTGGGATTTGTGACCCACAATATCAATCCACTAGCCATATGAAGAGATATTACAAAAATATGAAGGGCCTGCACTTGCAGGAAGACTTACAACCTAGAGCACACTGCTCAATCACAATAGGAGCCTCACTGACTACATATAATTCCATACTACAATCCAGAGAAGTGTAAACTGCTAAGATAACATCTTCTATGCCGAAATACAATTCCAGTTTAAGATATTTCTGTTCTGGTTAGAAACCCTAATCCCCTTTACCGGAATAACCCTTACAATAAATTCCTCACACACATGATCTCTCTGATATATTTCACATCATATTACATTTACATCATCATAATCTCCTATCTCATGTCTATCTCTCTATATCAAAATGATCTAATCTTAACTGACCTATATACCCTATACAACTTTTATGCCTTATGTCAGCTTACAAAGATATATACAATATCAGATTTCATGTCGGCCAGATAACATAAATGTATGAACATTAAAATCAATTGCCGATGCCGAATCCAAGATATGTCGACCTCCAATGCCGATAACCTTTACTATACCATGTCGGCCTGCATTGCCGATGACCAAAGAAATCTTTTTGACCTACCGGTGCTGGTGTCAGTGCTGGTGTAGAATCTGTGAAGTGTGTTAGGTCCCGGAGACAACTGAGAGGGGGGATGAATCAATTGTCTAATAAATTCAAACCAAAAACCATTTAACCAACTTAATGCTTAATACCGGTAAACCAATTAAGTATGCTAGTAGACAATGTTAACAGAAAATTGCTATACCGGTAAGGATTAATGCATGAAACATAAACATAAAGTCATCCACAACACATAACACCAATATTTGTACGTGGAAACCCTGTAAGGGGAAAAACCATGGTGGGAAACCTTACCCACAATCAGATGATACTACTGCAGATAGTAAGTGTACATAAATGGGTCTACACATGCAGAAAGGCCAACAGCCTAGAGCTCACTACTCAATCACAAAATGGGAGTCACACTGACTACAGTTGGATGGTTAAATCCAATAAGAATGTATTGCACAAAATAGCATGTTCATATGCTGGATTCAGTACCGGTGTAATGCTGATATGTTTCTACAAAAACCTAGCTTCACCTTCAAATGATGTCTTCGTGTATACCTCTGCTTAATCTTGCATATACCTTCACACAATTCTTTTTCACATTCCACATTCGATCTTACAAATAAGATCTTACATTTATACCATACCCTAAGACCAATTTTAGTAGGTTAGCTCTACAAGATATTACAATAAAACATTTTACAAACAATATAATATCCATTGCAATAACCGATTAAACATGTCGACTTAATGCATTTACATCAATAATAAGTTATCTCCATAGCGTGCCATGCTGATCTGGAAAAGATAAACCTGTTGGTGTAACCCTAGATAACCCTGGACCTATTTGCCGGTAAAAGTAAATAAGTAAATATGAATATACCAATGATTAATTATTCAAAACAAAGTGTCCAAACGATGTCTTCGACATTACCAAGTGTCTTCCATATCTTTCCAAGTGTCGGTGATCATTATATCCTGTCGGTGAACCATATACCAGTAACTGTGCAATAGTTACTTGCTTGCCGGTGAATGTTGCTGGATCTTTAAAGTGCTAGTGTTTCAGTAGGTGTTGATATCAATGACAAAACCATTCCAAAATACCAACAATCTCCCCCTTTGGCATTGATGGCAACACAAGATGGAAAAACCATCAAAGTGCCAAAACAGAAATGCCAAATACTAAAAACCAGTCAATCTCCCTACAACAATCTCTCCCCCTGGGAGTAACATGTGTTTATCCAAAGATTTATTTTCAATACCAATCTCTCTTTAAAGATAATGTGCTTTTCCATAGATATCTCTCCCCCTTTGACATCAAATGCCAAAGCTACAAAATTCAAGTTCATACAAAATACCAATCAATTCAATATGCTAACTACTCCCCCTGAGAAGTAGCTTCCTCATCAAAGACTAGAATAAAAGATTTGTCTTTCAATTTTGTCGGTTGATGATAATCATCAACTGTCTAAGTCTCTACCGGTGGTGGTATGACTCCAAGCTGATCTCTGAGATATTCAAAGGTCTCCTTAGACAAAGGTTTTGTGAAAATATCTGCAAGTTGTTCTTTAGTATTCACATAAACCAGTTTTATCTCTTTTTCTTCAACTTTTTCCCTTAGAAAATTCAGTTTGATAGAAACATGTTTTGTTTTAGAATGTAATACCGGATTCTTAGATATATCAATTGCTGCAGTGTTATCACAATATATAGTAATAGGTTCCTTGCATTTTACCTTTATGTCTTTCAACATTTTCTTAAGCCATAGTACCTGTGTATAGTTAGTTGCTGCTGCAACATATTCTGATTCGACTGTTGATAAAGATGTACAACTCTGTTTCTTACACAACCAAGAAACTAATCTCTTTCCAAGAAAGAATGCTCCTCCAGTGGTGCTTTTTCTATCATCTACATCTCCTGCCCAGTTTGCATCTGTGTATGCACATAGGTCAAAATTTTCATCTCTAGGATACCATAATCCAAGATTTCCTGTGCCTTGTAAGTACCGAAAAATCCTTTTCACTGCTGATTCATGATTTTCCCTAGGATTACTTTGAAATCTAGAAACAATACATACTGCATTCATAATATCAGGCCTGGTTTGTGTCAAATACAGTAAACCTCCAATCATAGATTTGTATCTAGTTGGATTAACAAGTGTAGATTCATCCCTTTGAGATAATTTGTCATTTGTAGTCATAGGTGTGCTTATCGGTTTAGAGTTTTCCATCCCAAATTTCTTTAGTAATTCTTTCAAGTACTTGGATTGACTCAAAAATATACCTTTATCAATCTGTGAAATCTGCAATCCTAAAAAGAATTTTATTTCTCCAATCATAGACATTTCAAATTCTTGCTGCATTTTAATAGAAAATTTCTTACATAATCCATCTTCTCCTCCAAAGATTATATCATCAACAAATACTTCTATAATCAAGATGTCATCATTAGTTGTTTTGTAATATAAATTGTTATCTGCATTTCCTTTAGCAAAACCAATCTTTAAAAGATACTTATCCAACCTTGCATACCAAGCTCTTGGGGCTTGTTTTAATCCATACAGAGCTTTTCTTAACCTGCAAACCATATCATTGTCATCTGTTAAAGAAAATCCATCAGGTTGTTCAATATATACTTCCTCTTCAAGATCTCCATTCAAAAATGCACATTTAATATCCATTTGATAAACTTTGTAGTCCTTATGAGCTGCAAAAGCCAAGAATAATCTGACTGCCTCAATTCTGGCTACTAGTGCAAAGGTTTCATTGTAATCAACTCCTTCTTTCTGAGAATATCCCTTACACACTAGTCTTTCTTTATTTCTGACAACCTTACCATCTTCATTAAGTTTGTTTCTAAATACCCATCTGGTTCCAATTACATTTTTATCTTTAGGCCAGGGAACTAATGTCCAAGTATTATTTTTCTCAATTTGTCCTAATTATTCTTCCATAGCTTTAATCCAAAATTTATCTTCACATGCCTCATTGATAGATGATGGTTCAATTTGAGAAATAAGACATACCTCTTCATTTTCTAATCTTCCTCTTGTCATAACTCCTTTAAATTTGTTTCCAATTATTTGATCTTCAGAATGATTCAATCTTACATATCGGGGTGTCTTAGTTTGTTGTCGTTCTTCAATTACTGTGGAATCCTCTGATGATACCGGGGTAACTGGATCTTCATTCTGTACCGGTGGATTCAGTGTAGGTTCATTTGTCACAATTTCTGTTGCCGGTTCAAAGTCTATAGACCTTGAAGTTCCTCTGAATTGTTCATCAATCTTTACATTTGTACTCTCAACAATTTTCTGCAATCTCTTATTAAAACATCTATATGCCTTGCTCTTAGATGAATAACCAAGAAATATTCCTTCATCACTTCTAGGATCAAATTTGCCAATATACTCATCTCTTCTAATATAACATTTACTTCCAAAAATTCTGAAATACTTAAGAGTAGGAGTATTACCAAACCATAGTTCATGAGGGGTCTTACCGGTTTCACCTTTGATGTGAACTTTGTTGAATGTATAGACCGCAGTGCTAACTGCCTCTCTCCAATACACATGAGGTAGATTTGCTTCTGATAACATACTTCTTGCTGCATCCAAGATAGTTCTATTTTTCCTTTCAACAACTCCATTCTGATGTGGTGTCCGAGGTGCTGATAACTGTCTTCTGATTCCATTCACTTCACAGAATGTATTAAAGTCCTTATATGTGAATTCTCCTCCTTGATCTGATCTTAAACATTTGATTTTCTTACTGGTTTCATTTTCAACCATTGCTTTGAACAGTTTGAACTTTCCAAGTGCTTCTGATTTTTCTTTGAGAAAAGTAACCCAACACATTCTAGAATAATAATCAATAATTAGCATGAAATATCTATCACCTTGTAAGCTTTTAGTTCTGGCTGGACCACATAAACCAGTGTCAATCAAATCAAGAGCATTATTGGATTTTTCTGGAATACTTTTGAAACTAGCTCTAACTTGTTTTCCAAATTGACATTCCTTAGGTTTCACAATTTTAGGTAGATCTCTAACTGCCTTAGAAGTCCTGATTTTTACCATGCAATCCAAGTTTACATGACATAGTCTCTTATGCCATAACCAACTTTCATCTATATGTGCAATCAAGCATGCCTTTTCACTGTTATTCAAATGAAAGATATTACCTCTAGTCTGATTACCGATTGCAATTTCCAAACCAATTTTATTCATGATTTTGCATTTTCCATTTTTAAATTGTAACTGAAATCCCTTCTCAACTAATTGACCAACACTTAAAAGATTATGCTTTAATCCTTCAACATAGTAGACATTGTCAGTGTTATGCTTACCATCAAGAGATATTGAACCCTTACCTCTGATTGAACAGGCTTTGTCATCTCCAAATCTTACTAAACCTCCATTGTATTCTTGAAAGTTCAAGAATTTACCTTTGTCTCCTGTCATATGATGTGAGCATCCTGAGTCAATGATCCATTCATCCTTTACTTCAACTTTAGCTACTAGGGCTTGTTCTACGGGTTGAGTAGTAGGTACCGGTTGATCCTCTGTTATAGCAACAAAAACCCATCCATTGGCTATTGGATCCTCATCAGAATCATTAGTCACACCTTCATCAGCAATGTAACAAGATTTGTCTTTGTTCTTCTTAAATCTGTATCTCTAATATTCAGGATTAGGCTTGTATGCTCTTCTAGCTTCTTCTCTTAGTCTAGCATGTCTATCAGGGCATCTTGAAGCCATATGACCAATCTTATTGCAGTTGAAACATTTAAAGGGTGCTTTACCTTGATACTTACTTCCAACTGGACCTTTTGGCATTTTTCTTGCAAATAGTGCTTCAAGTTCTTCAAGCTCTTCATTCTCCTTCCTAGTTTCTTCAAGTTCTCTTCAATAAAAGGCTTTCCAGTCTGATTTTTCAAATGATGGAGCAGATGATGTTGATGCTTTAAAAGCCAAATTAGTCTTTATAGTAGCAACAAGACCAAATTCCTCAATTTCAAAGGCTGAAAGTTTTCCAATCAATGTATCCCTAGTTACTGATGTATTAGGCATTGTTCTCAACTCATTTATAGTAGTAACCTTCATTTTATATGCCGGTGGCAAACCTCTTAAGATTTTTGAAACAATTTCATCCTCACTTAAAGTTCCACCACAACATTTAATACCCAAAAGAATTTCATTTACTCTTTCCATAAAAGCAGAAATCCTTTCATCTTCTTCCATTTTCAGATGTTCATACCTGACTCAGAAGCTTTCAATTTTTGCAATCTTGACTTTGGAATCTCCTTCATTTAGTGTTTCCAAATGATCCCAAATAGCTTTAACAATAGACCTATCTGATAATCCCATGATTTGTTGATCTGATAATGCGCTCAAAAGTGCTTCTCTTGCTTTGCAATCATTCTCTTCATCTTTAGCTAAGGTAGTTGGAGCAGTTTGACCAGCTACAGCAGTAGTATAACCATTCTTTGTAACTTCCCAGATGTCTTTACTAATGCAATTCAGATGTGTCTCCATCCTGATCTTCCATATCCCATAGTTGGTTCCATCAAGTTTAGGACTGTCCTTCCTGAAATAATTAGTAGACATTGGATCTCCTCAAGTTGTTAAACTTCTGCAAAAGAGGACTAAGCTCTGATACCAATTGTTAGGTCCCAGAGACAATTGAGAGGGGGGGGGTGTGAATCAGTTGTCTAATAAATTCAAACCAAAAACCATTTAACCAACTTAATGCTTAATACCGGTAAACCAGTTAAGTATGCCGGTAGATAGTGTTAACAGAAAATTGCTATACCGGTAACGATTAATGTATGAAACACAAACATAAAGTCATCCACAACACATAACACCAATATTTGTACTTGGAAACCCTATAAGGGGAAAAACCATGGTGGGAAACCTTACCCACAATCAGATGATACTACTGCAGATAGTAAGTGTACACTAATGGGTCTGCACATGCAGAAAGGCCAACAGCCTAGAGCTCACTGCTCAATCACAAAATGGGAGTCACACTGACTACAGTTAGATGGTTAAATCCAATAAGAATGTACTACACAAAATAGCATCTTCATATGCTGGATTCAGTACCGGTGTAATGCTGATATGCTTCTATAAAAACCTAGCTTCACCTTCAAATGATGTCTTCGTGTATACCTCTGCTTAATCTCGCATATACCTTCACACAATTCTTTTTCGCATTCCACATTCGATCTTACAAATAAGATCTTACATTTATACCATACCCTAAGACCAATTTTAGTAGGTCAGCTCTACAAGATATTACAATAAAACATTTTACAAACAATATAATATCCGATGCAATAACCGATTAAACATGTTGGCTTAATGCATTTACATCAATAATAAGTTATCTCCATAGCGTGCCATGCTGATCTGGAAAAGATAAACCTGCCGGTGTAACCCTAGATAACCCTGGACCTATTTGTTGGTAAAAGCAAATATGTAAATATGAATATACCAATGATTAATTCTTCAAAACAAAGTGTCCACACGATGTCTTCAACATTACCAAGTGTCTTCCATATCTTTCCAAGTGTCGGTGATCATTATATCCTATCGGTGAACCATATACCAGTAACTGTGCAATAGTTACTTGCTTGTCGGTGAATGTTGCTGGATCTTCAAAGTGCTAGTGTTTCAGTAGGTGTTGACATCAATGACAAAACCATTCCAAAATACCAACAAAGTGTCTGTCGGTACACCATGGAATCAAAACATTAAGCCAAAACACAAAAATATGTTGCCATCAATGACAACATAGTGAAACCAACCAATAGAGTGTCAATTGCCAACAATCTCCCCCTTTGGCATTGATGGCAACACTCATGTGAAAATTTCTCAAGGTTTCATCTGTTGGTTTCATCCTGCCTTGCTCCCCCTGAGCTAAATATGCAAAATACTCCATATCTCCAAAAATTCCATAACTCCCCCTAATGTATGCAACTCTTTTATTCTTTAAGTTCTTTTTCACATATATACTATTCCCCCTTTGAAATCAATGCCATTTGAAAATTCTAAGAAGATTGTCAAAGAATAATAACTATACAATGAATATCCCCAAAAATGTCATACCAGAGCTTGACCAACTTCAAAATTTCTGTATAAGCCTTCTCCAGTAACTCCACATAAGTATCCCAACTGGTTTTGAATGTGCCGGAAATAGATACAAATCCACTCAATAAATGTGCAAAAGACTCTTTCTCATTTACCTCTGCCGGTATATGGACTTGCCCACCATATCCATGCATTCTTTCTTGTGTACACAGAGTGAATCCAATCGTGGACTCACCAAGCCTCTCAAACTTCTGGCTCTTCGAACTATTTTGTCTCTTTCCTTTTCAAGAGAAGAAATTTGGTTCTCCAAAATCAAAATTTGACCATCAATTGATGTAGTCAATGAAATTAATCCATCAAAAGAGTTAGCAATACTTGCAATTTTCTCCTAAATCTCTTTTATCTTTTTATCTACATTTGCTGTAAGTATTTTAGTATTACAACATACCCTATATATATTTGTACATTGTTTCAAAGAGTTTTCTATTAGGATTAGCTTCTCCTCAATCTTTTTCTTCTATGTTTCAATTACTTGATCAAAAGCGGTTGTCTTAGCCTAAGTAAATCTTTCTAGTGTTTTCCGGTTTGATATTTGTTGTAAGGATTGAAAGTCTTTTAATATGTGCTCAGTGATTACCTTAATCTTGTCGAATGGGCTCGCTTCATTTTCAATCTTACTTTTCAGGACCAATCTGTGTAGAACAGTGATTGATTGATCTATAATCTCCTTATCTATGGATCCCCCCTTCATCAGTTTTTGAGCAACCATCATCATCAGTTCAGTGGGACTCATCTCTGTGATGGTTTTCTTTTCTACATGAGAAGTGTCAATTGACAATAATGATGGGGCAACAACTGGTTCTCTGCTAGATTCCCCCGTTTTCTCCTCTGATGTTTTATCCTTTATAACCTCCTCACTTGCACCGGTGGCTTCACCACTTGGTGTAGTCTGTGTAACTTTCAGTTCCTCTGTAGGAACAATATCCTCAACCTGTACATTTGTATCTGGAGGATAATTGTCCTCAATACTAGTATCCTGTACAATGTTAGCTTGTTCATTCTTAGTATTAACCGGTATCTTAGTATTTGTCTGTACATCTATATCTACTGGTGGCTCAATTTCCACTATCGTAATATTTTTCAAAACTGATGGTGAAGTGCCCATAATCCCCTTTCTTTTTCCTTCAACTGGGCTATCTACAATGTTTGTCTTGGTTTCCGGTGAAGTAAATAATTCTTTGTTTTCTCCCAAAAATTTAATCCATGCTTTTTGAGTTTTCTTTATTATTTCATTCACTCTCCTTAGCATCAAACTAGTTATCCTATGTTTTCTATTGAAAACTTTTTTGTTTTCCGCCTCAAGTGTCCTTTCCATTTCATCTGGAGCTATAGTAACACAAATAGATAATAGTTCTTGAATTTTAATGTGTTTATCTTCTTGCATAGCATATAATCTTCTAGCATCTAACATGTTATATAACTCAGTCGATATTTGATTTTCTATCTCTATTAAGGCTTTCTTATAAATATCCAAGTATAATAGGACTACTTCTTCTACCTCTCTCTGTTCATCATCCACTAAGTTTTCATGAAAAAATTTAACATTCTTCAACATGCCATCTTTAGTGATTTAATCTACAATTTGTGCACAAGTTTTAGGTGGTATGATAGTTACATTACTAGTTTCAAGTGTTAAGTCAATGTCACTCTTCTTCTTCCTCTTGGCAGTACCAGATGTAGCTGCAGGTGTAGCTTTAGGTGCTTGCTTTTGTGCCAATAGCTTGATTGTGACCTTCCTAACCGATTGCTTCTTTTCTTCCACCTTTGTTTCCTTTGGTTTCTTCCTAACAACCCTCTTAAATGCTAACCGTGTGTCATCCTCTGATTCAGATTCTACAATAACAGGTTCAATATGAACTTCCAGATCCTTCCTCTTTCTACCTTTCTTCGGGACAACATCAATTAGTGCTTTGATGTCCTTTGAGACCTTCTTCTGTACAAATTTTCTTGCTTTTCCTTCCTGCTTCTTTCTTTTCTTCCGGTTGAACTCTGGTTCAACCTCTTGAGTCTTTTATTGTGCAGTACCATAGGGCTTCTCTACCTCATCAATGGGTGCATCAATTAGCATTTTTGTGTAGGCATCAAGAATCTGTGCATCTACCTCATAGCCCATTTCTTCAATCCAAATCTTCTGGGGCTTAACTGCTTCCATGAGAGTCTCATCCTTCTTTACCATGAAACATATGTCCGCAGAGTATTTTTCTATAATATTCTTAGGTACCCTTACCCTAGACCTCATAGATTTTTGAAATGCCTTCAAATAACCCCATATCTTATCATCTCTTTGGCTTACTAATGCAACAATTGACTGTTTCAATTGTCTTCCTACCAGAATGTCAAAAGCCCATTGCCTCTTACTAGAACTAGGTGAATCATTCAAAAAATATAACATTAGGCAAACTAACAAGTTCCCATACTGGAAAGTTCCCTTCTTCTCACCCTTAATATTTCCTAAGTTGATTAACAACTCATTAAGCATCCAACCGCATAGATCTAACTTTACATTTTCTCTCTTTATTTTGTATGTAGCTAAAATGCATGAATTGGAAACTAAATTTAGTCAGTTTGACTGAGTTACCTTATATCCGATAATCATGCTATCAAATTTGATGTCTGTTTCGGTGATAGTGCTCACTTTCATGGATCTTTTGTCAAATGTAGCGTCGGTGATCTTCCTCATGAATTCGTTTGAAACTTTCTTGTCTAGATGTTTCCCTACCGATGAAAAACCAGTGATTGCTCGGATGGCTTCCTTGGTGATTTTGTAAGGTCTATTCAGACATATGAATTCCCCATGTACTCTACTCAGTACACATCTGATTATCTCATCCTCAAACTCTGGAATATCCAGAATGTCTGTAAACCCTAGTTCTTCAATATGTTGATATGTCAGTTTGATCTTTCCAGATTCTCCCATTAGCTCACTCATATACATTCCCTTAATTTTTGAAGTTTCTAAGTCCTTGATATGATAGTGAATATATGCTCTAATATCCTCTATATACACAACTCCCTTTGAAACATGAGAAAATGCTCCAACCGAGTCTTCCAGGGTAGCCACATGTGGATACCACTTGAAAATTGTCCTGTGGCGGTCCTTGACCTCTATGATAGTTGGGTTTGCAACAAAAATAGGAATATAAGATGATCCCGCTTCCATGCTTAAAGAAAAATTCCTTTTGATTGCTCTCGGTGAAAACCTTGAACAAATTCTTCCAGACGCCGATGAAATCGCTTAAGAAGAAAGCTGATTGTCTCTGAATTTCCTCTGATTGCACTTAGTCACTCTGAATTGCTTTGAAATCTCTTTGAATTCAGGGTGATTAAAAATGAAGTGTATTCAACCTTTTATCCTTTGAGAAAAACCCTAATCTTCCATTGACATAAATGACTATCGGTGAAAGATACCAGATCTCCCTTAGAACATATCCATGCTAGATAATCCTCTCCAATATCTGGAACATCTTCCAGAACCTCTTCCCAAGGCATATGCAACATCTTCATGAATTTTGCTTACCCCTAAGACATCTGCCTTAGTTACCAGATGAGTTTCCTGCCAGTGCAGAGTAGCCTCTTCTATTGGATAAGTAACTGAGACATCCCATCCAATGATTGTTCTTCAATCTTCCTAACCCATCTCTAAGTATGATCTTATTGAATTTCACTAATCTTCTCTTTCCCTTTTTTATTTGGTCCTCCATTACTAACCGGTGGATTTCCACTTCTACAAAACTTAACAATATGTCCAACTTCATTACATGCATAACATGTAACATTGTTCTTATGAATTGCTTTGCTAAAACCAATGAAATTGCTTGACTTGCATTGATTAGCCTTATGTCCAAATTTTCCACAAGTATAGTATTTAACATTCATTCTACAATCTTCTGTCTTATGACCAAACTTATTGCATTGAGAACATTTACCAGGAGCAGAATCAAGGTTCTGATTTGTTCTGTTTCTACATTTCCTAGCCATGTGACCAAATCTATTGCAAACAAAACATCTACCATTGAATTTATAAGCATTAAATTTTCTTACCGGTGCCTTATGGTTTTGATCTTCATTAGCAGTACAAGAACTCTGTCCTTGCTCAAATCCAAGTCCACTAGAATCTCCAATCTACCTTTGTCTCTTCAATAACTCATCAAGTTGTGTTGAGCTGATCTTGAATTTTTCTTTGTTCTCACTTGAAGTAGTTAAATCTTCTCTTAGTATTATCATTTGTCTCTCAAGCTCTTGCTCATTACTCTGGGATTTTACCGAATTAGTTCTCAACATATCATTTTCATGAACCAACCTACCACATTCTTCAAACTTGTTCTTCAGGGATACATCAATATTTTCTTCCTTTTTCTTTATGTCCTCAATCTCCTTAGACATCCTCATAGTTATAAATTGCATTTCATTCTTCATAACCACGTTCTCCTGACTCAATTTCTTACATTGCTCCTTAAGTGCATCTTTCTCTTCATCATCCTAATTTTGTAAGAGTTCCTTCCTTCTAGCTTGAACAAATGATAGCCTCTCTTGTAGGACAAGAATGAATTCCTTAGCAGAATTCAATTCATCTTGTGAGAGGGTTTTGAAAAAAAGGCTAATTGACAACAAGTTAAGAACAAATATGGAGAAAAAAAAACATAATTCCAAGGAGCGCTAATGGGAGTGCAGGCAAGTAGAAGAATGGGCTTTTATAAGATACATCTCGAAGGGCATTCACATAAATTAGATGGGTGGCTTAAACATATTTTGGTAATCCTTGCCTCCTTTACAAACTTTTGTGTTTCATAAGAATTGTAAAACAGTCCCAAAATGAAATTAACAAATATATAACAGCTAAAACAAGAATAATTAACACTTGCAATAATATTATAAAGCCAATTTACACAGGTTTAAAAAACTGTTTCTATGAACAACATTCACACTTCTATTATTTTGTTAAAAATGACACCATTACAAAGCAATATTTTACATAGCCAAAAAGAGAAAGTTGTTGAGCTGGAAGGAGATGGAGTACTTTGTGTCGGTGATTAGGATGATGAAAGATAAAAGAAGAATCTAAAGAGATCATGCAGAGAAGGAAAGCAGGCTATGCATATGACATTATCAACATCAAACAATCAAAGCAGAAAGAAACTGCTCTATTTAACAAGTACCAATGAAAACTTTGGAAGTTTAAGATGGTAATGCAGAAAAATTCTACAGTTTCTGCAAGACCTACCATAGCTAGAGTGGAACCCTAATTCTACATATCCTAAGATGCATACAATAATAAAGTCATTTTACAAACTGCTAATAGATGGGAAATCTAAATCTGGATAAGCTGTTTGTTTTCCACCTGCAAATCTTCATTAGTAGGAGCATGTTCCAACTGTTGTATGAGTGCCCTGGCCTTCCCGGCTGTATAAAGTGCTTTCCCTATCTTATATTCATCCATATCTTGAGCCCATTTCCTGGAGCTCAACACTAATGCAGCTTTTACATTATTTATGCAGCTATATAACATATCTGCCAACGAGCATTCTATCTCATTTAGCAAATCTTCTAAGTTGATATTTGAGCTACAGTCAATGCTCTTGCATAATCTGTAGATGGTGTTGCCTGCTGCTGCTGCTTTCCAATCAATGGAATCATGGCCTCCTGCTCTGACCCAACGGATTGCATTTGTCTCCAAATCCCCTGTCTCTTCAGTCTTTTTAGCATAAATTACAGGTGCCTTTGTTCTCATTTTGCTTTCTTTTGCAAGCTCATTTATTGCTGAAGCCACAGATTTAGGAGTTTTCTTAGTAGAAAGACTGGGCTTTTCCAATTTAGTCTTGAGAGAATGGAAAACTTTATCAGCTGCTTGGCTCAGGATTGGGTCTGCCTCTGCTCTGGTCTCCTCAAAAAAATGAATGATTTCCCAGGCTTGAGAGTATGCCTCCAAGGAATTCTTCACTCTTTTAGGAGGAGGAAAATAATCAGAAGTGCAAGCTTCATCATTTTGTTCAGCATAAACCAAAGATAGGTGGATGTAGATACTGATGAGTGACACTGCTGTCAGTTTCCAAGAGCTTTTGCTTGCACCCATGAAATGATTTTCCACCTCTAATGGTTCTGGACTAATCTTGCACAAATACTTGAATCCCATGTGATACTTTTCAGGATTCAAACACTTCAAACCTTCACCCTGAGGGCTCTTTCTCCTCACCAAAAAGTGAATCAAGTCCTGGCAGCCACTTTCACCATCTTGGTTTCCTTGTAGGATAAGTTCCCGTGCTTTCGCAATGGACTTCCTATTAGCTACCCACATGCTCTCTGGAGTCTCCCGCAACATCCCTAAGCCATCCAAATAGTTTTTATATTTTGAATATTCTTTAGACACATCATCTAAGTGCTTTGCTAACATCTTGGAAATCAAGTTAGCCATACATTTGTTGTGTAAGATAGTGGTGGAGAGGAGCCAACATGTTTTACTAAATAAGACCATGAACCACTGTAGCCTTATGGCCATATACATCAATATCTGTGGCAGTTGCACTTTGAAAGGTTTCCTAGCAATGAGATTTTTAATGTTCTCATCTAGACTTTTGGCTTGGAGCAGCTGCGGTTCGTGGGATTGTATCAGGTCAGTAATGTACCTCGTCCAAAAATCCTCAACCAACAAAGCCTCGCGCCAGGTTTCAGATTGCCATCTAAGGTAATAGCCCGCAGCAGTACAGCATCTCCATCCAATTATAACCCATCCTATGAGAATAAACACACATTGCAGTATGGTTATCAAGGTCTTAAACACATCCACTAGATCATCAAATTCTTTAGTATGTTTTGGGCTCACTTTAATCCATCCTGCAATAGATACTAAAATTTGGATCGTGACTATGACTGCCACACTGGAGCTCAAGGCGGATCTGGCAATGATAAACTCTGGAGAATAAGCACGAGCAACTATCCATGACCTCAATACCTCATCTTCAACTCTCTGCCAAGAATAACCCTGCACCTCCTCTGCCAAGCTACGATCTGAATGAGAAGAATGTTTCCCTGAAAGAATTAGAGGAATTTTTTGAGCCAGGATACTCTCGATCCCTCTACTGCCCACATAAGCGCAGCCCAGAAGAAGAAGAAGCAATATGAGGCAGATGGATATTAGGGAAGTGGAAGCAAAATACACCCCAATGCCGAAATCCATCCATGCAAGCTCCCATGTCCCAAGGTAGGAAGGTGAAGAAGATTTAGACTTGGAGAGGGAATGAATGTGAACAACAGAGTACAATTCATTGGTCATATGGAGGAAGATAGCTATCATCAGGGCAGACAAATTGGCGCAAATGTTTTCTGACCCATGACTAGCCATACCGGGCAGTAAATATCCCACTAGTACACACAACATCACTCTACTGCTATGTATCATCCACAAGTCTACTTTTTCTAAATCCAACTTATCAAAGGACAGTTTCAGTAAAGCACTTTGGTGGTTACAAAGCATGCTAATTAGCATGATTGTGAGAGCGCTGAGTACAAGAATGTCGCCTGGAATCCAATGAGCTCTCATCTTCAACGCTTTCACGATGTCTACACTAATGAAGATAATGAATGCAATCGCTACCGTCAATGATATCACTATGTTAAACACAGAGTTGGCAGCAACCTGACGGTCGCTCAACCATGCAATGGTCTCGTTTACTATGACAAATTTCATGATTTAACAGATGAAAGAACACAAAACCAGACTTGCTGTGAATGGTCAAGTTGTTAGGGACTCCACCATCCCAAACGTAGTCATAAAATGGGTCTTGTTTTAGAAAAATTAAGAGTACCAAGTCTTCAAGGAAAAGTTTTCGGAGATGAAAAGAGTACATGGAAGTACTCATCAAACGCAATGAAGAGGTAAGAGAGAGTTATTCATCTGTCATGGATATATTCCAGAGGATGAGGATTCTTACATCTCAAATGTAAGTACAAGGAGGTCTGGTTTGAGGGAAAAAAAATAATTAAAAATTAAGAATATCAATAGTCTTCAAGGAAAAATTTGAAAGAGTAACACAACAAAGTAAGAGAGCTACTCATCTGTTAGGATATATCTGTTTAATTGTTGCAAGAATAAGCTGGACATTCTCCTTTGGTTTGAACAATTGCAGTATAAAATATTATAATTATTGTTTTAAAGTCAATAGATATTTAAGAAGTGGGTGATGAAGTTGTCTATTCAAATTAAAAAAAAAATTAAAGGAGCTTTTGTCATGTCAAAAGTTATATCTTTAAGTTTTTCTAAAGTTGATAGACTATATCAAGAAAATTGGATCAAAACAAAATTAACTTGTCGTTATTCTATTAAAAATCAATGATTACTATAGTGTATATTGGAATTTCTACTTTAATATGGTTAAAGTTTATAAAGAGAATAATGTTTATAAGCTTTTGAAAAAAGAAATAAAGTTTGGCAAGCTCTTAATTATTATAAATCAATAAAAAATGATTAATGATATACACTAAGTAACAAAGTTGATGATTTAACAAATGAAAGAACATAAAACCACACAATAACACATTGACAGTCAAGAGGTTGAGGACTCCCACATCCCAAACGTAGTTATAAGAAGTTTGATTTGAAGTTTAAAAGATAAGGAAAAATTTTAAGAGCTGAAAAGAGTACATAGAACTACTTCAGAAACATAATAAAAAGTAAGGGAGTTACTCATTGCCATGGATATATCTTTTAATTGTTGAAAAAACAAGTTGGACATTCTCCTTTCAAAAATTATTTATTAAAAGTTGATAGATAATTTATGAAGTGGGGGAGGAAGTTGCTTTTTCAAAGAATTAAAACTAAAGGAGATTTTGTCATATCAAAAGTTATACCTTCAATTTTTTCCAAACTCGATTGATCATATTAAAAAAAATGACTGGAAGACAAAATCAACTTGTCATTATTTTATAAAAGTTGACAATCATTATAGTGTTTATTGGAATTTCTATTTTAATATGATTAAATTTTATAAAGAGAATAATGTTTATAAATTTTAAAAAAAGTTTTTCAAACTTTAATTAAGTACAAATTAATAAAGATTAAATAATAATATTAAAGCTTGATAAAATAGATTATTTGTAGTTATTATTTTACCCAATTAAATGTGGTAGTTATAATATTTAATTTTGTAACCAAATAATGAGTGATTCAAATGTGATTTTTAGAATTTGTGATGTTTCATAATTAGAAATAGGATATAGCAATCTACAAATATCTTTAAATCATAAAAAATTTGGCTTTGTCTTGGATCAAGTCTAGAGGTGGAGGTTGTTTCTATAGTTATAGAAATCACACATATTTGTGGACTTGACCTAGTAATCTATAGACTTCTACTTTTTCACTCCACTCAATTCACCTTTGTTTATTCAACATTATTTTATCTTGAGAGTATTTGTATTTAATAATGCGTTGGGATGATTGTTATTATCATCACATGGAGACATATTTACCTAGATCAATTCCTAAAAAGTATTAAGAAAATGATTACAAAAACCACACTTAAATCATACATATGTATATAGAAGGATCAACTAGATATTCTAACAAAAATATTGAAATACAACTAGAAGCCCTTCCTAAGAAATTTTTTAAACATATGAACCCTACCAGTCTACCCTTTTTCTACCACCTAAACAAAGACCAATAACTACCAACCTATATGGTGGCCATACTAAAAATTTTGTCAAATGTAGCTTTACAATTCATTTACAGTGCATAGTATGAACAAACATTACACATTTAGACATTAGCATGGTTAATAACAACATCACCAAAAACATCGAGGTGATATCAAAATTCACTGTATAACACCTATTTTTGCTTAGGTAGCCCATCTTTGAGCACCAATCTAATTTCATGCAAGACAACCCCTGTCCTAGTCTTAAACACTTCCTTCAACCTCCGTTCGGGCACATCTCCAAAAAAGGCCATTTGCAAAATAGTAGAATCCATGCTTGTAGCCACTTGTTATGTTGCGGCATGTTGCACTTGTGCTCATTTTAAAGGCTGGGTGAAATGATTACCTAAAATGCTAACACCCAAGTTCATTAATTGAACACCTCCACATTAGTGCCACCTAGGTCTGGAATTTGACAGTCACTCCTACCTGTCATATCATTTTTTTATGACGGTTTGGTCATTTCAATACCTTTTGTTTGACAGTTTAAGAAAAATATTAATTGTCAAAAAAAGTATCCCCAAATTTTTCTAGCCATTTTATTCAAAATTTTCTTTTTACTTGGTACTTTTTCCTAATTTATTATATAAATTTCTAAATTCACACTCAAAAATCTTGTTTACAATTATATTATATTTTGAAAAGATTCTAAATTAATACATATTTATAATAAACATTGTAAGATCCTAGGTTAATGTATATTAATATTAGATGATATTCAATTAATAATTACTAATTTATTAATAACACATGTCAATATCTTAAATATCATATAAATATATATTATAACAAGTTTTTAAATTTATATTTAAGATAATCTTATAAAAAATAAAACTAATTAAGAAAATAGAAACTATTTTAAAAATTAGAAATAATTATATTATATCATTTCAATTATGAGAAGTTTCAATTTAACACAATCTTATTAAAAAATAAATTGATTAAGTTTCTAAAAAATAGAAACTATTATATTCTACTATTTTAAAATATTCTAAATAAATTTGTATTTTTATAATAAACAATCTAATATATATATATTATCTATTATAATTTATTACGGTTTAGTAATAATTTTAATTGTCATATGTACAATTTTAGAAAAAAAGAACATGTCAATGCATACGGTTCAAAAAAAAATTGAGTTTTCATATACGATTTAAAAGTGAAAAAATGATCAAATTGACCATCAAATTCCAAGCCTGTATGATCTTTACCATCACTTCAAACACCTCCACTTTCTACCAGGCAAACATAATGTTGTTCTCCTCTTCCAGTCTAATTTTCCTCCCTACCAACTTTCCTCATTTGCCCACCCACTTTCTTCTTGAATAATAGGTCACTTCCTAAATAAACCCTCAAATGCACCTTTCATCTTACACCTATACATGATGCAATAGTTTCAACAAACAAGTGTTAGGTCCCAACAATACTTCATGGCAAAGAATACCCAAAGTCATGCTAAAAGATGGCTTAAAACGTATCTTCACACAATTTAATCTATAGATGCAAAATATGCATTACATGTGTATAGTATTTGATAGTCTATAATCACCTTGCCAGAGAAACCAAATCCCTGAAGAACTTTTTTTAAGAAGCACCAATCCACCTATCATAAGCTTTAGCAATGTCCAATTTCAGAAAAAAGCCTTAAGACAGTTTCGCCTCCAAAAGAGAATGAATGTTTTCATGAACTGTGATGATGGAGTCAAGAATCTGTCTTCCTGGCACAAAGCCATTTTGTTGAGGGGAGATCAGAAGAGGAAGAATACCCAGCAATCTCAATGTAATGACCTTGGAAATAATTTTGTAGAAAGAGTTGCACAAGCTAATAGGCCTAAAAGCATCCAAAGAATCATCCCCTTGCTTCTTAGGAATGAGGACAATGAAGGTAGCATTCAATTCCTTCAATAGAGATCTAGCTCCAAAAAATTATTTAACATTAGACACATCTTCCCCTACCACATCCTAAAAGTGCTAAAAGAAAAACATAGGAAAGCCATCAGGGCCTGGAGCTTTACTACCGTCAAAAGAAAAGACAACACTCCTAATCTCCTCCTTAGAAGGAATGGCAACAAGATTATGATTTTGGCTCTCAGATAAGATTTTAGGTATAGTATCAGCCAACAAATTCTGAGCCTCTGGGTCCAACTGTGTATCTTTTTTCAGAAGATCAGCAAAAAAACTCAACTATAGCTCTACTTATTTCATCCTCATTATCAATTCTTCTCCCATTCTTCATTGGGTGGCCAATTCTATTTGTAACCCTATGTTTAAGGGTAGAGATGTGGAAGAATCTGGTGTTTTTATCACCATCCTTGGGCCATAAGACTCGAGATCCCTACCTCCAAAAAGTTTCTTCTTGAGCTATTATATTGTGGTATTTGGATAAAACCTCACTCTCCTTAGAAAAATTATCATTCACATATCCTTCATATTGAACTTACCCTGTATCGAGACTAACTCCTCCTGAATAGCAAATTTCTGAACAAAGATGTCCCCAAAGACTTCTCTATTCCACTTGTTAACCCTCTCCTTGACATGCCTCAACTTTGTAGCCACCCAGAACACAGGAGAGCCATACACATGTACATTTCACCAATCCTTCATGCTACTGGAGAGGTTTGGGTGGGAAAGCCACATTTTCTCAAATCTAAACGGAAACCTCCTTCTCAGACCATTTTTAGGCTCAGCCATTAGGACATATAGGAAGATGGTCAGATCCAATTCTAAGCATAGAATTCAGAGAGAAGATATAATGCTGGATCCAATCAATAGAAACCAAGGCCCTATCAAGCCTAACTTGAATCAAGTCAGTACCAACTCGACGATTGGACCGAGTAAAGAAAGCTCCATATAAATCCAAGTCAACCAGACCTTGACCATTGATGAAGTCAGCTAATCCAATTTGTTGTCAATTTGTATCTGGGATCCCCCAAATTTCTCAGCATCCGTAAGAGGGGTATTAAAATCCCCCATAATAAGCCAAGGAGTCTTGGGATAACATCTACGAAAAGAAGAGAGATTTAGCCAGAATTTCCTCCTGCAAATTTTATTATTAGGAGTATACACATTGGATAGAATCCAAGAAAATCAATCCCTTGAATGTTTAAACAAAGTAGCAACATGGTTACTATCATGGTAGATAGGAGTGCCATGAATATACTTGGTATTCCAGAGGGTAGCAACTCCCCCAGAGGCCCCATCAGAGTTTCTCCCATAAGAATCACAAAATTTAGAGAACTTAATTTTCTCCACCTTATCTTTAGTCATTTTAGTTTCTTGAATAAGTAAAATATCTGGTCTATGATCCCTAATAATATTACGGACAATGTCCTATTTATGACTTCTATTAAGATCTCTAATATTCCAAAATAGGATCTTCATTTCTTACCAGGGGAATTGAATAGACCATCATGGATCATTTTTTGTGATCCATCCACTAAGTTTTGTATGCTCTCCCACTCTCTTTGCCATCTGTTATATTTTATCCCTCCACTTCGAGGTGGCCCACCACAGTCTGCCTTCACAGAATAATTTACCTTCACTCTGTTACGAGTTGTAACTCTAGGCTTCTGTTGAGACTTATTTTTCTTTGACACTACCTTAGTATAGCTCATTTATTCATCACATTCAATTCCTTCTATACCCGTAGAACTGTCAATCTTTAGGGACTGCAGGGTATCTGAAATAACAATATTCAGATGAAAGTCAAGGAGGTTACAGGTAGAGTGTTGTGACGAAGAATCATCCTCCAAAGTCTTCTTTAGCTCATTGAACTCAAGAGTTCCAAATGATGATCTAAGAACCGGAGAAGATTGTCAATCTTTGAAGGAGCATTCTTCCATATCCTTGGATATGTTGGGGTTTAGGGAAAGTTCTCCCTCCTCCAAATCTTCCACCAAAACTTGTTCTTCTACCTTTTCAACAATCACATTCTCCTTAGTTATCTCCTCTTCAACCTGATTAGGACCCTCCTCAGATGTGATCATCAAATCTATGTCATTGGCCTCATGATTTTGATCATCGTGAATACTTTCTCTGTTATATTCCTCTTGGTCTATTACTTTCACCTCATCATTCTGGCCATGTTGAACAACATTTTTCTTATTGGTTTCATGGCTCCCATCAGGCCCTTTCTGGTGCACAAAATCACCCTTCTTATTCTAGGTATCTGCATCCACAGTTTTGGGTTTCCAAATAATAGCTCCTTTATTGGGATCTATCTTTGGGTTCTGAGGGCATTTCTTTGCCAATGGCCTGCCTTTTTACACAAGAAGCAAACAACAAATCCACTGCTAGGATATGTTGATGTCATTGATGTCAACATATTCTTGTGTTTTCATGTTGCAGAGAATTGTTTTGGTGATCCGGTAATTGTAGAGAATTGATTTAGATTTGTGGTTTAGTATGAAGTATCTCTAGTGTCTCTACTTTATTCTTTATTGATTTTATGATGTTTTGTGATGATTTGGCCGAGTTGTGGATTCCGGTATGGAGATTGGTTTTGTGTGCTCAGTGTTGCAGTGTTCTGGTGTTTGATTTGTTGTGCCCTGGCATGATCATATCTTATGTTACAGATTTGAGAGAGTGTTTGGGATGTTTGTGTGTATCTCCATTTCAAATGGTTCATGATTTGGTACTCTGGAAGCTATCTTTCTTATCCAAGTTGTTGTTGTTAAGTGTTCTTGAATGTTAGCGTGTTGATCGATGAAGATTTGCATAAGTGGTGTTGGTATAGCTATTGTAGATGGTTCTAACATGCTTGTTGGTGTTTCCTCATCATGTCCTATTTTTTTGTGGTCCTCATTGACTATTGTGTGAGTTCTTGATGATCTTCTTGGTCTAGTGATATTCTTCATGTTATGTAGTATTTTGGTAGTGTAACGTGTTGCAGTTTATCTTAGCGAGATTTCCGGTGGTGGTGCATGTTTGAGGAGTTGATTTAGGTCCATGCTATGTTGTCTATGGCATTGTATTGGTCCAATGGTTGATTTATGTATTGTGTGATGTAATTTTATAATTAAGTGCTATGGGTTTGGCTGACCTTGTAGTCAAGGTTGACGATTTGTATAAATGGGTGTAATGTTCATGTAATTTGGTGTCGATGGTGGAGTTTGCATTATCAGAGAGTGGTGTATGTGTGATCAAGTGAATTCATCTTTTTGTTTGGTGTCTTGAGAAGATATTGGTGAAGGGCGGACATTTGAGCTTAACCAGAACTATCATCAAGCATTAGCTGATGCTAATTTTGCAGTTCATTCTTTCCAAATTGTAGTCTGAATCTTTTTGTAAGGTAGTGAACCTTCCCTGAGGGTTGGATCCTTCTAGGTCATTGTAATATGAGCAATGAGCTCTAGGAAGTGTGCTTGAATGCATGTGCATTCCCCATTGTAATATTTACACATACTACTGCAAAGTATTATCTCATTGTGGGTAGGTTCCCACCATGGATTTTCTCTTAACCAGGTTTTCCACGTCAAAAATATTGGTTTTATGTGTGTTGTTATTATTGTTGTTATCTTTCTTTTTGTTGCACTTGATCAGAATTGAGATTGTACTTAATTTGTTTGATCCATTGAAAACTGATTCACCACCCCCCCCCCCTCTTAGTTTTCCTTCCTTGGCATTGCCTATATATATATATATATTTGTGTGTGTGTGTGTGTGTGTGTGTGATCAAGAATTGAGATTGTACTTAATTTGTTTGATCCGATGAAAACTGATTCACCCCCCCACCCCCCCTCTTAGTTTTCCTTCCTTGGCATTGCCTATATGTGTGTGTGTGTGTGTGTGTGTGTGTGTGTACATGTATGTATGGATGTATATATGTGTGTATATATATACTGCATACATAATATATATATAGAGAGAGAGTGCACACTCACACACACACACACACACATATAAGTGGTTAATCACATAGATATGTGTCAAATTTCTCATGCTAAATTATCAACAAGTGTACTCATAATGAAACTCGCTTAACCAAGCATCAACTAACAACTAAATTTTAAATATAAGCTATTTAAAGTATTGCAAAATTTATGTTTATTTTTTTTTTATATTTAATAAGAATTCAACCTCTACTGACATTAATCTCATTACAAGGCTTTTATAGTCAATTAGAAAAGAACAACATAAGAATCAAGTTACATTACCATTCAAGAGGCAAATAGAATATATGTTTGACACAACTTCAACATTTTCTTGTCTAACCTAATATAGACAAATTCCATAAAATCATTAAATAATTTTATTTTTTTATGAAGGTGAGAGAGGATTTTATATATATGTATGTATGTATGTACATCCATACGTATATGTACATGTATGTATGGATGTATATATGTGTGTATATATATACTGCATACATTATATATATATATATATATATAGTGCACACTCACACACACACACACACACACACACACACACACACATATATATATATATATATCTATATATGTATATGCATATGTGTGTGTGTGTGTGTGTGTGTGTGTGTGTGTGTGTGTGTGTACACACACACACACATATAAGTGGTTAATCACATAGATATGTGTCAAATTTCTCATGCTAAATTATCAACAAGTGTACTCATAATGAAACTCGCTTAACCAAGCATCAACTAACTGTAAAGCGGAAAAATCGAACCCTACTCGTTCTCCCCTCCCCAACTCCGAGGAGAGAGAAGGGAGAGTCACTAGGGTTGATGGTTTTCACTTAGGGGAGACTTTACATTCAAAAGAGGGGTTGAAACCCACAAGATCCAATCCCACGCAATGCAAGATTGGATTCTAAATGAGTTTCAAGGGTTGTGATAGCAAGGATACCCTCTTTTGTAAAGAATGTAGATAGAAAGATTGAACTATGAATGCATAGAAAGTGAGAAAGATTCGCTTATAAATAGAGATAGGGATATGATATGAAGCTGCGGACCTGGAATTAGCAGTAAAATGTCGAAACGGCGCTGTCCTGCAAATTTGAGCAAAAGTTGACGGGACGATGGCGCCCAGCGTGCACACGGTCCTCCGAAAAATCCGCGAAACGAAGGGGGATCTGTTCGTCTCTGCACAAGGATTCCAGATCTTCAATTTCAGCCGCGTACCTGCAACCTACACACAGAAAAGCGAAGACGATTGGGGGGTTAGGGATTAGGGGTTTGCCCTTAGGTCAAACCCCGGTTTTGGAATTAACCAAGAAATGAGAAATTGTTGTAAATGTAATGTAAAACAAGTACTAATACCTTGTTGTAAGGATGTTTGTATCCTTATATGCAAAGGTATAGATGTTGTTGTATGTTTGTATGTTGTAGTATGTGATCTCCTCTTCAATGGTTGAATCCTTGTCTTGAATGCAACACTTAGCCTTGAATGGAGACTTAGAATGATCAATTGCTTGAAGGAATGCATGAATGTTTGAATGCTTGAATACTTGAATGTTTGAATATCGTTTCCATGCCTTTTTTTTTCCTCCCCAAAATGAGAGAGGAAAAGTAGTTTATATACTTGCCAATTAGGGTTAAAAGACTGATTTTCCCGACCTTAGGCCGACCAGGAAATGTTATTTTCCAAATTGCAAACAAAAAGGCCCGAAGTCCCATAGGAGACCAGGCCCAAAATAGGGCCAAGGACCAGGGCGCTGGGCGCCATGGTCCTGGGGGACCAGGGCGCTGGGCGCCCTAGTCCTGAAGGACCAGGGCGCTGGGCGCTCTAGTCCCACCTCCCGGGACAGCGGGGTGCAAGGAGGATCAGGCCAGAGTGCTGGAAAAATGCAGTTTTTGATGTCATGAACAAGTTTCGGGGTCTCCATTCAGGTTTAGTGTTGCGTCGCCATCGTGAAGACCCAAATGCAGTCGAAATTGCAAGTGTCGCAATTTTAGGACGCTACATTTAGCCCCCACTTTAGCGGGAGTATAAGCGTACGCCAATACTTCCGGTAAAGTACAAGGAAGCAACATTGAAAAACTTTCACCACATCAAGGAGGCAAGATACACCAAGCCCCCAGTGGACTAAGGATCTTACGACTTCGATTGACAAAGTAAAAGGGAAGATCACGAGGGAGAACCATGACTGTCAGTAGTAAGGTTCCCTCACTATGAGTCATGCAAGAAAGATATCAAAAATTTTCAAGGCAAAGCTAAATTTGTCAAGAAATTTTCAAGTATCTTGAAAAGATATGAATGGGATGTATGCCCCCCTACGTTAAAGCGATCGCACATGCCTTACCGGGGGTGATTGCTTTAAGGTAGTGATACATATAAGAAAATGAAAAAAAGAAAGGAGCACGTTATCACAAGGATTTAGCCCCCAAGTGTGAGATAAGCCCAAGGATAATAGACACAAAACACAAAGCACAAGGTGACTTCTCTTTCCTTGGGGTCAGTATGCTGTATAATAATTCATGTATATCATATGTATGTATGCATAATTGTTCTTCATTCCCCAATCAAGGAAGGTCACCTAGAAGAAGGGAACACATGTGTCTTTTGAGTCAACATGAGAGAGATCGAGAGATCTCAATGTTTTGCATCGTCCTCAAGTAGACAACACTAAGGACAACAAATAGAAGAATGAGAATAACACATAGAAGAAGTAACAAAAGAGAGGAGGGGAGAATCTGCTATGCTAATGAAACTAGTCTAGCACGTCATCTACCCCCCGATCTTGCTGATCAATGTTTCGGGAAGGTAGGGAACACGCTAGAGGAGGAACATCCAACACAACAGATGGAGCTATCACAAGATCCAAACATGGGCTATGTTCATATCCCAAGCCACGGTGTTCTTGTCTAGGAGCTAGGATAAGTGCTTTAGAAAATTCATTAGATAAATGGTTATCAATATCAACAAGTTCATATTCACTATCAGAATGAATAGGAGAAGTAGCATTTTCATCATGAATAACATTTTCATCCATATCATCATCGAGATTTATAAATATAGGATCTTTCACTCGCACAGGATCAAGATCATCATGCATCTTATGTTTAGGAGATTTCAGCTCAATCGTCGACTGAGGAGAAAATGGAATAATATTGGCTGAAGGTGTTTTTGGGGATTGCAAAGTTTGAGAAGCAGCTGCCTGAGCTCTAAGACGATGCTTTCGTCGGCGTTCACGTGCAGAACGATTTCGTCTAGTCTTAGTAGGAAGTTGCGAAGATTGAGGAGGAGGAATGTTCTCATCCTTATCACTTGGGTGTTTAGGTTGTGGTCTCTTAGGTTGAATAATAGGAGAAGAGGAAGGTCTCTTCTCTCCATAAGAGGAAGGAGGAGGAACTGCTCCATACAAAGGAGGAATATTTGGTTTAGGAAGGAGACCAAGTCCATCATGACGAGGAGGTATAGGTCTACTTTTAGGAAGTTTATCAGACATAGACATAGTCACATCCATAGGAATAGGTTGGGAATATTCTTGAGGAAAGACATTGGTTTTATCTTTCAAAGGAAGAACTTCCTTCTCAAGAACGATAGGAATGTCAAGTTTGGGTGCTCTAGGTTCACTTAGAGATAGGATCATATCTTTTTTCCACTTTTGATAAGATTTGAAAAGATGATCACTTCACGGAGGAAGAGATTGGAATTGTTTAGGCCAAAAGTAATCAATAGGAACGCTAGAAGTTCTTTCAGCTGGTTAAAAGAGACTATGATTGATAGTAACAACTTCACCATTATGGGGAAATTTCAAGCACTTATGAATAGGAGAAGCAATAGCTTTCATGGAAGATAGCCAAGGATAGCCTAGCTTCACACGAAATTGTTCGGATGATGGAATAATAGCAAAGTCCACATCAAGGGATTTGTTATGGACCTCAATAGGTAATGTAATAGAACCAATTGCAGGAGGAGAAAATGCATCAAATATTTTCACAACCACATCTGTTTTGTCATAGATCACTTGATTCAATTGCAAAGTAAAAAGAAATTCTTCAGTAATGACATTAACCATACAAGAAGGATCAATAAGCACTCCACGGCAAGGTGTATTTTTTACTTTTGCAACTATATATAAAGGACCGTCAGGTGCCCTGATAGTTTCACTAGAATCAAATATGATGGAAAGTTCTTTAGGGATTTTCTGTTGCTCCACAAAGTTAATCACATTCGGAGTCATAGACACAAGATCATTGGGTGAGACAGAGGAATCAGTAGTATCAATCGCATTAGAGGTATGAGAAGGCAATGGATCAGTAAAAATCTGAAGATTTTGGTTAGGAGGAGCTACAGATGTGTTGCCTTTATCATTCACTCCAGAAACAGAGATAGTATTATTATCAATCAAATCTTGAATTTTCCCCTTCAAAGCAAAACATTTTTCAGTATCATGCCCAGGTTGACGATGAAATTGACAAAAAGATTTGTTATCAAAATAAGGTGAATTAATCTTTGCAGGATCAATTTGCCTTATAGGAGGAAGAGTAAGCACATTTTGTTCCAATAACTTATTCATAATACTATGCAATGATTCATTCAAAGGAGTAAACTTTCTTTCTCTCTTGAAAAACTTAGAAATAGGAGACACACCTGATGCTGCATTCACATTGTTGTTGATGATGTTTTCATTGAATTTAATGGACTCTCTATTCGGTTTAAACTTCCCAAATGGTTGTTGACTACTATCACCCTTATCACTCGGAGCCATAGGATGTGATTGTTCCATTTGACTCACAGTCAGTTGATAATTGTGAAGAGTTGCACACAACTGTTGGAAAGAAGTAAACTCAGAAAACAGGAGTTTTTCTCTAATGTCTTTTTGTAAATTAGAAATAAAGATTCTTTGAATATCATTGTCAGGCACTGGAAAGGAAATTTGAGCATACAAATGCTTATATCTACCAATGAAATCAGTCACTTTTTCTTTAACACCTTGTTTACAATGCATTAAATCAATCAAAGTAACTTTAGGACTTATATTGTTTTGAAATTGTTGAATGAAAGCATTTGCAAGTTGTTCGAAAGAAGTAATAGAATAAGAAGGCAACGAGCAATACCATTGTAGGGCTTTGTCTCTTAATGTTCTAGTAAACAGTTTTGCAAGCAACCTTTGGTCATAAGCAAAATCAGTACATATTGTTTGAAAGGTCTTAACATGTGTTAGAGGATCACCCTTACCATTATAAAGCTCCAAATGCGGAATTTCAACATGTTTAGGGGGGATAGCTCGAACAATATCAAGAGAAAGTGGGCTCGCAACGTCAAATGTGGGCACACTAAACTTAGATTGATTCATAGAGGCAATTTGTTGCTGTAAAGAAGAGACAGTTTGTGCAAGATTGTTAATGGTTGCTTCAGTCGAAGAGTTCATATTAGATGTGTTAGATTGTGATGGAGGTGTTATGTTATTGAAAGAAGGTAGAGAGTAAGGTGGTGGGACACTATGATAGTTAGTCATAGGAGATGATTGGACAGGAGGAACACTACAAGGAGGAATGGAAAACGAATTGCCCCCTTGTGTCATGTTTATTTGTGGAGATATAATAGGGACACTCATTGAAGGAATGAATGAAGAAGTTGGATTGATTGAAGAGGAAGGATTGCCCCCATGACTAGTGATCATAGGAGGAATGTCTTGTATTGAAGTAGTCATTATGTTTGATGTAAAAGTAGGTATACTAGCAATAAGAGTCGTCAAAGGAATAGAATGATTGTCTTGAGTAGGAGGTTGTGTATAACCTAAGGTTTCGGCACAACTCTTCATAGGCATCACATTTGAATCCACAATGTGTGCAATACCACGCAAAATATCAATTCCATTCTTATCACTTTGAAGCATATGTTTTAGACCCTCAATTAAAGGAAGAGCTTGACTATCAGGGTATTCTTGAGACATCCATTGTCGAAAATCATCAAATTGGTTATCCAATTTTGAAAGTTGTTCTACAGAAACCTCATGGAGAGCTTCTTCATCATTAAGAGGATTAGAGGAATTACCCATGTCCTCGTTAAAAAGACCATTCAAATTAGGTTCCATCTCCTCAGTAATTAAACCTTGGAAGGACTTAATTCTAAGGCTTCGTCTAACGGGAATAGTGTAAGTAGGGCTTATTGTTGTAAAACTCATGCACTAAAGAAAGAGAGAAGATTTTGAATTTTAGAGGTAGCAAATTTCAGTAAAACCAGCCAATCTTCTAGATTTAAGCTGTTAAATACAATCAGGACAATCTCCCAAAATTTCGGAAAAAATGTCCGGGACTGTGGCGCTCGGGGTGCACACGGTCCTCGTAACTTTTTTCGAAATTTGCAGGGATGAAAGTTATGATGATTTTACAGCTAACCTGAAAAAATTGAGTGATTTTACGATCTGTAGATAGGCCAAATTAAAGTTGCAATTTCAAAATTGAACCCTACCAAGATTGTCGAAAAATGCAAAATTTGAATTTTGAAAAAGAGAGGGAAACTGAAATTTTGAATTTTATGATTTTAGAGAGAATACCAAAAGCAATGTAAGTTTTGAAATTTGAAAGTTGACTCAATTTCACGCAAAATTCAATTTTGAAAGCGGAAATCAAAGTTGTTGTAATTAAGCACTTAATTTCAAATGTCACAAATTGCAAAAAATTTGAATAAATCACTGAAATTTCGAATGAATGATAACACACTTTTCAGATTTAGGACTATAAGAAACACAATTTTCACACAAATTTCAATTTCAACAATTTTTGAATGATTAGAAGCCTCAATCCAAGCAATCGCTAGACCAACTTTGACTGTAATTTTGAAAGTGTTAAAATTGATAAAATCAGCCAAAATTCTGGATTTTAGCAGAAAAATACAGTAAGATCTAACTCCCGAAATTTCGGAAAAAATGTCGGGGACGATGGCGCTCGGGGTGCACACGGTCCTCGCAACTTTTTTCCAAATTTTCAGGGATGAAAGATATTATGATTTTATTGCGGAATCCAAAGCTACAGTTGATTTGGGGATGTTTTGATGAGTGAAATTGTCGGACAAAGGTTGAATCAAGAGGGTTTCAAAAATTAGGGTTTTGACACTTAACCACTTAATTTTTAGAATTAAAGCACAAATATGAATTAAAAATTTGCAATAGAAGGGTAGATCTGAAACAAGCATTAACAATTAAACATTTCACAAGTTTAATTACTTAAAAAGAAAATTTAGGGTTTTTATGCAATTAACCTCTAAAATTTGCAAAAGATCAAACATGGAAATGTAATTAAGGAAGCAAAATTTTCAGATCTAACCATGAATAATCAGAAAGGATGTTCACGTCGGGTTCACCAAAATGTAAAGCGGAAAAATCGAACCCTAGTCGTTCTCCCCTCCCCAACTCCGAGGAGAGAGAAGGGAGAGTCACTAGGGTTGATGGTTTTCACTTAGGGGAGACTTTACATTCAAAAGAGGGGTTGAAACCCACAAGATCCAATCCCACGCAATGCAAGATTGGATTCTAAATGAGTTTCAAGGGTTGTGATAGCAAGGATACCCTCTTTTGTAAAGAATGTAGATAGAAAGATTGAACTATGAATGCATAGAAAGTGAGAAAGATTCGCTTATAAATAGAGATAGGGATATGATATGAAGCTGCGGACCTGGAATTAGTAGTAAAATGTCGAAACGGCGCTGTCCTGCAAATTTGAGCAAAAGTTGACAGGACGATGGCGCCCGGCGTGCACACGGTCCTCCGAAAAATCCGCGAAACGAAGGGGGATCTGTTCGTCTCTGCACAAGGATTCCAGATCTTCAATTTCAGCCGCGTACCTGCAACCTACACACAGAAAAGCAAAGATGATTGGGGGGTTAGGGATTAGGGGTTTGCCCTTAGGTCAAACCCCGGTTTTGGAATTAACCAAGAAATGAGAAATTGTTGTAAATGTAATGTAAAACAAGTACTAATACCTTGTTGAAAGGATGTTTGTATCCTTATATGCGAAGGTATAGATGTTGTTGTATGTTGTATGTTTGTATGTTGTAGTATGTGATCTCCTCTTCAATGGTTGAATCCTTGTCTTGAATGCAACACTTAGCCTTGAATGGAGACTTAGAATGATCAATTGCTTGAAGGAATGCTTGAATGTTTGAATGCTTGAATACTTGAATGTTTGAATATCGTTTCCATGCCTTTTTTTTTCCTCCCCAAAATGAGAGAGGAAAAGTAGTTTATATACTTGCCAATTAGGGTTAAAAGACTGATTTTCCCGACATTAGGCCGACCAGGAAATGTTATTTTCCAAATTGCAAACAAAAAGGCCCGAAGTCCCATAGGAGACTGGGCCCAAAATAGGGCCAGGGACCAGGGCGCTGGGCGCCATGGTCCTGGGGGACCAGGGCGCTGGGCGCTCTGGTCCCACCTCCCGGGACAGCGGGGTGCAAGGAGGATCAGGCCAGAGTGCTGGAAAAATGCAGTTTCTGATGTCATGAACAAGTTTCGGGGTCTCCATTCAGGTTTAGTGTTGCGTCGCCATCGTGAAGACCCAAATGCAGTCGAAATTGCAAGTGTTGCAATTTTAGGACGCTACACTAACAACTAAATTTTAAATATAAGCTATTTAAAGTATTGCAAAATTTATGTTATTTTTTTTTTATATTTAATAAAAATTCAACCTCTACTGACATTAATCTCATTACAAGGCTTTTATAGTCAATTAGAAAAGAACAACATAAGAATCAAGTTACATTACCATTCAAGAGGCAAATAGAATATATGTTTGACACAACTTCAACATTTTCTTGTCTAACCTAATATAGACAAATTCCATAAAATCATCAAATAATTTTATTTTTTTATGAAGGTGAGAGAGGATTTGGAAAGGGCCTAGACCCTTGTACAAAAGAAGA
The DNA here is from genome assembly GCF_030272615.1 of Cryptomeria japonica. NCBI lineage: Eukaryota > Viridiplantae > Streptophyta > Pinopsida > Cupressales > Cupressaceae > Cryptomeria > Cryptomeria japonica. Next base: position 471,735,518 of record NC_081410.1, read on the forward strand.
CCACGCAATAGAAAACAAAAGTGATAAAATAGGGTCCCAACCATTTACAAAGTTTCCATAAAGGCAAGGCAAAACAAACCCAAGGCTGGATATAACAAATAAATAACACAACCAAAAAAAGGAATAGTTGTAGCCAAGCTGTGATAAATCACAACAATTGAATGGAAGGGCTAGGACCCTCAAGGTCCCACTTAGAAAATACTAGGACTAGAATGGGTAGACCTCTTTCCCAACACTTAAACATGAGTTTGGGTAGTGATTTAGGAAAACCTTTCTTCGTTCTCCTTATAATAGTCCAAGAGACATTAGAATCCACATTCTTAGAACAAGAGGGAGAAAGGTGGGATTCCCCCATAGAGAGATCATCAAAATGAGAAGTGGGGCCAAAGAATGGAAATTTGAAAGGTGGTCATCCACTGCATGAGAAATCTAGATCTGGTCTAGAGCCAATTAAAATTAAACTTCCTCACATGTATTGAGTGAATATACAATAGAATACATAAAACCATAAAAATACAACTCTTAAACATAGGATAAAAAATTTGGTACCAAGGAGTTATCCCAAGATGAAATGCAAGACATCACAATATACATATAATTACAAGTGGATCCCATTATACCAATTCATACCAACAAGATGCACTATGTGAGAGAAAGTAAGGGGTCTTCATACATTTATATACTAGCACTCACATACAAAATCACAATCATGTCAAGAGTTACATAATCACAACATGCAAGGAGGTAGGTTGTCATCCCAAATCACATATACGGGTGATAGTAATCTAGTATTTATTAATAGTGTTACACAACAATTGTATATATAGTATTTTTTCATCTAGTATTTTAAATAGAGGATAATATTAACATGTAGAAACTTACTTATATGTTACTCAAATTAATTAACCATTAGAACAATTTGAGAAGAACAATATTGGGGACATAATCAGTTATCTATTCCATTAATAATAATTTATCTTTCACATGATAGAATGCATAATTATGTAATACAATTAATATGTACTATCAATATTGTTGGTGTGAAGTATTTCTCATAATTACACCTAAGTTGACTTAGGGTAATGCATTTCATAGTATTTTTTATATGAGACACTTAGGGAAGTGTGCACATAGGGATGATGTATGTAGGAGAAATTCCACCTTTTTGTGGTCTTATCTTGTTGTTACATTCCACCTTCAGTGGGTGATCCACCTCATGTGGAATATTTAATTATTTCTCCTACCTATCCCTACCTACCCTTGTTGCTCATTAAGCCACATCTCATGATTGTGTGCTCACATATCCATATTTCCTTGCCTTTATAAGCAAGCTCGTCTACATTGTATGTAATTTTGGATGATCCAATTGATTAGTATTTTGCACCTTGATTAGAATACAATTTATTCTTATCAAATATTTTGTCTCTCTCTTGTGCTATTCAATGTTCTCTTTATCTTGGCTATTTTTAATAAATTCTTACATGGTAATAGAGTCATTGGGACTTCATTTAGTAGTCTTTTTGGGGAGCTTTTGGAGCATTCAATTTTTGGATCTGGGGAGCTACACATTTTGGGAGCATCCTATGGCTATTTTGACCTCACCGTTGAGTCTGGGAGGTCGTTTCCATGAATTTTGAGTATAGATTTGGCCATTTTGGTGAAAGTTGTTTTCGAGGCCAAAAAAATTTAGCAGGCAGGCCATACGGTCTACCTGCCCAACATTACGATTTTTTTTTTTTTTTAAGATATATAAAAAAAATTCTGTGAAATTATTTTATTAACTTTCATTTGATTTTTCGCAATTTTTTTTTGTAAAAGTTTTTATTAAATTGAAAAAATCATAACAATATATTATTTTTTGGGGGGTTTTTTTGGGGGGGGGAACCCCTATCCCCACCCTTGTACCCCCGATACTATATTCTACAATAATTTTTTGCAGGGGTTTTTATTTGACAGCTATTGTGATCGTACCATTGTCGGCCACCCCTTCTCCTAGCGCTCAGTCTTTCGTTGCCTTCTTTGTTGTCTTTGGGCGACACCCTACCTTCCCGTCAGTGTTGCCTTTTCTACAGAATTGGTCGACAATCTGCTCCGCCAGCTCAGGATCTTCCACCCTCCTAGCACCAGCCGCCTTGTACGCGACACAGGATCCACCTATGTGCCACATAGTGCAGCACTATCTACCACGCAGACCAATTGTCCGCCACGCGACGTGATTTCATTCACCCACATGGCTCGTTCAGTTGTCGACTCAAAATGGCACCTGGTGACACATCACTGGCCACCAAAGAACATTCATACTGAAATGTGACACCCAGTCAGCAGATGGACAAACCAATCAGCAGCCCAGTCAACGAGCCACGTTAGCGACCTTACCACCCAGACAATTTGCCACATCATCTATACGGACGCAAAGTCAGTCTACCACATTAGCACATCCATACAAACAACAAGGGGGTGACGGCTTGATGACAGTTAGACGGTTGTCAAATTTAAGCTCATGAAGTGGTGACATAAGCCCACGTCAGCACATTTTTTATAAAAAATTACCCCCTCCCAATGAGTTTTTGCTTTTGTAGGCCAACTTTGGAGACCCATAACTTGCTCATTTCAGCTCTTTTTGGGTGCATTTTTTTTTATTAGGGCTATTTTTTCGTGCTCTTCATAGTGGTGGTGGAAAGTTCTAATTATTATGGACAAATTTTTCACAATTCTTAGTTTTTTTATGATTGTACCCGTTCAATCCTCATTTTTGAAACTTCAAAGGCTTCGTTTGGGGTCATATGACCTCCTTTTCAGGTGTCGTTTCTTTTTTAAAGTGCATAATTTTTCATCTACTTTCACGTGGTGCTATCAAATTTTCACCTATTTGAGTAGAAATTGTACTTTCATTATTTGGTCATTTTTGGCCTATTTGGTACTTGTATTTTGTTTGGATCTCAGTTTAGATCTCTTGCAGTATTTGTTGGAGTCTCTTATAGCCTATTTTAAGGTAGTTGTAAAGTTGAAATCAAAAGTCCATTTTGCCATTTTTTGCAAGTGGCTCATTGTACATGCACTATTATAAAGTGTCAAATCATCATTTATTTTTATTTTTATTTTGTGGGGGAGGGGGGGGGCTCTTTGATTGGGTAATTTGGGGGGTGTCTTGTGTGATTGTGCCTCTCTCTATCTTGTGTGTTTTCATTTTGGTGCTATGGGTTCTCCTAAATTTCCACATTTAACTCCACATAATTATGCATCATGGAAAATTAAAGCATCGAGTAAGTTAATGGAAAAATGACTCATTCATTATGTAAATGGAACAATAACAACACCACCTAATCCTAAGGGTGGTCCTAATGCTCAAGTTGAATGGCTCACTAAAAATTCTATGGCACTTGGAATTTTGAGAAAGTATGTATCAAATGACCTCATTTTTCACATTGAGAAATGTACTATAGTTAAAGAGGCTTGGGATATTTATGAGAAGTTGTATGGTCTAGTTGATGAGATTAAGGGCTATAATCTTGACGGTGAACTCACAACATTGGATCCCAAGGATTTTGAGACAATCCAAGATTATGTCATGAAACAAAATGAGCTAAGAGCAAAGGTAAAGGATTGTGGCATAGACAAAAAGGGTGCTCAATTGGTTTACAACTTGTTGGACAACCTTCCATCAGAGTATGCAGCCTTTGTTTCTAGCTTTCACACCCATAGGTTGACTCAAGGTGCCTCTTACACTCCACCATAATTTGATGCATTCACAGAGATGTTGATACTTGAGCAATCTAAGTTGACCGAGATGGGGATTCTCAAATCTTCAAAGTCACAAGCTTTGGTGGCTAATAAAGGGAATCAAAGCAATCAAGGAAAATGCAAGAACCAAAAGAAATCTAAGTCAAAACCACAACAAGATGGAGCACAATCATCCTCTCTACAACAAGGTGATTCTACATCCACACCTAAGAGGAAATCATATAAGGAAAATCTTTTTTGTGCATGTTGCAAGAAGTTAGGACATGATGAACCACATTGTTACAAGAAGGATATTGATTAATTGAAACATCTTCTTGAGAAGAATAAAATCATTTTACCTTCTAGAATGTCTTCTACTAAAGAAAAGGATAAATGGAAGGATCACTCTTTTGAGTCAAAAGGAAAAGGACAAGCTCTTTGTGCTACTACAAGTCATGATTCAGGGAGATGGCTTCTAGATTCGGGGGCTTCTTATCATATGGCATCTTCGCAGTCTATGTTCTTTTCATTTGAGCCTTGCCACATGCCAAAGATTTTGATGGGAAATCATACATATATGAATGTGATTGGAAAAGGATCTATTTCCATTAGGGATAACTCCTTCAATTATGTGTCGTGTGTACCCCACTTGACAAACAATCTTCTTTCCATCTATCAATTCATGCATGGGGAAACAAGGAAAACTATGGATTTCACACCTAATTCATTTATCATTAGAGGCTTGGAGACTAGAGCTATCATTTCAACTGGGGTGGTTGATCATGCATCTCGGATGTACTCCTTTTCACATTTTGGTCCTATTGATGAGGTTGATTATTCATGTGTTGATGATTCAGATATCAAGGAGAACTTTGGGTACTTGAACTTAGGGATTCTCACATGTGACTCTGTTCTTAAGCTTTGCATTTCATCTCCTCCTATTGATATTGTAGACACAGAAAAATTTCCACTAATTTGTCCTCATTTAATTTCAAATTTCTCTGAGCATCGGGTGAATCCTTATTATTACACTATTATTTCTCCATAATTCATTATCCATAATTTATTTCATTATATTATTATTAATATCTCATCATTTATCTATTAAATTTATTAAATAAAACATTATATCATATTCATTTATATGCCTGTTAAGTCCTGGAGACAACTGAGAGGGGGGGGTGAATCAGTTGTCAAATAAATTCAAACCAAAAGCAATTTAACCAACTTAATGCTTAATACCGGTAAACCAGTTAAGTATGTCGGTAGATAGTTATAACAATTAATTGCTATACCGGTAAAGATTAGTGCATGAAACATAAACACAAAGTCATCCACAACACATAACACCAATATTTGTACATGGAAACCCTGTAAGGGGAAAAACCACGGTGGGAAACCTTACCCATAATCAGATGATACTACTGCAGATAGTAAGTGTACATAAATGGGGTCTGCACATGCAGAAAGGCCAACAGCCTAGAGCTCACTGCTCAATCACAAAATGGGAGTCACACTGACTACAGTTGGATGGTTAAATCCAATAAGAATGTACTGCACAAAATAGCATCTCCATATGTTGGATTCAGTACCCGTGTAATGCTAATATGCTTCCACAAAAACCTAGCTTCACCTTCAAATGATGTCTTCATGTATAGCTCTACTTAATCTCGCATATACCTTCACACAATCCTTTTTCGCATTCCACATTTGGTCTTACAAATAAGATCTTACATTTATACCATAACCTAAGACCAATTTTAGTAGGTCGGCTCTACACAATATTACAATAAAAACATTTTACAAACAATATAATATCTGATGCAATAACTGATTGAACATGTCAGCTTAATGCATTTACAACAATAATTAATCATCTCCATAGCATACCATGTTGATCTGGAAAAGATAAACTTGTCGATGTAACCCTAGACCTATTTGCCGGTAACAACAAATATGCAACTGTGAATATACCAGTGAACAAAACTCTAGGACAATATGTCCAGACGATGTCTTAGACATTACCAGGTGTTTTCCATTGCATTCCAAGTGTCGGTGATCATTATATCTTGTCGGTGTACCATATACCAGTAACTGTGCAATAGTTACTTGCTTGTCGGTGAATGTTGCTGGATATCCAAAGTGCTAGTGTTTTAGTAGGTGTTGACATCAATGACAAAACCATACCAAAATACCAACAATCTCCCCCTTTGGCATTGATGGCAACACAAGATGGAAAAACCATCAAAGTGCCAAAACAGAAATGCCAAGTATCAAAAACCAATAATCTCCAAAAAGATCATAACCAGAAATTAGAGAGTAATAATCTCTCCTAAACAACAATCTCTCCCCCTGGGAGCAACGTGTGTTTTCCAAAGTTTTTCCATACCAATCTCTCCAAAAGATAATAAAGATAATGTGTTTTTCCATAGATATCTCTCCCCCTTTGACATCAAATGCCAAAGTTACAATAAAACCAAGTTCATATACAAAATACCAACCAATTCAATATACCAACTACTCCCCCTGAGAAGTAGCTTCCTCATCAAAGACCGGAAAAAAGATTTCTCTGTTAATTTTGTCGGTTGATGAAAATCATCAACTGTCTAAGTCTCTATTGATGGTGGTATGACTCCAAGATGATCTCTGAGATATTCAAAAGTTTCCTTAGGCAAAGGTTTAGTGAAAATATCTGCAATCTGCTCTTTAGTATTCACATAAACCAGTTTTATCTCCTTAGCTTCAACATTTTCCCTTAGAAAATTCAGTTTGATAGAAACATGTTTGGTTTTAGAATGTAATACCAGATTCTTAGATATATCAATTATTGCAGTGTTATCACAATAGATAGTAATAGGTTCCTTGCATTTTACCTTTATGTCTTTCAACATTTGCTTAAGCCATAGTACCTGTGTACAGTTAGTTGCTGCTGCAACATATTCTGATTCTGTTGTTGATAAAGATGTACAACTTTGTTTCTTACTCAACCAAGAAACTAGTCTGTTTCAAAGAAAGAATACTCCACTGGTGGTGCTTTTTCTATCATCCACATCTCCTGCCCAATTTGCATCTATGTATGCACATAATTCAAAGTTTTCATCTCTAGGATACCATAATCCAAGATTTATAGTGCCTTGTAAGTACCGGAAAATCCTTTTTACTGTTGATTCATGATTTTCTCTAGGATTACTTTGAAATCTAGAAACAATACATACTGCATTCATAATATCAGGTCTGGTTTATGTCAAATACAGTAAACCTCCTATCATAGATTTGTATCTAGTTGGATTAACAGGTGTAGATTCATCCCTTTGTGATAATTTGTCATTTGTTGTCATAGGTGTGCTTACCGGTTTAGAGTTCTCCATCCCAAATTTATTTAGTAACTCTTTTAAGTATTTGGATTGACTCAAGAATGTATCTTTATCAGTCTGTGAAATCTGCAATCCTAAAAAGAATTTTATTTCTCCAATCATAGACATTTCAAATTCTTGCTGCATTTTAATAGAAAATTCCTTACATAATTCATCTTCTCCTCCAAAGATTATATCATCAACAAATACTTCTATAATCAAGATGTCATCATTAGTTACTTTATAATATAAATTGTTGTCTGTGTTTCCTTTAGTAAAACCAATATTTAAAAGATACTTATCCAATCTTGCATACCAAGCTCTTGGAGCTTGTTTTAGTCCATACAGAGCGTTTCTTAACCTGCAAACCATATCATTGTCATCTGTCAAAGAAAATCCATCAGGTTGTTCAATGTATACTTCCTCTTCAAGATATCCATTCAAAAATGCATATTTAATATCCATTTGATAAACTTTGTAGTTCTTGTGTGCTGCAAAAGCCAAAAATAATCTGACTGCCTCAATTCTAGTTACCGGTGCAAAGGTTTCATTATAATCTACTCCTTCTTTCTGAGAATAACCCTTACACACTAGTCTTGCTTTATTTCTGACAACCTTACCATCTTCATTAAGTTTGTTTCTAAATACCCATTTGGTTCCAATTACATTTTTATCTTTAGGTCGGGGAACTAATGTCCAAGTGTTGTTTTTCTCAATTTGTTCTGATTCTTCTTCCGTAGCTTTAATCCAAAATTTATCTTCACATGCCTCATTAACAAATGATGGTTCAATTTGATAAATAAGACATACCTCTTCATTTGCCAATCTTCCTCTTGTCATAACTCCTTTAAACTTGTTTCCAATTATCTGATCTTCAGAATGATTCAGTCTTACATACCGGGGTGTCTTTGTTTGTTGTTGTTCCTCAATTACTGTGGAATCCTCAGATGGTACCGGGGTAACTGGATCTTCATTCTGTACTGGGGGATTTAGATTAGGTTCATTTGTCAAAAAATTTGTTGCCGGTTCAGAGTCTATATACCTTGAAGTTCCTCTGAATTGTTCATCAATCTTTACATTTGTACTCTCAACAATTTTCTGCAATCTCTTGTTAAAACATCTATATGCTTTGCTCTTAGATGAATAACCAAGAAATATTCCTTCATCACTTCTAGGATCATATTTGCCAATATACTCATCTCTTCTGATATAACATTTACTTCCAAATATTCTGAAATACTTAAGAGTAGGAGTATTACCAAACCATAGTTCATGAGGAGTGTTACCGGTTTCAGCTTTGATGTGAACTTTGTTAAATGTATAGACCGTTATGCTGACTGCTTCTCTCCAATACACATGTGGTAGGTTTGCTTCTGATAACATACTTCTTGTTGCATCCAAGATAGTTTTGTTTTTCCTTTCAACAACTCCATTCTGTTGTGGTGTCTGAGGTGCTGATAGTTGTCTCCTGATTCCATTTACTTCACAGAATGTATTAAAGTCCTTAGATGTAAATTCACCTCCTTGATCTGATCTTAAACATTTGATTTTCTTACCGGTTTCATTTTCTACCATTGCTTTGAATAATTTGAACTTTCCAAGTGCTTCTGATTATTCTCTAAGAAAAGTAACCCAACACATTCTAGAATAGTCATCAATAACTAGCATGAAATATCTATCACCTTGTAAGCTTTTAGTTCTAGCTGGACCACACAAATCAGTGTGAATCAAATCAAGAGCATTATTTGATTTTTCTGGAATACTTTTGAAACTAGCTCTAACTTGTTTTCCAAATAGACATTCTTTGCATATTGTATTCTGAGGTTTGACAATTTTAGGTAAATCTCTAACTACCTTAGTAGTACTGATCTTTACCATGCAATCGAAGTTTACATGACAGAGTCTCTTATGCCATAACCAACTTTCATCTATATGTGCAATTAAGCATGTCTTTTCATTGTTACTCAAATGAAAGATATTACATCTAGTATGATTACCAGTTGAAATTTCCAAACCAATTCTATTCATGATTTTGCATTTTCCATTTTTAAATTGTAACCGAAATCCTTTCTCAACTAATTGACCAATACTCAAAAGATTATGCTTTAATCCTTCAACATAGTAGACATTGTCAGTGTTATGGTTACCATCAAGAGATATTGTACCCTTACCTTTGATTGAACAAGCTTTGTCATCTCCAAATCTCACTAAGCCTCCATTGTATTCTTGAAAGTTCAAGAATTTACCTTTGTCTCCTGTCATATGATGTGAGCATCCTGAATCAATGATCCATTCAACTTTTACTTCAACTCTAGCTGCCAGAGCCTGTACTACCGGTTGAGCAGTAGGTGTCGGTTGATCTTCTATTATGGCAACAAAAACCCATCCATTGTCTATTGGATCCTCATCAGAATCATCAGTCACACCTTCATCAGCAATGTAACAAGATTTGTCTTCATTCTTCTTAAATCTGTATCTCTGATATTCAGGGTTAGGCTTGTATGTTCTTCTAGCTTCTTCTCTTAGTCTAGCATGTCTATCAGGGCATCTTGAAGCCATATGACCAATCTTATTGCAGTTAAAACATTTAAAGGGTGCTTTACCTTCATACTTACTTCCAACTGGACCTTTAGGCATTTTCCTTGCAAATAGTGCTTCAAGTTCTTCATTTTCTTTCCTACTTTCTTCAAGTTCTCTTGCATAAAAGGCTTTCCAATCAGATTTGTCAAATGATGGAGCAGATGATGTTGATGCTTCAAAGGCCAAATTTGTCTTTATAGTAGCAACAGGACCAAATTCTTCAATTTCAAAAGCTAAAAGTTTCCCAATCAATGTATCCCTAGTAACTGATGTATTAGGCATTGTTCTTAACTCATTTATAGCAGTGAATTTCATTTTGTATGTCGGTGGCAATCCGCTTAAAACTTTTGAAACAATTTCACCCTCACTTAAGGTTCCTCCACAACATTTAATACACAAAACAATTTCATTTACTCTTTCCATAAAAGCAGAAATCCTTTCATCTTCTTCCATTTTTAGATGTTCATACTTGACTCGGAAGCTTTCAAGTTTTGCAATCTTGACTATGGAATCTCCTTCATTCAGTGTTTCCAAATGATCCCAAATAGCTTTAGCAGTAGACCTATCTGATAGTCCCATGATTTGTTGATCTGATAATGGGCTCAAAAGTGCTTCCCTTGCTTTGCAATCATTTTCATCATCTTTTGTCAAGTTAGCTGGACTGGGCTGACCTAGTACAACAGCAGTATAACCATTCTTTGTAACTTCCTAGATATCTTTTCCAATGCAATTTAGATGTGTCTCCATTCTGATCTTCCATATGCCATAGTTGGTTCCATCAAGTTTAGGACTATCCTTCCTTAAATAATTAGTAGACATTGGATCTCCTCCTATTGATATTGTAGACACAGAAAAATTTCCACTAATTTGTCCTCATTTAATTTCAAATTTCTCTGAGCATCGGGCGAATCCTTATTATTACACTATTATTTCTCCATAATTCATTATCCATAATTTCTTTCATTATATTATTATTAATATCTCATCATTTATCTATTAAATTTATTAAATAAAACATTATATCATATTCATTTATACGCCTTCATACAATCATCTTATATACATTTCTCTATTTATTTAATAAACCCTTTAATATCCCCTCCTATCACTTACCATTTCTCAGTTACCACTCATCTTGCATTATCCCATATTCATCCCACAACATGAACTCGCCCGTAGAAAATCTATTTAAACAAAGCTCCCTCTCTTATTTGAGTAGCTCATCTTTATGCACTAAACTTATGTCAGTTTGCATCTCGTTATCTTGACATCTTATCCGGTGTCTTTGCATTATCAAAACTCCATTTCCTCATAGCTTTTTGCATAAGTGCTTCTGAGAGCAAATATATTAAATGTGAAATCTTGAGGAATAGGAGGGAAATGGAGTTAGATTTGTAGTTGCAAATCATATTCATTTATACACCTTCATGCATTCACCTTATATACATTTCTCTATTTATTTAATAAACCCTTTAATATCCCCTCCTACCACTTACCATTTCCCATTTACCACTCATCTTCCCGATACCACTCATCTTGCATTATCCCATATTCATCCCACAACATGAACTTGCATGGAGAAAATATATTTAAACAAAGCTCCCTCTCTTATTTGAGTATCTCATCTTTATGCACCAAACTTATGTCAGTTTGTATCCCATTATCTTGCCATCTTATCAGTTGTCTTTGCATTCTCAAATCTCCATTTCCTCATAGCTTTATGCATAAGTGCTTCTAAGAGAAAATATATTAAATTTGAAATCTTGAGGAATAGGAGGGCAATGGAGTTAGATTTGTAGTTGCATGCATATGCTTTGATAGTAAATAATGGTGTTTTTTGTTTTTCAGCTTGCATGTGTGTGTTTATTGAAAGAACTCCATTGTTGGATGTTGGAAGATTGAATCTTGTATTCAATCCATTTCCTCCATCTACATTTGGCACGCCCGGTGGGACAAATACATATGTCCTTTCAAAAAGTCGCTTAATAGAGGTTTTATGCTCTGATTTGTTTTGTCTCCGGGTTTTTTCTTGAGGTTTTGGCATTTTGTTTTTCGGTTTGTTTTAAAAATTTCAAAGCTTTGTTGACATGTTATTGGAGAGCTACATTATTATTTCAGATTTATTTGCATTACAAGCATTATTCCAAAGAGTAACACTCCTTAATCATTTTGTCAAACAAATCAACTGCTTTGTTAATGAAATATTTCTTTGAGGCATTTCCTAAGATGATTCAACGTGCCTTGTTTATGCTTGTATGATTATTACTTTTCTTTGTTTGCATTTCTTAGTGGATTGTAGGTGTTACTGGCCTTCATTTACATTGATATTTCTTTGCAGATCACTCCATATTGTGCCAAATCTGCTCCTAAATCATTAACATTACATGCATTTTCATTAATATTACAGACCACTACGATCATTAATTATCTGCCTATTCATTAACAAATGATTGAGATGAATCATTCACTTCAACTCCAAAATGAAGCTTAGCCAATAATGGTTCATTCACGTTAAAAGAAAACTTAAGGAAATATAAATCATATGGCTAGCCCAAGTTAATCATCTCTAGGCATGATATATAGCTATTTTATGTTTAGTTCTTCTTTTTTTCAGTTTAGAATGTTCTAATTAGATTTTGTGTATTACCTTTTAGATTTTAGTTTTTGTTAATATAGATTTCTTTTAGATTTGGTAAATTTGTTTTGTTAATTAGATTTTTTTTTAGATTTGTTAATTAGTTTTTTAATTTTTGTTAATATAGATTTCTTTTTAGATTTGGTAAATTAGTGTTTTTTAGTTTTGTTAATTATATTTTTTAGATTTGTTAATTAGTTTTTTAGTTTTTGTTAATTAGATTTTTTAGATTTGTTAATTAGTTTTTTAGTTTTGTTAATTAGTTATTTTTGGTTTTGTTAATTAGATTTTTTTTAGATTTGGTAATTATTTTTTCAGAAGTTTTGTTAATTAGATTTTTTTTAGAATTGTTAATTAGTTTAGATTTTCTATTTGTTCATTAGTTTTGATTTAGAATTAGTTTATTTTTTAATCTAGACGGTTTTTTATTTATTTGTTTGTTTTTAGATTAGAAGCTCTTTTTTTAGGTTAGATTAGTATTGTTTTTTTTTTGCTTAGAGTAATTTGTTAGTTAGTCATGTGGTGTGATTGTTTGGAGTATCTGTTTTGATTTATTTTGTGAACTAATCTTTGTTGCTTTGTGTCCTTGTGCAGGTTCACTCTTATGGCATCTAATCTCGTGTGTTGAAGATAATCTCTTGAAACTACTAATTTCATTTGATGCATGACACATGTCGAAGAATTTGTGATTTAAAACTGATTGTCTGATTTTTAGATTAGATCACACTTCAATTGGTGCTCTAAAGTTGAACTAGTGTCTTTCATGTTTTGAGCATTAGTCTCTTTTGTGTTTACCTTTAGAGGGTCTGCCTCCCAGTGTGGTCACTAGGACTACTAGTGAGGAGGGAATGACCCAAGTGAGTATGGCTAAAACCCAAGCATTCCAACTCACTATACTAAATAGGCCTCTTGGGATGAAAATTTCAGAGGTTGGAGCTATCTGAGATTTATCTCATATCAAGCACTTTGTAGGGCCCTTGAGGTCTAAATCATGCTTGTGTGACTACTAAAGTGTTTGGTACTTTGTTGGGCTATAGGCCTCAATCGTGCTTGCACGATGTCAAAGGATAGTCTCCTAATGGAAACCCTTACGAGTACCTTTTTGTTTTAAAATGACCAAAAATCTTCTAGTTGTTGACGCAGGAGGTCGGACCTCTGAAGCGGCTCACATTATTACGATTCTTAGTAGAGATACAAAGTTCACCACGGGGAGTTTTTCATGGGGACTGGTGCTTGGCTGCCCCGAAGAAGTGAGTGCTGAGGGTGGAGCCAGTGGGGTCAAGCATCTAAGTATCCGCTCTGAATTGTGTAGCTTGGGGTAACCCCCCAAGTGAGATTCAACAACTATTGTCCTGGCCAGCCTCAGGATTGTACTTGAATGTGTTTTTATTTCAAAATCAAACAAACATTATGTCTTACATGTTTTCTAAGTGTGTGCAAAACAAACAAGAAAATTTCACAATCAACACCACACTTGAAATTGAAACACTTTACAAAAACCTGGGTCTAAACTTTCAAGTATCCATCCATGTTGTAAAATAAAAAAATTGCAAAACAACATTGTCCTTGAAACATTAAACCAGTGTTATCAAAACAATCATTTCAAATTTCTTAAGACATCATTTTTTGAGTTATGATCTTTTAGTTCCTCGCATAGTCACATCATTCTAGCTTCCCATACCTTTTAGGTCCTTGCATAGTCTTCACCTAGTTGCACCTTTCATCCTTACATATCTCATTTAATTATACCTAGTCTTTGCATAACACCCTTACATCAAACCTTTGCATACCACCATTAGGTTATACCCTTGCATAATTCCCTTAGATCATACGCATGATCTTTGCATAGCCTTCCATCATTTCTTTAGGACATAATATTAAACCTTGCATAAGTGCCTTAGGTCATTTCATCATTGGTCCTAGCATTTCATTATTATTTGCATACCAAAATTTAAAAAAAAAAAAAAAAAACATTGTTTGCACTTAGGATTTCTCGTCTTAAGTCTGACATCAACATTTGATAATCAATCCCCCTTATCACTTTAGGTGCATCTTCCTTGAGTTAGGGAGCCTATCTATGTCTTTGAGTTGGTATTCTGCTTGGAGTTCATCATCTCCTATCATAGCATTCCCTTTGTTTGATCACTTATCCTTGTGTTTATCCATCATAGCACAATTCAAACCTCACATTGGAAATATTTTCAGACCTAGAGTATCCTTAGTCCTTCCATAAAACATCATTCAGCCTCATATCCTGTTTATAGTTTTAGTTGCCCATAGATCACTTTTTTGCATCAATCCTCTAGTAGTCATATCACATAGATTGCATCTTTACATTGATCTTTAGTTGCATCCCAATCTCACTCATATCATATAGTTTTCCCTTTACACATTAGGGTTTTGCATCATACCTTGAGTCTCATTCATTGTCATACCCATAAACCTTAGGTCAAAGATCAAAACAATCACTTATGTCTCCTAAATCTACAATCAAAATGTTTCAGAATCATTTATTTCAAGATATAGATAACCTTATTAATTTTGATGAAGAAGAACACATTAGCGTTGCGACCAATGAAAACAATGAAACAAGCGATGAATAAATAACTCAATATACCATTGATGAAGCATTTCACGACCATAGATTTACTAAACTCATTAAAGAGGTGGTTAAACGTGGTCCACAAGCATACTTCAAAGCCCTTGCTGATGAGGGAATTAAATTGCCACTTGATATTGAGATATCATTTCTCATAATTAAGGACAAACCAAGAGTTAGTGAGTCTAAACCTACAAGGACAAATAATGGGGAGAGGATAAAAGATTATAGACCTTTCTACTTGCAACCAGGATATAAGAGATCTATGAAAACATCAAAACATGCACATACCAATGATCCCATTTTGAATTAATTGACAACATTGAGACAAGAAGTAGACACTCTCAAAGATAAGAAGACATCATCACACAAAATTTCCATTGAGGACATATGTCCCTATCCTTTTGATCTGAGTATTCTAATGCCACCTTTTCCTAGTCATTGGGTGATACCAAATTTGGATAAGTACAGAGGAAAAGGGGACCCTAAAGACCACTTGAGAGAGTTTTGTGTTGCTACCTTAGAATTTGTTTTAGATGAAACATACCTCATGAGACTCTTTTCTCTTAGTCTTGGAGGAAGTACCATGGAATGGTTCTCCCGATTACCTCTGACTATCAAATTTTTTCAAGAATTGGCTGATAAGTTTATCTCAAACTATGCTTACAACTGCGAACATGAGGTGAACATGTTGGACCTATTCAACACAAAACAAAAACAAGGAGAATCCTTCATATCATTTTTGCGAAGATGGAGACATTTAACCAAAAGAGCACCTTATGGCATTCTTGATAAGCAACTTGTTGACCTCTTTTGTCACAATTTAAACAAAGAAATTGGAAGAAAACTTTGCCTCAAGCATATGGACACCTTTGATGAGGTCATAGACATGGGATTCCACATTGAACAAACCCTTATTGACGAGGGTACTATAAATATAAATGATGATAAAGATCACAAAGGATCGGGTTCAAACCATAAAACACCCTTTTGGGCCAAGAACAAGAATATGGTTAATGACATATTTGTTGACGCAAAGAATACTAAAACATCATCACCTGTTTACAACCTTAAGGGTTCACCCTCAAACAAAGAAAAAGAAAAAGAAAGAAGCTTTCCTAAACAAAATTTTATACCATTGGGACAACCGCTCGAATTAGCATTGAACGAACTCCTTAAAAACAATTTTATAACATTGCCAGAGATAAGGGAATACAATCCTCAAGTTAAACCTCCATGGTGGAATGATGATCAGTTTTGCAACTACCATAGACACAAGGGTCATAAGACTAATAGTTGTAATAAACTTTGACATTTCATACAAGACCTTCTTGATGAGGGAAATATTTTGGTTGATGGACATACTCCTTCCAGTAACTCTAATCATGAGATATTCAAAAATTATTTCCCTAAGCATGACGAGGATAAAGGGAAGGCCCCAAAATCTGGTGATGGCATGAACTATACCAATGCTAAATATGATTATACTATAAACAACATCAGTGAGATTGACAATCGTGTGAACACTTTCATCATAAAGGGCAAAGAGACTGATTGTAATGTTACCACCCGTAGAGGCACATTTATTCTTAAGGGATCTAATTATAAATCTACTAAACCATCTTCGCAATACAACCTTATAGAGTATTTAGGGAAGACACCTGCACATATTTATATCCTTGAGTTGCTACGCTTATTCCCTGAGCATAAAGCTATCCTTGATAAAGCACTCAGTACCACTACTGTGCATATAGACCTACATGTAGATCAATTTCAAGCTATGGTGGGATATATCTCCTCCCCTCATACCCTCACTTTTACCAAGAATGATGACTTGTCCATGCAACAACCCCATAATGCACCTTTACATATTGAAGTCCTTGTCCATAGAGTTAAGATCAAGCAAGTTTTGATAGACGGAGGAGAAGGTCTAAATATTTGTACTCTGAAATTGATTAGAGAGCTTGGATCTGATGAAAATGCACTTAATCCAAAGAAAAAGATTACAATAAAGGCATATGATGAAGAGGAACGCTCATCTAAGAGATCAGTTACATTGCCTATCAAAGTGGGACCAGTGGTAAAGGATGTGGTTTTTCAAGTCCTTGATCTCTCATTGACCGATAACATTCTCCTTGGAAGGCCTTGGATCCATGCAATGCAAGTTGTACCTTCTACCTACCATCAATGTATCAAATTTCCACACAATGGTGTTGAAGTAACTATACCGGGAGATCCAAACCCTTTTATGTATTGCAACAATTTAAGTTCTAAGACTGAATCCATCATTCCCAGTAACCATGAAGCACCTCCTTCCCAAGCATACATTGATCCTAAATCCTTAAAAGCATCCACTTCCAAATCCAATGAAGTCGAAATTAGAATAAAAGTAAAAGACCATGGAGTAGGGGAATATTCTATGAGTTGTGCTCTCTGCATTGGAAAGCTACCCTTGTCCCCTCGCACTTATGGAAAACCACAAATGACTAAGACCACATCAGACACCACTACTATAATCTATAAACCTACTATTTTTAAAAAATGGGGAGCTTTCTATGATGAAATGGAAGAAGAGGACCTCTTGAGATGGTTATTGAAAGATGAAGATACGAAGAAAGCACAAATTGCAGAACTTGAAGTCAAAATACCAGCTGAGCAATATGGAAAGGGATTGAAAATAATGAAAAGATATGGCTATGATGGTCACAGTCCTCTTGGTCTACACAAACAAGGTATACTTGAACAGATCAAACCTGATGGTGGATGTAAGGTTCCTGTTCTAGGGTATGATACGCAAAAAGATAAGACCTTGAGTACTAAGGGTAACTCGAGTGAGGTAGGGGAGTCTTCTAATGCAACACAAACTAATGAGGAAGGTACCATCGATGACTCTAATGATTTCATTGATATATATGAATATGATTCTATTTGTACCCTTGAGCCTATTCATAACCTTGAACCTAATCATGATCCTTTACCTCTTGTTCACCTGCAACTTATTGATTGGGACCATGAGGGATAACCCCAGTTAGATGTTTTTCAAAATGATGAGGCAATCATAAACTTTCTTGGAGCATAAAGTGGTTTACACCTTGGAGAGCATAGGACTGGATTCACCATAGAGATCAACAGTGCAACTTACTTTGGAGAAGGTGCCAAGCCTTTGAGTCACAAAATTATAAAAAATATCAATAGGTCTTCTAGTGAAAACTGCTTTGCGGCACTATTAGACCCCAAAAAAAGTAAAAATAAAGGATGTATCCAAAGGTCAAAACCTCTCTGAGGCACCTGAGGATGGAAGGCTTGACACACTTCCCCTAGCATTATACCATGAAAAGTCATCTATGTTAGTGGAAAAGACAGTACCGGCAAACTTGGGCACAGAAGAGCAACCAAAGATTATACATCTAGCAGAATCACTGACCCCTGAAGAGAGATAAAGCATATCCATTTTTACAAGGAAAGACAGGTTAATTTTGCATGGTCCTATGTAGACGTGCCTGGAATTGACCCTGATTTAGTTATGCATCACTTGTCTTTACCACTAGGGCAAAACCTGTCAAACAAAAATTCAAAAAAATGCATCCTCATGTTGCACTATTGGTAAAGGAAGAATTACAAAAGCTACTAGATGTTGGATTTATAAGACTTATTGACTATCCTGAATGGATTTTAAACTTGGTACCAGTTTCAAAACCTGATCAGAGTGTCTGTGTTTGCACAAATTTTAGGGATTTAAATAAAGCTTGTCCTAAAGATGACTTCCTACTTCCAAATAGTGACATGATAGTGGAGTCCATAGCAGGACGCGAGATGTTATCCCTCATGGATGGGTTCTCAGACTATAATCATATCAAAATTTCTCATGAAGACCAGATCAAAACAACATTCACTTGTCCCTGGGGAAATTTTTGTTGGAATGGCATGCCCTTCGGATTGAAGAATGTTGGAGCTACTTATCAATGTGAAATGACTACTATCTTTCATAACATGATGCATATATATTTGGAAGATTATGTAGATTACTTACTTGGAAAATATTACACCAAGATAGGACATTTAGAAATCATGGATAAAATCTTTACAAGGTTGGAAAAATATAAAGCCCGATTGAATCCAAAGAAATGCGTCTTTGGGGTAACCTCTGGGAAACTCCTTGGATACATTGTATCATCTAAAGGAATTGAAGCTTGATCCTGAAAAATTAAAAGCCATACTTGAGATGCCACCACCAAGGAATATCCATCAATTGAGATCTTTACAAGGGAAACTCCAATCTATCTGTTGCTTTATAGCACAACTGGCAAATAAGTGTCAACCATTTCAACACCTGCTACATAAAAATGTTTCATTCAACTGGGATGGAAAATGTGAACAAGATTTTCAAAAGATCAAAGAATACCTAACGTCACCACCAGTGTTAGTACCTCCTATAGATGACAAGCCTCTACTACTATATATATCCACAAGTGCTATAGCACTAGGGGAACTTTTGACTCAACATGACTCTGAAGGAAAAGAACATGCAATATCTTACATCAGTTGTACCCTAGTGGGATATGAGCTTAAGTATAGTCCTATTGAGAGAGTGTGTCTTGCTATAGTTTTTGCCTCACAAAAATTGCGACATTACATGCTTACACACCAAACAAAGCTCATTGCAAAAATCGATCCACTTAAATATCTTATGAGTAAAGCAGCTCTTACAAGACGATTGGCTAAATAGGTCATGGTTTTTAGCGAGTTTGACATTGAGTATGTAGAAATAAAAGCAATCAAAGGACAAACTATAGTCGATCAACTCGTTGATGCTCCTGTCATAGGTGATCATCCACTTGCTACAGAGTTACCTGATGAGTCAATATTTAACATGGAATCTTGAAACCTTTGGACTTTATATTTTGATGGTTCCTTCACATATGGTGGCTCTGGTGCTAGCATTCTCTTCATCACACTGTAAGGGGATTGCATACCTAAGGCTTATAAAATACAATTTCCTTGTACTAAAAATATTGCAGAATATGAAGCATTACTTTTTGGGCTCTGTATGATTGTATAATGGAAAATCTTAGATGTGTGTGTTCTTGGTGATTCCCAATTAGTGATCAGACAGATTAATGATGATTATAAGAAAAAGGATGAAAATCTTATGCCATACAAGAGAATGATGGATCATTTCAAGGCTTACTTTACCACAATCATATTTGAGAAAGTTCCTCGGGACAACAACAGAGCAGCTGATGTGATGGCTACAATCGCCTCCCTTGTAATAATTCCAAGTAATGCCGAATAATGTGAGTTCTTGGTTGAACCGCTCTTGGAGCCTGACAACAATTACCACAATCTGAAATGATATATCTCATCATTGGTCCTAATTCCCAGTGGTATGGAGATATTTATGCCTACTTACATGATAATACCTTACCTCCTGATCTATCCAACAAACCCCAAAAAACTTTTATTCATCAAGCCACACGTTATGCCATTTTAGTGGATACCCTATATCATCGGGGTCTTGATGGTACCTTACTTAGATGTCTTGAGCATGACAAAGCCAACATTGCCTTGCGAGAGGTGCACGAAGGTATATGTGGGGCACATTCAAGCGGTCCTACCTTGGCTAAGAAACTCTTGTGTACTGGTTATTACTAGCCTACTATAGAGAAGGATGCATATCAGTTTGTTAAGAAATGAAAGCAATGCCAAATACATGGAGACTTGATACATGCACCAGCATAGGAATTGTAACCACTTATTACATCTTGGCCTTTTTGTCAATGGGGACTCAACCTCGTGGGCAAAATCCATCCACCCTCATCCAATGGGCATAAATTCATCATCACTACTACTGAATATTTCACAAAATGGATTGAAGTCATTCTTCTTACCCATATCACTGGAAAACAAATTGCCACATTTATTTTGAATTACATCATATATCGGTATGGTGTCCTCCTTTCCATCATTATTGATAATGGTCATCCCTTTAAGAACCACGATGCCTGTGAGCTTTGTGAGATATTTCATATCCAACACCGTTTCTCTACACCGTACTATCCTCAAGGTAATGGCTAGGCTGAGGCCTCTAACAAAAACATCGTTAGAATCCTCAAAAAGATGGTCAATGAAGCTGGTCGTGATTGGCATATCCAATTGAACCCCACCTTGTGGGCTTACCGCATGAGTGTCTGCACTCCCACAGATGCCACTCCATACTCCCTTATTTATTTTTCTAAAGCTATATTTCCCATTGAGGTCAAGATACCTTCCGTACGGGTCTCTTTGCGTAACCTGATCAGTGATGAAGACTACAGAGTCTCCTGCTTGCATGACTTAGAATTTCTAGATGAAAGAAGACAAACTACTTTTGATCAGCTCAGAGCATATCAACAATGCATGCATAGAAGCTACAAACACAGAGTTAGATCTCACACATTTGAGGTTGGTGATCTTGTCCTTGAAGAAAATCCAAAGAACCAACAAGACAGATAGAAAAGGGGCAATTTTGAACCTGATTGGCTTGGTCCATGTATTATCATTGTCATGTATGGATTGAGAGCATATCAACTGGAAACTCCCGAGGGTGAACCACTTGAAGATCCAATCAATAGCATTTGCCTTCGCAGATTCTATGCTTGAGTAATTTAGAAAATTTTCTTTAAAAAATCTTGAAAAAATACAAAAAAAAAAGAAAAAAGATCCTGAAAAAATACAAAAAAATGAAAAAAGATCCTGAAAAAATACAAAAAAAATGAGAAAAAGATCCTGAAAAAAAAAAGTAAAGAAAAATAAATTCGTCCACTAGTGAAAACCTAGCAAACAAGCGCTTCGGGCAAGTACCATGGTGAAAACTGGGAAACCGGTGCCATGTGTAAGGATTTGGCCCATCTTTCCTTCAGTACTCTACTTGATCATGCCTTATACGTATCTGCTCTCCCATTCCATAATGGTCTTCCCACCCCCACCATAGCTTGTGGATTGTTTGCATACCCTACGTGCAATTCTTCTCTTGCATACTACGCTAGTCTTATCCCTCACTGGGGTATCTCCTTAACCTTAGGAATGGGTTGGGATAGTTGACATCTCACGATCGAAGGAATTATTTTCTAAGAATGTCTTGAAAAAATCATAAAAATCATAAAATATCCTGAAAAAATCATAAAAAATCATAAAAAATCATAAAATATCCTGAAAAAATCATAAAAATCATAAAAAGTCTTGAAAAAATCATAAAAAGTCTTGAAAAATCATAAAAAACATAAAAAGTCCTGAAAAAAATCATAAAAATCATAAAAAGTCCTTAAAAAATCATTAAAAGCATAAAATATCCTAGAAAAACCCTAAAAAATTAAAACATTTATAAAAACCCTAAAAAACTAAAACATTTATTAAAACCCTAAAAATCATAAAAATCCAATAAATATTACGATGACACAAACACTTCAGACAAGCATGCAGCTTTGGAACTTCAACGAATTCATGACGTGACGAGATTATGATTGAGAAAACATAACAAGGTCTGATCAACTTATACACCCAAACCCATTAACTGTGAACAAAAATCATTCGGCATGAAATATATTGTTTGCTTGTTTTCTTATTTTCTTTTGATTGTTTCTGATTTTCTCTTTTGGTGACATGTCTCTTAGCTTTTTCAGGATGTCTCTGACTGGAGATTTTATCTCCAGGATGTCTTTGACTAGAAAGGTGAGGATGGGGCATGTTCACTTGTTTGCTTCTTGTGGGATTTTCCTTAGTAATCTAATGACTCGTCTTAGGACATGATCATCTAAGATCATCGTGGACATAATAGTTTGGTCCAAACTGAGGCAATCCTTCATGTCTTGTGTTTTCCTACTCGCAATTGGTATGATGATTCATTTGGGCCTAATTCATATCCAGATGATTTTTTGTCTTTTGCTATAATAAGCTCGATGATGATAGAAGCACTTAAAAAGCACAAGAATTCTCATCGCCTTCGTATCATCTTTCTCATCACTCATTATTTTTTTTCCCATCACTTTTCTCCTCTCATCCTCCTTTTCATCTATCTTTTTCATCATTTCTTTCTTCATCTTCTTCATTCTTTTCAATGCAACAAGATCAATCAAATTCTTTTATCCAACCGATGCATGTCTTAGAATCTTCAATTGCTTTATCCAATCAATCAGCTTGGTTTTCTCAATCTCAATGCCCCTGAGTCGATCAATCAATCACTCCTTGGATCACCTTATCTTGCGCTATCATCAATCCCTATCAGATTAATCAGCTTATCAACTTGGCTATACTGTTCAATTCCATCAATTATTCAATTATGCCTTTCAACTGTGCATTTCCATCAAATGTACGTCTCAACTTAATCACTTGCGTAATATCAATCATCCAATCTTTTCTCTTGTGATCTATCGAGAGACCGATCTCTATCATTTTGTTCGATCAATCTCTCGAGTGGGCATAACCAATCAATCATTATCCTTACCAGGACACCTTTGGGGCATATATCAGTTGATCATTTTCTTTGAAACAACGTGATAGACTACATTGTCTCAAAGAGGGGCAAAATGTAGACACATAAAAATTTCCATTAATTTGTCCTCATTTAATTTCAAATTTCTTTGAACATCGGGCGAATCCTTATTATTACACTATTATTTCTCCATAATTCATTTCCATAATTTACATCTTTCATTATATTATTATTAATATCTCATCATTTATCTATTAAATTTTATTAAATAAAACATTATATCATATTCATTTATACACCTTGATGCTTTCACCTTATATACATTTCTCTATTTATTTAATAAACCCTTAAATATCCCCTCCTACCACTTACCATTTCCCATTTACCACTCATCTTCCCTATACCACTCATCTTGCATTATCCCATATTCATCCCACAACATGAACTCACCCAGAGAAAATATATTTAAACAAAGCTCCCTCTCTTATTTGAGTATCTAATCTTTATGCGCCAAACTTGTGTCAGTTTCCATCCCATTATCTTGACATCTTATCCGTTGTCTTTGTATTCTCAAATCTCCATTTCCTCATAACTTTTTTCATAAGTGCTTCTAAGAGCAAATATATTAAATGTGAAATCTTGAGGAATAGGAGGGCAATGGAGTTAGATTTGTAGTTGCATGCATATGCTTTAATAGTAGATAATGTTGTTTTTCATTTTTCATCTTTCAAGTGTGTGTTTATTGTAGGAACTCCATTGTTGGATGTTGGAAGATTGAATCTTGTATTCAATCTATTTCCTCCATCTACAGATATCACACAACCTATTGTATCTGATGATGTAGATGTTATGACAATTTTGCCTTCTTTTGATTTAGTGCAGTAGGGTTATCTTGTCTTCCAGCTTCAGTTCATCGAGATGACTATTTGATGGGCATTGCAGGTTTGTTTTTGGAATCCTACATTGCAGATTTGGGAGACATCATTGATGATATTCATCTTCTCTTTTATTAAGATGATTCTTATTCAATTGTTGTGAGGGACCACTCTGACCCTCTTGTGCATTCTCTACATGATCATTCTTTCGAGTTTGATATGATTGTGGATACTTATGTACAAAATTTGGAGGAGGTCTCTTTATCCTTAGAGAAGACATGTGAGTCTTTGGATATTGTTCTACATTCATCTCGACTATATCTTGGAGTGCCTTTTTTAGCAGTGTGGATCAGTACACCACCTTTGGAGGGGATAACTTTTAGCATTGACATGGGGACACTTGAGAAGTTTTTAGAGACTCCATACATCATGAGTTTGTTTCCTACATCTTCCCTCCATGATTGGGGAGACTTGATGGATACACCTATGGTTTTGTTTCTTCCTAAGGGGAGGAACATTGTTCGACAATCGTGGAGCAGTTTCTTCATTCATTTTTGAGCTTTTGACCTTGGTGCAGATTCTACATTGAGGGGGGGCTACTCAGTCTCTCTCTTCTCTCTTATGGGGGGGAATTTTCCTCACATGGGGTTTTGTCCTTCTCATACTTTTTTTAGAGTTCTTTTGTATATTTTTCATCTCTCTTTGGGAGGGATTTTTTTCCCATTGGTTTTTTCTCTTTCTCCATTTGTGAGAGATTGCATTGGTTTGCATGCATTTGCATTTGTACATGGGTACCTAACATGGCCTCATATTTGGGACCCATCTTGCCTTGTTAGCTTAAGTGCATTCCCCCTAAGTTTCACTTAAGGGGGGTGTTGGTGTAAATTATTTCTCATAATTACACCTAAGTTGACATAGGGTAATGCATTTCATAATAGTTTGCATGTGAGATGCTTAGGGAAGTGTGCGCATAGGGATGATGTATGTAGGAGAAAATTCCATCTTTGGTGGGTGATCCACCTCGTGTGGAATATTTTATTATTTCTCCTACCTACCCTTGTTACTCATTGAGCCACATGTCATGATTGTTTGCTCACATATCCATATTGTCTTGCCTTTATAAGCAGGCTCATCTACATTGTACGTAATTTTGAATGATCCAGTTGATCAGTATTTTTCACCTTGATTAGAATACAATTTATTCTTATCAAATATTTTGTCTCTCTCTCTTGTGTTATTCAATATGCTCTTGATCTTTGCTATTTTCAACAAATTCTTACAAATATCAAAATATAATATACGATCATTGCAAGCATCATCATAAACCTTATTCTCACAAACATGATCATATGACAATAAAACTTTAAAAAAGATTTAATGCTGATAATGTTCTAAGAAGTATGTGATGCTTCATTAGGATGCATATCTAAGCATATATTTTCATAGTAGAATTGTTCATGATAACACTTTGAAAGCAAAATTGCTAAAGCAACAAGGCCTTGTAAAGGTTATTTAATAAATTACATGTAACAAGTATACTTCTCATACCCAAGATTTAAATAATGTCCATCATGAGCATATGGGGCACCCAAACACCAATATCAAGATCTGGCTTCTTACACAAGGCATTGCTCATCAACACAAAATCATGTGGAGAGCATGAGTGGGAACAATCATATGCATCACACAAGCACACATAAAACTACAAGTCCTAACATATACACATACACACCACTCATAACCCAACCTTTATGGCTTCATCAAGCCTTACAAGAACCTTACCAACCCTAAATCCAAGATGGAAAAATGAATATGGTATGCAACATTGAAATATGATCCCATATGGTATGCCAAAATACACAAAAAGGGATTTCATACACCAATAACTCATCAAATATGGCCAATCCCAAGACACATCACAAACAAAACTCAAAATATATATCACTAAAATTCAAATAAATGAATTTAGTTCTTTTCTCATATATGCACATAAGAAGTGGAAGCATAGCACAACAAATGATAGAGCTTATCTCTCAAGGTATCTTACAATATATGGAAACTCTTCTTCATTAAAGGGATTTCCTTTCCAAGTGTGGCACGCGTGCACACATATACACACACACCATTCAATTCACTCCCGAAATTTCTATTCAAATAAAATTCCACAAGGAGAGACACAAAGGGGAGTTATTTTTTAAATTTCTCTCTCTCTCTGCATTGAAAATATGAGTGAACTAGAAGTTAGGATTCTCAAACCAAAGATTAAGACTTAAATAGAGGTGTCATATCAACCATCAATACATAAATTATCTTCCTTCTACACCTTCTCCCCCACCCACAACCAACTCTTACACCACATAAATTCACCTTTCAATACCATGTGAAATTCACATAGGTTTGTTATGTGAAGATATAAAATTTGATGCACTCCATCAAAATAATAATTGAAAAGAAATATGAGAGACTTAACCAATAATCTCACACAAATTTACCATGTCTCTAAGGTTATAAATAGGAAAATATAACTTATCATTTAGCTCTATAGAGAAAAAAATACCTCACCTTAAGGTGCCTTCTCAAGAGGTTTAATTTCACCTAGAACCACTCTAAATATTCAGTTTATGTTGCTTTATAATCTTATCTAAGAATCCATCCAAGTTTCATGAGTTGAACTCGATTTGAATCATTAAAACCACTCAACACTCATCACAAATAATGGACATTTTGAGAAAATGCATATAAAAAGGGAGTGCATCATTAAACATAGCACAACACAACTATGAGTCTTGGTCTCATTGGAAATACTTTTTAGCATAATTGGGAATTACAATTAAATTTCTTCTAAGTTCACAAAGTAAAGTAACAATGATATATTTTTGAGTTTTATATGGTCCCTCATTTTCCCATTGGCTAACATGTATCTACACACTTAGTGTACACATCAATGCATCCAAGATACATATACATAGCCAAATAAATATGATTAAGCTACACTATTTTAATTAAATTAAATTTATATACCTCAAAATATAATTCAGCCCAAACTCTCACACTACCAACTAATGCAGGAGCATCCGATGGTGTAAGGGCAATCTTGCATCACCCAAAAATATATTTTTGAATTAGTTTTATTCAAATGTTTTTGCAGTTCTGGATACACATTTGGATGAATAAGAGATTCCACCTCTCATAATTGACAAACTCCTTTTTCTAGTCGATTGCCAAAAATAGTAGGTTTTATTTAAAGGCAAATGAAGCCCAAATTTTGCAGTAAGCTTAAGGAAGGAAAAATAAGAACTTTAGCGAAATAATCAAATTAAAATCATTTATGGTTTGGAAGTTATTCAAGTTTCAGTTTCTTGAAAAACCGAAAAAATTGTTCCATGTCAGATTTGAGGCATTAAATGGCCCTAAACGGTCCCAGAAATGGCAAGAATTGGCAGAGTGGATTCTTAGCATATTTTGCAGTCAAAGAGCTTTCTGGCACTTCAAACGGTTCATTAATCCAATTCCCAGATCAAGTTATGACTGTTGAAAGTTGGACAATTTTTTGGAAAGTTTCTAGTTTTCAAATCTAATTAATTTTTCAAATTATCAATCTCATGTTTTGGCATTCGTTCACCAAATGGTAATTTTCTAAATTGAAAATTTGGCTCCAAGTTGGAAAAGGCTATTTAGGACTCATTGAGGAAACTTGTGGGATGTGATTTTTGGGAGCTATGAATTTGCATTGTAAGGATTTTCCAGAAAACTATGTAAGTTGTTGAACTGTAGCCTATAAGGATTTATTCCTCTTATTTTTAATTGCATGTATTGAAAATAGTTTTCAGATAATAATAAAATATAGATTTGTTGTGTCTCTTTTGCTATGTTTTTCTATTCTTCGGGTCGTGCCCCCATCAAGTGGTATCAAAGCGGGTTGTTCCAAAGTGTGTGAACAGATTGTCAAACGTGAGGTAGTTCACACTAAGGCTTGTGATTGTGGGCTCATATTCAAGATACCTCCAAGAGTGATGCATGGAGGAAGAAATACTAGTGCTAGAAATGTTGGTGGTAGGAATGCTTTGGAAAATGAGGGTTTGAGAGCCCTCTAGAGACAAATTGATGTGTTGCAAGAAGAGCTGAGAAGAGATTTTAATCTGAGGAGAGTAGAAAGTGATGATGAAGGAGAGGTTGAAGATACATCCTCAAGTGAATCGAAAGAAGCAGTAGATCAAAATCAGGCTTGATTGTTGAGGGCCATTTCCCATATTGGGAGGAGACCCAAAATTGAAGTCTCTAATTATTCTGGAAATCTAAACCCAGAAGAGCTAATCAACTAGATCAATGAACTGGAGGAATATTTTGAATATGAGGAGATAGAAGACCCAAATCGGGTCAAGTTTGTGAAAACAAAGTTGAAAGGTCATGTAAATATCTAGTGGAAAGAGGTCCAGCTAGACAAAAATCAAAGAGGAAAGGGAAAGATCACCAGATGGAATCAGATGGTTGATAAGCTAAAGAAACAATTCATTCCTATGGACTATGAGTTGGATATTTTGAAGAAACTACAAGGGTTGAAGAAAGGAAGCAAGTCTGTGAAGGAATATACAGAAGAATTTTACAAAATAATCAATAGAACAGGGCATGCAGAGGCCAACAAGGAGATAGTCACTTGTTATCTTAATGGGTTATGACCAAGTATTCAAGAGGAGCTGAGCCTGGTCGGAATGGCTCATATTGAAGAAGCATATCAGTTTTCTTCAAAGGTTTAAGAGAAGTTGAATAAAATATTTGAAGGTAAGCAAAAAGGGAAAGCCCAATGCAACAAAGGTGGTGGAAAATCTTTTAGAAGCTGAAATGAAGATCAGAAGAAAAATAATGATGTGGGTTCCAACCTAAATTAGAAGGGTGATTATTTCTATCGCCCACGAGATTAGAATAATGGTGAACAAAGAGGAAGAGGAAGAGGAAGGCTTGGACAAAGGTCTAGGAGAGGAGGTTTTAGAGGAACCTGATTCCAGTGTGGTGAAGGGCATAAAGTCTATGAATGTCCACAACATGATAGAAGGACAAGCAAAAGAAATGAAGGCCATGAATGGTGCAGACAGAGAATCTCAGTTTGAATATTGTGATGATGTTGAAAGGGTAGATGCCCTAGTTATCAGGAGAACCCTAATGAATTAGGAGAAAGAACCAAATCAAAGGAAGAGTTTGTTTCACACCAGATGCAAATGTGAAAATAAGTGTTGTAATGTTAATATTGACAGTGGGAGAATTGATAATCCAGTGTCTGAAAAGATGGTGACAAAGTTAAAGCTAAAAAGGGAAAGACATTCACAGTTGTATCGAATAGCCTAGTTGCAAAATGACCACAAAGTTCTAGTCAATTAGCAGTTTTTGGTGAAATTCAAGATTAGAAGTTATTGTAATGAGGTACTCTATGACATCATACCCATAGATGCATGTCACATGTTGTTAGGGAGGTCATGAAATTTTTATAGGCGTGTTTTACATGATGGTCGTGCCAACACATATACCCTAACAAAGGTTGGAGTTCACCATAAGCTGAAGCCCTTGAAAGAGGTGGAAGAAAAGGTATGTAGTAATGTCAAAATATGTTTTGTTGATGGAAGAAAATTTTTGGAAGGCATGAAACACAAACCTCTATGTTTTTATTTAATTCTGAGAGTGAATAAAGAAGATAGTGAAGAGGTGCCTATAGAATTTTCTGGTTTATTGAATGAGTTTCAATATATTGTGTCTGATAATGTGCCTGAGGGTTTACCACCTATGAGGAAGATCAGTCATCAAATTGACTTGATTCCTAGAGCTAGTTTGCCAAATAAGGCAGCCCATAGAATGACTCCAGTAGAAAATGAAGAGTTGAACCAACAAGTTCAAGAGATGTTAAGAAAAAGATTGATCTAAGAGAGCATGATTCCATGTGTGGTACCTCCATGGATAATGGAGGATGTGTATGGACTCCAGGGCCATAAACAAGATAACAATCAAGAATATATTTCCCCTGCCAAGGATAGATGACCTTATGGACTGCTTGAGTGGAGCAGAGTACTTCACAAACATTGATCTAAAGAGTGGATATCACCATATCTGAATTAGAGAGGGGGACAAGTGGAAGACCACCTTAAAAATCAAAGAAGGCTTGTATGAGTGGTTAGTCATGCCTTTTGGGCTAACTAATGCACCGAGCACATTCAAGTGGCTCATGAACGAGGTACTGAAAGAATTTTAGGGTAAGTTTGTTATTGTATACCTCGATGATATTTTAATATTCAGCAAGACATTGGAGGAGAATTTGATGCATATTCATAGAGTTTTTGAGAAGCTGAGAGAGGAGAAATTGTTGATTAATTCTAAGAAGTGTAGTTTTGTCAAGGAGTTAGTGTACTTGGGGTTTGTTGTCTCAGCAAAAGATCTTAAAATGGACCCAAAGAAGGTGAAGGCTATTCTGGAATGGCCTACCCCAAGAACTGTGAGTAAGGTGAGATGTTTCCATGGTTTGGCTAGTTTTTACAAGAAGTTCACTAGAAACTTCGGTAGCATTTGTGCACTCCTGACTGAATCAATGAGAGGGGATAGGAAAGAATTCAGGTGGAGTATGGGTTCGGAAAAGAGTTTTGATTTGTTAAAGAAGAAGGTGATAGAGTAACCTATTTTAGCCCCTTTAGATTTCAGTGAGGTGTTTTGGGTGGATTGTGATGCCAACGGTAATGCCATTGGAGTTGTTTTGAGCCAAGAAGGTAGGCCCATTGCATATTTTAGTGAAAAGATAAATGATGCAAAGAAGAAATATTATGTTTATGATCAGGATTTTTATGCAATAGTTCAAGCATTAAAGAAATGGAGACACTATCTATTGCCAAAGGAATTTTCTTTGTATATTGATCATCCAGCATTGTAGTACCTAAATAGTCAAGGAAATTGAATCAAAGACATTTGAAATAGGTGGAGTTTTTGTAGAGTTACACTTTTGTTTTGAAGCACAAAAGTGGGAGGTCTAACAAAGTTGCAGATGCCTTGAGTCGGAGGCATATTTTGCTAATAGAGATGCAATTTGTGGTGGTTGGGTTCAGCGAACTCAAAACATTGTATCCTAAGGATCCAGATTTTGCAAAGGATTAGAAAGCTTGCAAGGAGCCTGTTACTTTAGACAAGACAAGGTGGTTGGATTTCATATTCCAGGATGGTATGTTTTTCAAGGGAAGTCAGTTGTGCATTCTGAGGAGCTCCATGAGGGAGAATTTGATCAAAGAGAAGCACAGTTGAGGAATGGCAGGACACTTTGGTCGGGATAAGACCATAGGCATCATTAGTGAGCATTATTATTGGTCTCAGTTATCATAGGATGTGAATAAATTTGTATAGAGTTGTAGAGTACGTTAGAGGGCTAAAGGAGTAAGCCAGAATACAAGGTTGTATCAGTCATTACCTGTACTTGAGAGGCCATGGGAGGATATAAGCATGGATTTTGTTCTTGGTTTACCAAGGATATAGAGAGGGAATGATTTAGTTTTTGTGGTAGTTGAAAGGTTTTGAAAGATGGCACATTTCATCTCATGCTAGAAGACTCATGATGTTGTCCATATTGTTGATTTGTTCTTCAAGGAGGTGGTAAGACTGCATGGTTTTCCAAAAAGTATCATTTTGGATCGTGATACCAAATTTGTTGATACTTTTGTTGGACCTTGTGGAAGAAATTGAAGACAAAATTGAGCTTCAATTTTGCACTTTATCCACAAACTGATAGGCAGACAAGTGGTGAATAGGAGTTTGGGTAACCTATTGAGATAATTGGTAGGAGACAAACCCAAGGGATGGGATCTGATCTTACTATAGATAGAATTTTCTTATAATAATTCTATCAATAGGAGCGTTCTTATATCACTATTCCAAATTGTCTATGGAGGTACTCTAAGGACCACTCCGGAATTAAGGAAGATTAACCAGGGGAAGCATACAAGTGTTGAAGCCAAACACTTTGCAGAACACATCAGAAATATACATGAAGAGGTAAGGAAGCGCGTCAATGAGATGAATCTACAGTATAAGGCGAAGGCAAATCATAAAAGGAGGCATAAGGAGTTCCATGTTGGTGAGGAGGTGATGGTCCATTTGAGGAAAAAAAGGTTTCTAGTGGAGACATACAATAAGTTGAAGATGAATAAGTTTGGTCCTTGCAAAATTTTGAAGAAGCATGATTCTAGAGATGCATATGAAGTAGAGTTGCCAGATGGAATCAAAATTTCCCTTGTGTTCAATATTTCAGACTTAACAGAATATCATGAAGGTAGCACAGAGGAGGAGCCAACAATAGTATAATACAAATTTATGCACCTGTTTCAGAGAAAGAGGAGATCGAAGCAATTCTGGATAGCCATGTGCAGAGGAGTACCAAAAATAGGCAGTATGAGGAGTATTTAGTGAAATGGAAGGGGAGACCTATTGAGGATTCTTCATGGTTGTTCAAGGCATAGGTTGACCGTTTGGGTTTTCCTCAACCAGCTAAGACGTGATGGGGTCACTTCTCAATCTACCCCATGTGCCTAATGCAGGAGCATCCAGTGGTGTAAGGGAAATCCTGGATCACCCAAAAATTTATTTTTAGTTAGTTTTATTTAAATGTTTTTGCAATCTGGATACGCATTTGGACGAATAAGAGATTCTAGCTCTCAGAATTGACAAGTTTTTTCTAGTCGATAGCCAAAAATAGAAAGTTTTTATTTAAAAGTGGATGGAGCCTGAATTTTGTAAGGAGCTTAAGGAAGGAAAAATAAGAACTTTGGCGAAAGAATCAGATTAAAATAATTTACGGTTTGGAAGTTATTCAAGTTTCAGTTTCTTGAAAAACTGAAAAAAATTCTTCCAAATCAGGTTTGAGGCATTAAATGGCCTTGAATAGCTCTGAAAATGGAGAGAATTAGTAGAGTTGATTCTTAACATATTTTGCACTTGGAGATATTTTTGATACTTCAAACAGTTCATCAATCTGATTCCCATATCAAAAGTTATGGTTGTCGAAAGTTGGACAATTTTTTGAAAAGTTTCTAGTTTTCAAATCTGGCTAATTTTTCAAATTTCCAATTTCATGTTCTGGCATTTGTTCGCTAAATGGTAATTTTCTAAATTGTAATTTTGGCTCTAAGTTGGAAAAGGCTATTAGGACTCAATGAGGAAACTTGTAACTTAGTTTTGGGATGTGATTTTTGAGAGTTGTGAATTTGCATTGTAAGGGTTTTCCAGAAAACTCTGTAAGTTGTTGAACTGTAGCCTGTGAGGATTTATTCCTCTTATTTGTAATTGCATGTATTGAAAATAGTTTTCAGATAATAATAAAAAATAGATTTTTTGTGTCTCTTTTGTTGTGTTTTTCTATTCTTTGGGTTGTGCCCTCATCACCAACATAATCATAAACCAATCTCTATTGCTTATTATGATTCATAACTCGTCATCTAACATTACACAACTTTCTTTATGATAAAAATAAATGGTATCCCAATACATTCATGGATCCAATTAGCAAGTCCTATGTTATATCAACTATTTTCTTACATATTATGTATATGTTATTAAAAATAATACAAATATTTGCATACTATCAACAAACAAATATGATATAATTACCAAAATTTTCATACAATGATGAATATGGGGAAAGCCCTTAGCAATGGAAATGGGGAGGGATTAGGTGACAATGACAATAGAGGAGTTGTTATAGGTGATGGAGAAGGATATGAAGATGAGATGGAGGGAAAATCCACGGTGATAGTTTCAATTGATGGCTTTTTTTATTTTGAACCCTTTCTTTGGTGGTGGCAACTTCGACTTCATTTTTCTCTAATGAATGTTATGTAATTAAATATAGGGAGTAAGGAAAATTGGATTTTTCCTCCCCTTGACTAGGAATTAGAAGTTGGAGATTAAATGCAGCTAATTTAATAAGTGGGAAAATTTAATTTATTTAACCACATAGAAATGAGTTGACAAATAAGATGATATGGAAATAAAATGACGTGGAAAAGATATTTAATTAGATAATTTAGAATTATTTAATCAAGGAAGACCTTAGAAGCAATATAAAAATAATTAATTAAATAATAAATATTTAATTAATAAATTGATTTAACATAGAAGAATAAGACTTAATGAGTTAAATATATAAACTTTTCAATTTATTTATTTAATAGAAGAATAATCATTAAATAAATAATAAATATTTATTTAATTAGTCATAGCCATTTTTAAGTGTATACATTTTGCCCCTCTTTGATACAATGTTGGAACAACCTTGTTTCAAAGAAAAATTAAAAATTAAATCAAGTCTCAATTTTGCCCTTGACATTGGTAAAATATTGATGGCATGCCCCTTTGGGAGATTAATCAACGAAATTTTTTGAAAATTTTGAATAATTGATCAATCTCAAGAAAAATCTATAAAAATCACTGAATAAATGTGGGAGAAATTAATTTTTGAATTAAAAATACCCCACACATTACAAAAATAAAACACCTCCAATTAGGTCAATAATGAGCTATATATAACAAGGGTTGGGCCCATTGCCAAACCATTTGTATACTTGGAGCTTGGAGAGTGAAGAGAGGAGAGCCCACTTGGAAACTTTGGAGTACTGCTAGTTGTGAGGATGGTGATTCCCTACCACAAACATCGGTTCGAGCGAGTGTGGAGATTCCAGAGGCCACCAGACTATGGTCCCCCAGTACATACCCTTCATCCTACCTTGTACGGATTTTTTTTATGCATTTTTTTTACACCAAATTTTGAATTTTGAAAATTTGCACCAACTAGGGTTTGCGATTTTTATTTTTTTTGGTAGTTTTAGCGCTTTCGTTTATAGTTTTAGCGCATTCGATAGAGTTTTCAATGCTTATATTTTTTTTGCATTTTTATTAAAAAAATTTGCGCATTTGATATGTTTTATAATGCTTTTATCTGTTCTAGCGCATTTGAGAAATTTATTAGTGCTTTTATAATGATTTTAGTGAATACAATTTTTTAGCGTATTTGTGCATGGTTCTTATGCATTTGATATATGATGTAGCGCATTTGGCATTTATAGAACATATGATGTTTAATTTAGCACTTTCATGTATTGTTGTAGCATATTTGTGGTTTTTAGCACAAATGTTATGTTAGAATAACCGGTGGACAACTAAGAGGGAGGGTGAATCAGTTGTCAATAGATTATATTAATCAAACCACTTTATAACCTTTAACCAGAGCACATAAACATGAATATCGAAATAGCATAAACAGATTCTAGTAAGCATTAAAACTCAAGAATGAAACAGAGAATTAACACAATGTAACCATACCACATAACACCATGACTTGTACGTGGAAAACCCAGTAAAGGGAAAAACCATAGTGAGAAGCCTACCCACAGTCAGATCATACTTCTGCAGAAATTATGTGATACAAAAAGGGGCATGCACATGCAAGAAGACACACTGCCCAGAGCATAGTGCTCATTACAAAGGAGTCTCGCTGATTACAAAGAGGTTATGACCACCTCAATATAATTGGACAACAATCTAGAAGAATGAATTGCCAATGATAGCATCTCCCATGTCTGATTACAGTCTCGGTTAAGCTCAATACCAAAGTCCTTTGACCTCTTACATAAACCCAATTCGATCACCTATGATCGACCAAATCTCCTTCGCACATGATATTTCATTCCATGACCACGACCACGATCTACAATGAGATCTTACATCAATTTATACAAACCCTAAGGCCTAAACCAATTAGGTTGACCACCTAAAATATATTACAATAAGATCATTACATACATCCATATTACAATGATATGCCATGTCGGCTTTAGATCAAAACAACATTAACCAATCCATAAATCATCCTGGTAACGTGTAGAGAACACATTACATAATACTGATCCATAACCTAGACCCAAATAGATTCACCATGCCAAAGAAATGTCTCCAATCAATCAAGGCATGAACAAAGATCATCTTCTACATCCTAAATTCCATCTAGAAGCTGCACCAACACCACTTATGCATCCTGCCAAAGATTCTCAATAAAAGCTCTGTTAGTAAAACCTTAAACCCTTACCGGTATAGGCTTACTAGAATGTATGATAGCATTCGATCATCAAGTCAATACCAACTGACCAAAAAATACTCCAGAAACATGCAACACATTAAACCAAACATATTCCATTGATCCCAACATGTCGGTAGTATCTAACTGATAGTCCCTTCTGCCGGTAACACTAGTTCTTCTACTAGTAACCAAAATCTCTCTGTTGATAACCAATCATAACAGCTAGTGTTGAAATCAATGACAAAACATCAATGCAACACATAATCAATTCCTTCATATTGCCAACAATATCCCCCTTTGGCATTGATGGCAACACAAGATGTGAAAAATAAAACATTTAAGTGCCAAGAAATGCCAAAAATTTCTCATAGAAGATATAACAATGAAAAACTAAAAAATTCTAGCAACTCCCTCTGAGGAGTGCACTCCAATCTGAAACTGATCTCAATCTCTCCCATATGACATATTATGACATTTTTTTTTACATATAACTCTCCCCCTTTGACATCAATGCCAAAGATATTACATAGATATCAAAATCCTATGAATCTCAAAGCTGACTACTCCCCCTGAGTAGTAGAACCACTACATCAATTCGGAGCAAAGGATAAAGTTGATGATGCATACCAGACTAATGCTCTTCTCCATCAATTAATTTTTTTTCGGAGGGGTAGATACCCCTAACTTGTCTCTCATATATTCAAATGATTCCTTAGACAGCAGTTTAGTGAATATATCCGCAATCTGCTCTTTAGTGTTCACATAAACCAAATTGACTTCCTTTTCCTCCACATTTTCCTTCAGAAAGATATATTTTATTGAAATTTGCTTAGTCTTAGAGTGAAATACTTCTTAAATATGTCGATAGTTGCAGAGTTATCACAATAGATAACTACCAGTTCACTACAATTTACCTTGATATCTTTCAACATTTGTTTCATCCACAAGACTTGAGTGCAATTAGTTGTTGCTGCAACATATTCAACTTCTGCAGTAGATAAATAAATGCATGACTATTTTTTGTTGATCTATGGAACCAATTTCTTTCCAAGAAAGAAAGATCCTCTAGAAGTTCTCTTCTGGTCATCAGTATCTCCTACCGAATCTACATCTGTATATGCACATAAAGTGAAGTTATCGTCTCTAGAATACCATAAGCCATATTTTGTTGTTCCTTGCAAATACCGGAATATCCTCTTTACTGCATATTCATGATTATCTTTAGGATTACTTTGATATCTTGAAACAATACTTACTGCATTCATATATCTGGTCTAGTCTGAGTTAGATATAACAAGCCACCAATCATAGACTTATACCTTGTCGAATTTACCGATGCAGATGTATCTTTGATAGATAATTTCTCACTTGTCACCATATGAGTACTTACTAGTTTGGAATTATCCATACCAAAATTCTTCAACAATTCCCTTAGATACTTAGTTTGACAGATAAAAAAGCCTTTGTCAATTTGAGTAATCTGTAAACCTAAGAAAAATCTCATCTTACCAATCTAGACATTTCAAATTCATTCTTCTTATTATTAGATAATTCCATGCACAATTTATCTTCACCTCCAAAAATGATATCATCAACAAATACTTCAATAATCTGAATATCATAATCAATGATCTTGTAATATAAATTAATGTCAGCACTACCTTTAGTAAAACCAAGCTTCAAAAGATATTTATCCAACCTTGCATACCAAGCTCTAGGAGCTTGTTTCAATCCATATAATGCTTTCCTTAACCTGCAGACCATATCTTTGTCATCTGTCAGTGAAAATCCATCAACCTTATCAATGTATACTTCTTCCTCAAGTTCACCATTCAAAAATGTACATTTAACATCCATTTGATAGACCTTATAGTTCTTGTATGTTGCATAGGCAAGAAATAGTCTAACAACTTCAATTCTAGCTACCGGTGCAAATGTCTCACCATAATCAATTCCTTCCATTTGAGAATATCCTTTACAAACCAGTATAGCCTTGTTTCTTACATCTTGATCGTCCTCATTTAATTTATTTCTAAAAACCCATTTAGTTCCAATAACATTCTTATTTTTAGGTCGGGGAACTAAAGTCCAAGTCTTATTCTTCTCTATCTTATCTAATTCATATTCCATAGCCTTTAACC
Source organism: Cryptomeria japonica (assembly GCF_030272615.1). NCBI lineage: Eukaryota > Viridiplantae > Streptophyta > Pinopsida > Cupressales > Cupressaceae > Cryptomeria > Cryptomeria japonica. The sequence goes on from NC_081410.1 coordinate 471,773,976, forward strand.
AATGTTTATCTTTACAACCTTCAATAACATATGTTGGTTCAATTTCAGAAATAAGACATACCTCTTCATTTTCTATTCTTCTTCTTGTCATAACTCCCTTGTTCCGGTCTCCAATGATTTGATCTTTAGAATGATTTAATCTTACATACCTTGGTGTCTTATGAACTTCAGGTTCACTATTCTGATCATTAGTCACAGTTGATTTTTTTTATTGTACCGGTGTAACTATCTCAGTGTCTTGTACCAGTTGATGCATTGTTGGATCAGTTATGATCACTTCCACTACCGGTTCTCTGTCATATGATATAGATTGATCTTTGTATTGCTCATCCACTTTCACATTTGCGCTCTCCACAATTTTCTGAAATCTTTTGTTATAACATATATATGCTTTTCTCTAAATTGAATATCCAAGAAACATCCCTTCCTCACATCTAGGAACAAAATCCCCAATTGAATCATCCCTTTTGATATGACATTTACTTCCAAAAATTCTGAAATATTAAATAGTAGGTGTATGTCCAAACCATAATTCATAAGGACTCTTACCGGTTTCACCTTTGATATGAACTATGTTGAATGTATAGAATTTTGTGCTCACTACTTCTCTCCAGTAGATGTGAGGAAATTTGGCTTCCATCATCATGGTTATTGCTGCATCCAAAATGGTTATATTCTTCCTTTCCACTACTTCATTTTGTTGAGGGGTCTGGGGTGCAGACAACTATCTCCTAATTCCATTTATCTCACAATAACTATTATATTCATGAGATGTGAACTCACTGCCTTGATCTAATTTCAGACATTTGATTTTCAATCCAGTTTCTATTTCCACCTTTTCTTTAAAGATCTTTAATTTCTCAAAAACTTCAGACTTCTCCTTTAGAAAAGTCACCCACATCATTCTAGAATAATCAATTATTAGCATGAAGTACCTATCACCTTGAAAGCTTCTGGTCCTTGTTGGACCACATAAGTCATTATGAATCAAATCAAGCACATCATTAGATTTATCATGTATGCTCTTAAAAGAAGTTCTAACTTGCTTTCCAAATTGGCATCCCTTACATACCGGATTATGAGGCTTTATAATCTTAGGTATATCTCTAACTGCCTTTGTTGAAGTGATCTTAACAATGCAATCAAAATTAACATGACACAACTTCTTATGCCATAGCCAACTCTCACCAATATGAGAAATTAAACATGTCTTATCACTATTAGGATTCCCACAGATATTGAGAGGGGGGGGTGAATCAGTATCTAACCGGTTATAAGATTTTCTTAACTTAAAACATGTAAAGCATATTAATACTGTATACTGGTAAACAAGAAATAATGCAATAAACAGAGATAACAACAACCACATGAAAAACACACCATAACACAATATTTTAACGAGGAAACCCGGTGTGGGAAAACCTCGGTGGAATTTGTGACCCACAATATTCACTTACTGGCCAATAAGAGAATATTACTGCTACAATAGGGGTCTGCACATGCAAGAAGGCCAAGTGCCTAGAGCTCACTGCTCAATTACAAAATGGGAAGTCTCACTGACTTACAAAATGGATTATATAAATCCAATGTCTTGTACTGCTTCAAAATAGCATCTACTATGCCAGATCCAGTACCGGTTTATAGCTTTTCTTCATACATAAACCCTTAACCTATAATTCGCATAATAGGTCTGCCTTATTTCGCCTATATATTTTCTTCCATCTCTTACAAAATGTTCTACAATGATCTCTTATATATATGAGTCATTTTACAACTTGCCAAGTCGGCTTACAATGATTTTACAATAATTAACAAAATATATTACAAACAAAATTCCTATCGGCTTCTGTGTCGGTATGCTTCCTTTTATTGCCGGTGTCGGTGGTTTGTGTGCCGGTGTAAAGTTTGATATTGCTAGTGCCAGTGGATTGCCTTTCCGGTGTCATAGGATTGTAAGGTTTCCATCAATGACAAAACCTTCAATCACCTACAATGTCTCATTGGAGTGTACATTTGCCAACAATCTCCCCCTTGGCATTGATGGCAACACTCATGAGAAAAATCCAAAAACTGTTATCCAAAAAGAATCTACCATAATTACCAAAATTATGTACCAAAAGAGTATGTTCTCCCCCTGAGCTGATGAGTCATTTACTGATTATTTTTCTCATTCCACTACTCCCCCTTTGGCATCAATGACAAATGTTGTCAAAGTGTCAATGAGTGTGGTTTCCTGCTTCATCCTTGTAACTGGTTGGTTACAATCTGAAAAAATCTGCCAAAACCAGATTCAAGCTCTCAATGAAATTTTTGTTTTTTATTGCGGCCTCTATCCTCTGAACTGTATCGGTGAGGTGTTGCATTTGCTATGTTGGTGTTTTCTATCCTTGAATCAAGGCATCAGATATTTCTTTCCTTAAGGAGGCGAGGTAGTCCAATTTTGGACTAAGTCTCCATTTTAGATCTTTAGCCTTTCCTTTTATTCTTTCTTTGTCTCTTTCCAACTTTAATAGTTCTTCCTCAAAACCTATTATCTTCTGCTCAAAAACTGATAATGAATCAGATCAATTAATGAAATTGTCAGCTAGTTGATTTATTTCTTCCTGTATCTTGCTAATTTTCTTATCTATATCAATTGTCAAAAAGCTAGTTTTACATGTATCCCTGTACAAAGTTTTGAATTCCTTCAATGTGCTACATAGTTCCAATAAAAGTGTGTCAAATTGCCTTGTACACTTCTTTATTTCTTCCTTAAAGAATTTGTGTTTTTCCTTCTCTAATCTCTCCTTGAATGCTTCCTCTTTTATTTGTTCAACTATCACAGTGTTTTCAGTAATATACTTAGACAAAGTGTCAAGTTGACTCAAAGAATCTTTATTATCTACATTACATTTTGGTGCTATCATTTTCAAAATTGGAATGGTGTCATCTATTGCCTTGTATGCTTGTGAGCTACAATCAGTTATCTTCTTAATGGAATCCAAAAGAACTTCTGTTACATTATTTGATGAGCCAATAATCTGTATTCCGCCAGTGGGAGCAGTTTCCTTGCTTTTTGATGACCTCTGGTAGGTCAGTTTGTGTTTCCATTTCTTTAAGAAAAGGTTTGTCTTGCTCAGCTGTTGTCGGTGGCACTGTCTTTGTATGAACTTGTTGCTATGATGGAGTCTTTTGCTCTGTGTGAGCTTGTTGCTTAGTGTTGTCATCTATCAGTTTGCCTTATATACCATCAGTTACTGGTTGCTCATTAGCCATATCTGTCTTCTCAGTTGTATCCTTATCTACCACAATATTGGCCTTTTGAGTATCAATGTCCACTGTGTATAATACCTCAGAGTTAGGATTTGTGTCCTCTTGTGATATGTCCATGCTCTCACTATCCGGTTGATTATCAGTACTCACTACCAGTGGAGTATTCAGAGGTAGTGGGGATAAGTTATCTTTTATTTTTATGCTAGATGATCCACCAACCTTGCCTTTTCCCTTATCCTTATCCTTCTGATATACTTTGATGGGTTTAGGGTGTTTAATTACTTCGACTATAGTAGGGTTTGCTATGAATTCAGGAACAAATGAAGAAGCCATGGATATAAATACCTTTATCTGCCTTAAGGATGATTGCTTGATGAATTGCTTCACTTCTTTGCTCAAAATGCCTTTGCTCTGGAATTATCGCGCTCTTTGAATGTTTGAATGCTTGGTGAAATGAAATTGGAGCCAAAACACTGATTTATAATGTTAATTTTGCCAACCACCACATTTAATGCTTGTTAGTTAAGTAATGACTTAACTTATCTGCCGGTATAGAAGTAATTTCAATTTCTTACCATCAACCGAGGGAATTATAGCATGTTTCACATTTGATTGCTAAACCCTCAAGGAAATTTTTTTCAGTTAGATGAAGATTCTCCTGCTGGTGGAGTGTTACTCTGTTTTGTCGGTGGAGTGTTACTTTGTTCTATCGGTGGAGTGTTACTATGTTCTGCCAGTGGAGGGGTATTCCTATCAAAATTCAGTTCTGATTTCTTGATCCATTGTTTTGAGAATTCCTGCTTAACTTCTTCAACTTTTTCTTTATCTTTCAAACTAGGACCTTTGTTATTTACCGGTGAGGACTTGCTTCTACAAAATTTTGCAATATGTCCAATCTTGTTACAAGCATAACAAGTCACATTATTTTTCTGAATAGCTTTTCCATATCCTATGCCGATTTATGTTCTACTTTGATTAGATAAGTGTCCAAATCTTCCACAAACATAACATCTCACATTCATTCTGCAATTTTCAGAATTATGACCAACTTTGTTGCATTTTGAACATTGACCGGTGGGTGTATTGGTATTCTGATAATTTCTAGATCTACATTGATTTGCTCTTTGACCATACTTGTTATAGTTAAATCATTTTCCATTAAATTTATAAGCAGTAGATTGTCTTACCAGTTTCTCATGATCCTGTGTGTTTGCAATACTGGAGCTTTCACCAGTTTCAAAGCCAAGACCATTAGTGTCACCATTAGGTTTCTGATTTTTCAACAAGTCACCAAGTTCTTCTGAGCTTTTCTTGAATTTTTCTTTATGTTGATTTGCAGCAACCAATTCTCCTTCCAAGATACCTTTTTGTCTCATGAGTTCATTTGAGTCATTCTATTCATGCATCAGATCTATCTTCAACATATCATTTTCATAACTAAGTCTTGTGTTTTCATTTGCAGCATCATTCAGTCTTCTAGTCAATTCTTCTTCATTCTTCTTCCTATCTTCAATTTCTTTACAAAATCTCATAGTCATATCTTGCATCTCATTCTTTGTTGTCATGTTTTCTTGTTTCAGCTTATTCATCAGATCACTAAGAGTTTCCTTTTCATCATTCTCATTTTGCATCTTTTCACAAAGTTCTCTTCTCTTGTTTCTTGAAATGGTAAGATTTTCTTGAAGTGCTTGAATAATATCCTGTGCAGCTTTTAGATCATCTTCAAGTTTGATATTTTTCAATTTTTCTGCATCATAGTCTGAGAGAGTTGCTTCTAATTGCTTCATCAAGTTTTCCATCTCTACTGGTGTCAAGATCTTCCTCAAGCTATTAGGCTTCTGAAAATAGAGGACCAAGCTCTGATACCAATTGTTAGGATTCCCACAGATACTGAGAGGGGGGGGTGAATCAGTATCTAACCAGTTATAAGATTTTCTTAATTTAAAACATGTAAAGCATATTAATACTGTATATCGGTAAACAAGAAATAATGCAATAAACAAAGATAACAGCAACCACATGAAAAACACACCATAACACAATATTTTAACGAGGAAACCCGATGTGGGAAAAACCTCGGTGGGATTTGTGACCCGCAATATTCACTTACTAGCCAATAAGAGAATATTACTCCTACAATAGGGGCCTGCACATGCAGGAAGGCCAAGTGCCTAGAGCTCATTGCTCAATTACAAAATGGGAAGTCTCACTAACTTACAAAATGGATTATATAAATCCAATTTATCGTACTGCTTCAAAATAGCATCTTCTATGCCAGATCCAGTACCAGTTTATAGCTCTGCTTCATACATAGACCCTTAACCTATAATTCACATAATAGGTCTACCTTATTTCGCCTATATATTTTCTTCCATCTCTTACAAAATGTTCTACAATGATCTCTTATATATATGAGTCATTTTACAACTTGCCAAGTCGGCTTACAATGATTTTACAATATTTAACAAAATATATTACAAACAAAATTCCTATCGGCTTCTGTGTCGATATGCTTCCTTTTACTGCCCGTGTCGGTGGTCTGTGTGCCGGTGTAAAGTCTGATCTTGCTAGTGCCGGTGGATTGCCTTGCCAGTGTCATAGGATTGTAAGGTTGCCATCAATGACAAAACCTTCAATCACCTACAATGTCTCATTGGAGTTTGCATTTGCCAACAATCACTAGTGTTCAAGTGAAAGATATTACCTCCAATCTGAGTACTAGTTGCAATCTCCAAGCCATTTCTATTAATGATTTTGCATTTTCTATCTTTGAACTAAAGTTGGAATCCCTTATCCACCAATTGACCAACACTTAAAAGATTATGCTTTAAACCTTCTACATAGTAGACATTATCAGTATTATGCTTACCATCCAGAGAAATAATACCTCTACCTTGATCATACATGCTTTGTCATCCCCAAACCTAACTTGACTGCCATTGTATTCTTGCAAGGACAAAAAATTTCTTTTATCTCCAGTCATATGATGTGAGCATCGACTATTGATTACCCATTCATCCTTGTCTTCAACTTTTGTTGTCAGGGCCTTTTCTTCATTCTAGATAAGTGTTTCCAGTTCATCTTCGTTTAAAGCATAGAACACCCATTCCTTTCTACTGTTGGATCCACTAGCAGAGTCTCTTGTTGGTTCATCATCTGAGTCATCACTTACTCCTTCCTCATCCGCTATGTAGAATAGTTTGTTTTTCTTGAATCTATATTTGTTTTGATTAGGCTTAAATAATTTCTTAACTCTTTCTTCAAATCTTTCATTTATTTCAAGACATCTAGATGCAAAGTGACCAATCTTATTGCATGCAAAACATTTAAAAGGTGCTTTTCCTTCATACTTACTTCCTATCGGTCCTTTAGGTACTCTTCTAGAAAATAAGGCTTCAAGTTTCTCAAATTATTCATCTTCTTTCCTCATATCTTCCAATTTTTTTTCATATAGGGCTTTCCAATCACTTTTTCCGGTAGATGATGATGCATGAAAAGCAGGTTCAGATTTTGCAGCTCCATAGGGTCCAAATTCTTCAAGCTCAAAAGTAGATAATTTCCCAATCAGAATGTCTTTGTTAACTAAAGTGTTTGCCATTATTCTCAATTCATTAATTGCAGTAGCCTTCATCTTGTAAGCCGATGGTAGGGCTCTCAAAACTTAAGAAACTATTTCATCTTCACTCAGAGATCCTCAACAACATTGAATTCCCATGACAATCTCATTTACTCTTTCCATAAATGTAGCAATTCTTTCATTATCTTCCATCTTCAAGTTCTCATATCTTACCCGATAACCATCAAGTTTAGCAATTTTGACAGTAGGATCACCTTCATTCAGAGTTTGCAAATTTTCCCACATAACCTTTCCAAATGATTTATCAGTCAATCCCATGATTTGTTGATCATTGAGTGTACATAAGAGGGCTTCTCTAGCTCTGTAATCATTTTCAATATTTTTGTCCAAGTCTGTTGGAGTAGAATTGCCAGATGTCAAATCATAAGGTGTATATCCTTTCTCAATGATTTCCTAAATATCCTTGCCAATACATCTAAGATGTGTATCCATTCAGATTTTCCATATCCCATAGTTTGTTCCATCAAGCTTAGGTATTTCTCTTCTGAAAATAGTTGCCAATGGATTTGAAGTATTAGTTGTCATAGGATCTACCTCAAGCGGTTAAGCTTCTGCAAAAGAGGACCAAAGCTCTGATACCAATTGTTAGAATAACCGGTGGACAACTGAGAGGGGGGGTGAATCAGTTGTCAATAGATTATATTAATCAAACCACTTTATAACCTTTAACCGGAGCATATAAACATGAATACCAAAATAGAAGAAACATTTACCGGTAAGCAATAAAACTTAAGAATGAAACAGAGAATTAACACAATGGAACCATACCACATAACACCATGATTTGTACATGGAAAACCTGGTAAAGGGAAAAACCACACGTGGGAAGCCTATCCACAGTTAGATAATACTTCTGTAGAAAGTATATGATACAATAAGGGGCTTGCACATATAGGAAGGCACACTGCCTAGAGCGTAGTGCTCATTACAAAGGAGTCTCACTGACTATAGAGAGGTTATAACCACCTCAATATAATTGGACAACAATCCAAAAGAATGAGCTACCAATGATAGCATCTACCATGCCTAATTACAGTCTCGGTTAAGGTCAATACCGGAGTCCTTTGACCTCTTACATAAACCCAATTCGATCACCTATGATCGACCAAAACTCCTTCACATATGATATTTCATTTAATGACCACGACCACGATCTACAATGAGATCTTACATCAATTTATACAAACCCTAAGGCCTAAACCAATTAGGTCGGCCACGTAAAAGAGATTACAATAAGATCATTACATACATCTATATTACAATGATATGCCATGTCGGCTTTAGACCTAAACAACATTAACCAATCCATAAATCATACTGGTAACGTGTAGAGAACACGTTATATGATACCGGTCCATAACCTGGACCCAAATATATTGACCACACCAAAGCGATGTCTCCAATCAGTCAAGGCACGAACAAAGATCATCTTATGCATCCTGAATTCCATCTAGAAGTCGCACCAACACCACTTATGCATCATGTCAAAGATTCTTAGTAAAAGCTCTGCCAGTAAAACCTTAAACCCTTATAGGTATAGGCTTACTAGAACGTATGATATCATCAGATCATCAAGTTAATACCAACTGACCAAAACATACTCTAGAAACATGAAACACATTAAACCAAACATATTCCATTGATCCAAACATGTCAGTAGTATCCAACTGATAGTCCCTTCTGTCGGTAACACTAGTTCTTCTACCGGTAACCAAAATCTGTCTGTCGATAACCAATCATAACAGCTAGTGTTGACATCAATGACAAAATATCAATGCAACACATAATCAATTCCTTCATATTGCCAACATGTTATTTTTGATAGTGCGCATGCATATGGAAAATGCTTACCGCATTTTTTGCCTAAAGTCATTTTTTGATGTAGATATATAATTTTTGAATTGTTTGATTTGGGATGACCCTAATGTATGGTTGAGAGTTGATAGGATCTCAGAGAGACCGATCTATTCTTTGAAGAGTTGATAGGTTATGCATCAGTGTGTCAGTGATTGATAGTTAGGATAGATTGGCTAATGATTGATGATTGACTTAAATAACAATGTTTGATTATTTAGGAGGTTTTAGATGTCCTTCAGTGTCAAGAGCATTTTCTCGCTATGAGAAACTTGATTCCTGACTTAGATGCCACAGCTATTAGGCATATAGATGCATGTGGGTTGAGGCACCCCCTGTACATGCCTAAGATCAAGACGAACAGGGCATTACCGACAGCACTCGCAAAGCAGTGGCATAGCAACCACAACTCTTTTCATCTTCCGATCAGAGAGATTAGTGTCACACTTGAGGATGTATATAGGATTCTTTGCATCCCTATTATAGGAGAGTTCGTACAATAAAATCACCATGATATAGGTGGAATGGCTACATTACAAAGAGTTTTTGGAGATGAGATTATTTATGGCTCGGAGGTTCGGTGGGAGGATATGTTGATGTACTATGAGCCTCTGCCCTCTATTTTGGCTTATTTAATTTGAGGGTTTATTTGTCTAGATAGGATATCACATAGACTCTCAGTTGGTTGGGGTCATGTTTTGGAGAGGATGATGCAACACAAGTTTCAATATGTCTAGGGTGTATGTACGCTTGCACATATTTATCATGATTTACATCAAGTAGTTTATGACGGGGCAATGAGTTTATCAACTAGGGTTACTTTGCTTCAGATATGGTGTTGGGAGCACATTGTTGTGACACAACCTATTCATGACCGAGTACGGGGTGATGGTTAGCCCTACATATATGCATATCATGATGTTGGCACCTAGCCTAAGCTGGGTAAGATAGAGTACTAGTGGTATGTGTTGGACACTATGGATAATGTGACTTACAGACCTTATGTTGCTTGTGAGCCATGGATGGATGATTCTAGGGAGGTGCCTATTATTTGATTGGTTGGGAACCTTATGTTATCAAGCATCAGTTGGTTGCATGTATATACAAGCACTTTGGTAGGGTTCAGGGGATGCCTTAGGGTGCAGCCTTGTATGCACAGACATATGAGGATACGGCAAAGTGGGGGGATACGGCAAAGTGGGGGCCCTCTATTTCTTTTGATATTGCATATACTGAGTTTATTTCTATGTCACATATGATATATGATCTATGACCACACCTACTAGATGTTAGGATGCAAGATGACTATGCTTGATTTTTTGCAGAACACCCATTCCCTATATTGGCATATCCAGCAAAGCCACCACCTAGCTCAGGTGATGATGATGAGGATGGGGATACACAATCAAGGAGGAGATGATGACATGCTATTCGACGTGGTGATGGAGAGGGTGGAGATGATGGTGCAGAAGGGAGAGGTAGAGTTAGAGCATGGTTTGTGTGGTGTGCCTTTTGGAGCTAGAGGGAGAGGACCTCTATTGGTTATGGGTAGCCAGGATGGAGGTAGGGATGTAGGAGGGAGAGATGGGGGGATGGTGGTAGAGATAATGGGAGAGATTGTGGGAGAGGAGGAGTTAGAGGTAGAGGGAGAAGGAGAAATGGAGGTAGAGTTGTAGGGCAAAGTGTAGAGGGCAGAGGTGGTCCTTTATGGATTGGATATGATATTGGTGGTGTCGGTGGATATGGAGTTTATGTGGAAGGAGAGGGATCTAAGGATGACATATCCCTGATTAGGAATAGAGTGGTGAGAGAAAAACATGTTGATGCCCCATTACAGAAGCTTGCAAAGCGGCCACAAGTATAGGATCCCCATATCCAGCAACCACAGGATGACACATATGTCTTGAGATCCTAGATTGCACAACTATAGGAATAGATAGCCTAGATGCAGGCTTAGATACAGGCCTTGATAGTAGAGAGGGATGTTGCCATTGAGTTATATGGATGAGCTAAGGGTATGTTGGAGTAGGTTGACCAATTTGAGATGTAGGGCACTCATGGTGATACCATTAGGGAGATGGTGTGTGTGGGGAAGTGTTATGCCCTGCATACCTAACCCCATCAGTTTCCTTGTCTTGAAAATATGGATCCCCTCCCTTTTTCTTTTTTATAGTTTTTGTTTATTAGTTTTTGCCTTAGGCACCCTGAAATCCCAAGGTGTTCTTTGTTGTTTTAAAGTCCTACCTCAGAACCTCAGAGTTCTGAGGTACGATTTTATTTCCTCTTATGTCCAAGACCCCAGAATCTCGGGATCCTGAGGTCTTGCCTTTTCCTCTTTGCTTGTTCCTTTTTATTGAAGCCTCAGACTCCTAGAATTCTGGAATTCCAAGTTCTTCTTGTTTTGTTGTTTGCTTCAGAATTTTGGATCCCGGAAATCCCGAAGATGTTTTGTGTTTTCACCTTGGAACCCCAGAACCCGGGACTCCCAAGGTGCACTGCTTCTTTGTCGCCTCGGAAGTCCAGAACCCTAGAGTTTCGAGGTGTGTTTGTGGTTTTCTTGTTTATCATCTTGGAATTCTGGAACCCCGAACTCCCAGGGTCATGTTTAACGCTATCGTACGTACGACTTATCAGAGGGGTACAAATAGGGAAAATGAGCTTTTCTAAGCTCATTTGTGCATTCAAGCTTTCTAGTTTTCTAGCTCTGATCTCTCAACTTCATGCCTCTATTTCGTCGAGCTTTTGTGGGTTTTCTTCCACCAGGTTGGTGGATTTTCTTCCCCCTTGTGTTTTCTTGTTTAGATTTTTTGGTTTTTTTTTAAGCATAGATTTTATTTTCTCTTTCTTTCTTGTTTTTCGTGTTGCATGTTTTTTAATTTTCCCACGTGCCCTAGGTTCTTGTCACCTCGTATACCCGTAACCCCAAATTTTGGGGCTCCATAGTGCTTTTTACCCTGGAACCCCAAAGTTCTGAGGTTGATCCCCTTTTGGGCCTTCAGTCTTCACCCTGGAACCCCGGAGTTCCGAGGTTGTTTCCCCTTTAGAAAGTCTTGACCCCAGAATCCTGGAGTTTCGAGGTTGTTCTTTGTTGTCCTATCTCACCTCGGAACCCCGAAGTTCTAGGGTTAGTCATTTTAGCTTGTATCCACCTCGGAACCCTGGATCCCTAGAGTCCCGAAGTGGGTGATAAAATTGATATTTTTTACTATGTAACAAGCTAATTTGTGGTTCTTTCTTGCAGATCAGAGTTGTTAAATGGACCCAACCTCCAGCAAGAAAGCCAAGGAATTGGACAAACTACCTGCGACCATGAAGTACCACTATCAAGGAAAAACTTATGCTTCCAAATTAGATGATCAAATCAAGTGGGTAATAGATACTGAAGTAGGACGCGTTGAACTAGAAGATATCAGAACTTAGTTGGATAAGCCAATGTTGGAGGCTCCCTATAAGAGAATTAAGAGATCGGGGCTAGTAGAGGCTACTGTTTTCTGCAATCTATCCAAACCTCGGAATTCATTATGACCATTGCACAATTTTATAATGTAGATACTAAAAAGTGCACATATGATCAAGGCAAAATTGTAATAGATTTGTCAGCGGATATGCTAGGCTTTGTATTTGGCATTCCTTCAAGGGATGAAGTCTTGTTAACAATTGAGGAGGAAGTTGTGGAGGTATGGGATAAGGATATCACCTCTTGTAAAAGACACATGAATGAGAATTAGCTTGAGGAGGAGAGGAAGACGGGATTAAAGGTCAGTGACATTCTAAGGGCTGATTTCAAGGAGCCGCAATGGGACCTAATCATCATGTTGAACAAGGCCTTCAGAAAGCTAGATTGTCAACATTTCCACCCCTAGATGTTTCAATACATGACTACAATTTTGATTGGAAAATAATATTTTGAGTAGGCCCAAATATTATTAGATAACATACATAAAAAAATGGTTTATGTGCACAAAACAAATAAATTCTTCTTTACTTCTTATGTTATCTGGGTAGCTGCTCGAGCAAGAAAATTTCCAGGACTGTAGACAAATGGCCAACTCGATGATGAAGAGGGACAACAAAAGGTGTGGGAGTATTGCACTCAACTTCCTCTAAGCAATGCAAAGACACATTTCAAGAGAATAAATTATGCCTTCCTCTTCCCTGTTACTATAAAACTCATAGGTGATGCAGGCTACAGAATAAGCCTAGAGGCAATGGCAATAATAAAGGAATGGGCATGTTGGTACATCCAGAATCAGCGGTCCACATACATTGGAGTTAGTGGCTTCATAGGAAATCCTATGTTGTTGCCTAGGTATTGCAACGACCGGGTGATTCTCTTGGAGTATGTAAGGCAGATGGTCGAGTTGAAATCATTGTTGTCCTCCAAACACAAATCTCTTGTGCACTTCTCCATTTCAATTAGCTATTTTTCTTGCTCAAAAATTCAAGTAGCTAAGGAAGCAAAGCAAGAATTATAGGACTTGCATTTAAAAGAGTTTAATTATGCTCAGGAACTTTATGACCCATATGGCAAACTGAAACAAATGATGCCAAAATCTTATGACAGGCGTAAACTAAGATTGGAGGACTTTAGGGCCAACCTCCAAGATAGTTTTGAAGTTAGAGAGAAAATTTATTCTAGGCTCTCAATCCCCCAAATAAGAAGTTTTGAAATAGAAACCAATCTCCCTACAGAATTGAGGGATAATGGTGAATTGTTAAACCCAACTTACAAGGAGTGGGAAATTGATAAGAAGCCCCTCTCTCCAATAAGGTGGTCAGGACAAGAAGATGTGAATATAGATATAGTAACTCAAACTATTATTAAAATAACTAAACAATGGTTGAGTTTGAGGGTTAGGCCCAGTACTTCAAAAGGAAAGCAAAAAGAATCAGTCACGCATAATCATCAGTCAAAGGTGTACAGGGAGTATTCCTGGAGAACCAGGTCAACTTATAGAAAGAACAAATCTACTGAATCGGATGAGACTGTTGGACTTGAGAAAACCACGGAGGAAATTTTGGAACAGGTCAAGGTACAAATGAGAAGGCTGAGATATTGAAAAAGGCAGTAGATTTTGGAGTAAGAGAGGGGCTAGGAGTTGTGTCACTTGCATAAGTACATCCCATTAGGGCTACTATTGGGAAGGTACTAGGAGAAGGCACTAAGGAGAAGGATGAGCAAGAGAAGGATGACAAAGAAACATATACATCTTCTCAACCCACTCTTGATACAACAACAACATCTACTCAGCCTCCACCTACTGACACAACATAGGCTCCAATTTTGACATCCTCAACCACTACAGTCCTGGCGAAAGCACCTATGTTTGCACTAGCTGATATTTTTTCTACAATGTCAGCAACATTACCTCCACTAACACAAGCATTAACTCCCTCTACAAAAAAGGTTATCATTCATAATATTGAGTTTGATTCTAATCAGGAGGATGAGAAACCCATTGAACAATTGGTGCAAAAGAAAATTGAGAAGAAGAAAAGAAAGAAGTCTATTCAGATCGGGAAATAAGCACCAATGGATCCTATGGACATAGATGAACATGATCTACTAGGAAAACAACTAATTGAAGAAGAAAGAGAACAAGTTGACCCTGAGGATGAACATGATGAAAGGTTACTTTTAACCCCTAAAGATCAAGAAAATTTGTTAAAGGAAATAGCAGCTAAGGAGGAATTGGAAGGAACGGGAAAAATTGATAAAGTATTTGAAGAGGAAGTAAGTGATAGGTTGGGAGAGTTGCACAAACAACAATAGTTGAATATTGGTATCGCTCTCCAAACCAGCCAAGTTCAACCGAGTACGTCAACCCAAGGTATTCAAATTCTGGAGCAAGAGGAGGAAGAGAAGGATGAAGAAGAAGAGCAATCAAAGGTACACAAGGTAACTACAGAAATCATACCACATGAAGGTGATAAGGACAAGGACACGCCACAGTGGTTGAGCTTCACCTTTGAGAGGAAAAAGAAAGTAGTACTATCGAAGATTACCTTGCAATAACCAATCACTGAAGAACCCAGGAAAACAAAGAAGGCAAAAACCGTGCATCATTTGTCTAAAACCAGTTGTGGTGAGGTGATTGTCGATATAGCAGTTCCTACATAGGTTGAATCCCAGAGCCCCCTGAAATACCAAGTTTCACAAGTAAAATTGGGTAAACAAACCAAGTGAGGATAATTGGATACTCTCGAACTAGCTACCAGCGTGGTGAGGAGAAGGATAGAGAAAGAACACGTTTCTCACTGAGAGGTGAAAGCACAGTTGGAATAGTACAAGCAATTTCTCATTGAAATGGGCAAGCCACTAGATATTTTTGTAGATGGTAGTTTACCTTCAACTTCATCACTTTCAGAAGTCGATGTGAAGACACTCGTTGAAGTGAGAAAGTTGGATGCAATTGCAAGAACATGGACATAGAATAATGCTTCTAAGATTAGATTGTTTTAGCAGAATACCATGGAGGTATATAGGAGAGCTACATAGGTAGGCGGAGCTCTAGCTTCATGTTCTCAGTAGTGGGAGAAAAAGCTCCACATTTTTTATAAACAATATCAGATTTTGAATCTTGGGGAGGATATAATAATGGGTGAAGATCTCTTGGGAGGAGATAGTGTTGAAAATTTGTAGTAATATATATACATTTTGGAGTTGAAGAATGAGATGCTTCAGCAGTATGGGAAGGACATAATAGATGCTTGTTCTCCTCTCCTTAGTGCAATAAAAAAGTATGAAGAGTTTGTAGGGCAGTTGTTGGGTATTTTTGGGCTTGGTATCCTTAATGTTGGACGCTTAGAGGAAGACAGTGTACTCCATCAGTGGGATGCATATGCAACATGATGTTTTACAACTTCTACAAAGTTTAATGTTGAGTTAATGGATAGATATACGTATTCAATAACTCAATGTCAACAGGCTTCAGAGATAATAGAGAAGTTAGAAGATAGAAGTAAGAATGCAAAGGAGATTTTGAAGAAGTACAAGTTTAAAATCAAGCATGTTGTTGATCCTCCTACTGAGGTAGTGGCATGCATCATTAGTAACTACAAGAGTTATAAAAAGAAGTAGAATTTGAACATACAGTTGCTAAGATAGCATGGTGTTTTTTTTGAAGAATTTTGCATGTCACTGTGACTGGGACTTCAATTGTCGCTCCAGCATGTACCTAGAATTATTGAGCAAGTTTTGCATGATTACGAAGTGTTGGCTCATGCAACACCATTTTTGTAATGCTCACCTAGTCACAGTATCGTAGTAGTTAGCTGGAGTTCCAGGCAGAGACTTCCAAGTCAACTGCAACTCCTTTCTTTTTTAGTGATAGGTTTATTTCCTAGAAAGTAGGACAAGAAACTCTATAAATTGGAGATTTTGATTCATTTTAAGGGTCCACAAATTGATGATTTGAGGCCCACTCAGATATTCTTTTAGATATTTTAATGCAGATTTTATGAGTTTGACTAGATATTATGATATATTCTTTGGAGTTAATTTAAGAAGTAGCTTATAGATTGCCTGATCTATGTGTATGTGCTATGAATTTTTTCTTTGCAATCTGGTAATGTCTATTATTTGAAATCAGCAATTTATTTTGATCTTATGTTTTATTGCTTTATAAATCATATTACGCATGTAAGTGGTGTATAATAATTAATCTGATTGAACAATATTGTGGTGGTATTCGTTTCCATGAATTTGTGAGGTTGCATGACTTTGCATGTTTATTGGAGGTCCATTATTGAATGCTAGTTTGAATAATATTGATGATATTTAGATTGTAAGGTGATAATTGTGTAGTTCGTTAAGTTGTTATTGTATTCATTCTATTGTTATTTTCTTTTTTCCCTGATCCATCTTTTGTAGTTTATTTTGAAAGATAATCTAAACCATAAAAATACAAAAAAATAAATAATTTAAACTACTGGAATTTGTTTTCAACTAGCATGCCCCTTTAACAGGTACGACCACATCAACTACTAAGTTGCCCATCACCATCAACAACTGACTATAAAGATCTTGGAGGGGTTTATTCCCCAAAACTTATCACTTTTTCAGGAGAGGTGAGAATTGTTCATATAAACTACCTGACTGTCGATGACTGTGTCAAAACACCCATCAATAGAAATTGGCACTAGAAGTAGGGCCTAAAGCACAAATCCTCTCAACTTTCAATTGCACGGTCTCACTATGACCTAAAATGGTACTCCCAAGAGATGAACTTTTACCATTCATGCAACCTAACCTCAATTACGAATAATACAACGTCATTTCCCAGCTACAAACTCTTGCTTGGGACAGTAGAAGGAATCATAGTGATTGGTTGCGAGCTAGACAATTCTTTGACATCAAAAGTCAAAAAGGTATATGCATCGAAGTGGAGGAATAGAGGCAACTTCTTGCACAAAGAAACCCCCAACCACCTCCTCCACGTCAAATAAATTGAGGTATTAAGTTGGATCGTATATCATCTTTCTCTCTCTCGAGGTTTTACAAAGTTCTTAGGAGTAACTCTTCTCCATCGGACTTAGTAGAGTTAGGACCTATGACTAGGAAGAAGAGAAATAAAGTTAAAGTACAAACTTCAGCATCCTCACCAGCACAGTCATCCAGACCCAACGTAGAAGACTGGTTAATCCCTAGCCCTCAACCCATCACTGCACCTTTTGTGACTCAACCTCCACCATCACTACTTGTAATGGTCTAATTCAACCAAGATCACACGCCATTAGGAAATATACCTAGAGAGATACATGACCTACCTAGAAACCCTGACAAATTTTGTAGTAAGTTCTACTTTGCGGGACCTAGGACTGCAGATGAGCATATTGAAGCATTCAAGGATGCAGTGGTTCGTAACAACATCGAACATTAAGACATGGTATATAAACTCTTCCCATATCCACTTGGGGAGAACGAGTATAATTGGTAGTTGACTCTACTAGCAAATTCTATTAATGGTTGGGATGTTTTAGAGAAAGCCTTTATTGATTAGTTCTTAGTGTATGTTGATCCTGGAATATTGTACCATCAGTTTGCCTCGCTTAAGAAGTCACCAAATGAACTTTTGACAAATTTTAATATCAACTTTCAAAGGGTATATAAGAGGTTGCAAGCTCCTTATCAAGTGGCAGCAAATGTAGCAATTGATTCATATTTGAGAGCCATCAACACATGGAGTGTTATGTTTATCAAAAAGAGTGTGCCTGAAGATCAATGGAATACCTTGGTGAAGTTTTATGCATTGGCAATCAACATGAATCAAGAGTTGAATCAAACAGCTAGGGGGATTGGATACAACTTGCCCATAGGAGTGAACCGAGGAAATTATAACCAACTCCCCAGGGTACCAACATCTTTACCAATAGGAGCCCCAACAATGAACCCCGTACCAATTTATGCACCTCGGCCTCAAGCTAGTCAACAGCTTGTTGATCAAGCTTTAACTTGGTTGAACAATACCAATGCTTCCCCTATCCAAACACAGTACGTTGGACAATTACAAGGGACAAGTCAACAGTTTGGTAATCCCCACACAAAAAACCAAGCCCCAAGTACGATGCCTGAGAGTCAAGGGTCACACATATCCGTTGAAGTAGAAGCATTAAAGAAGATGATTTCGCAAGTTACTTCTGATCTGAGTCAATTGAAGATGAACCCTCCAGGAGGATATAACCAAACCCAAACGCATAATAACTACTGAGGCTATAAAAATCAGAATCAAAACCATAGGTATAACTCCAAGCTATACAATAGACAATGGAACATGGGTCCAAACAATGGTGGGGTAAACCATGACCATCTAGACACAAGAGACAACCATAATAACACACAAAGTGTTAACCTAACAGATATGAATTTACTAACTAATTGGTGTAGGTTTAATGATACAACATTTCATTTGGAAGTCAATTGCGCCGAATTCAAAAAGATGATTAGGATTTCTCAAGTTGATTCTCAACTGATAGGGTGCCCTCGTGAGGAACCAGAAAAGGTTAATACAACAATTTTGGTTGACACTTTCCTCTGCAAAGAGTTGCAAGAATAAGTTGAAGGTGAACCATGTGTCTATGATGTGCAAGCTTTTCAAAATAGGAATAATTACAACCTCAAATGTCAAGGCAAGGCACCGTTGATAGAATTGCCTCCCCCAAGGGGTGGATTTGTACCTCCTGATGAAAATGTTAGTAACAATCCTCCCCCTCCTCAATATTTTCAAGGAACACGTCCTAGACAAGGCCAAGGCCAAGAATATGTTGTAAAAGGGTCTTTCGACATTACTAAGGAAATGGAGAGGACTGCAACAACTATGTCCCTAATGGAGGTACTGAGATATTGCCCCGAATAGAAGAAGATTCTTCTTAAGAAATTGGAACAGCTAGAATCTCAAAGCAATGAGGTTAAGATGCTTGACTTGAATGAAGTTAATTCTAATATCAGTAACGATGTTGTTGAAAACCCACCATTTTTGCTCAGTTTAAAGATATGTGGAAAGAATTTACATAACTATTTTGTAGATTCGGGCACCTCTGGAAACGTAATGCCTTATTCTATATATCAGAAGCTTGGTTTCAACCTGATGTGTACAAATAGCAAAGTGGTATAGTTGGACAAGACCGAGTTAAATGTGATTGGGGAATTGAAAGACGTGTATATCTAGTTGGGTGTTGATCCGCGCATATCCCTCTACATTAACATTCAAGTAGCTGATATTCCAGAGGTATATGTGATGCTTTTCAGTAGGGATTGGTTTCACATATTTATGGCTTCCATGGAAGGGGGTAAGTAATCGGATTCGAATTGACAGTGAACCCAAGTTGAAGAAATTGATCAGATTATGGGGCTCCCAATGAGGTGGCATATGTTGAACTGAGTTTGGGAGTTTATAGAGTAAATGAAATTCTCACTTTCTCTGCACCTATAGCTCTCCAATCCCACCAGGTTGATGTGGTAGATCATATGGGGAGGATTAAAGACTTTATTGCAGGAATGAAACAAGGGATGTGTCTGTTAGGAGATGGCATCAAAATGCAAGTTTTGTTACTCTTGCAATGGTGTAGGATACATCATCAAGAACATTTAGAGATATCTTGTATCACTTGCCAAAATGAAGTTACGAAGTTGATGAGCTCAGTCCCTTGTGAGGATACTGATTATGATATCAAAGTGAAATAAATTGAAGTTCCAAACCATGAGAGATTAATGCTCCAAAGAGAGAATGTTGTAATAGAAACTTCCCAACCAGAGAAATGCAAGAAGGAGATCTTCATAGTTTAGATTGGCAAGGAGGGGAATGAGGAGACTCCCCCCAAGGAGGAGAATGAAGAGACTCAGTCTCCTGTGAAGCTTTAAGTAGAGCAATTTGTTCCCAATACGATCGAAGTACTCCTGGAGCCTATAAATGAACAACCTCATATGTTGGAGGATATCGAACTCAAGGAACAACAACCACTTTCAGAAACTAATCTTCCTCCATTGATCACTGAACCTAATCCAAAGAATAGGAATAAATTAAAGGATGAAATCTAGTTTCTAAAGTTTGATGGGTCTAGATCCAAGCAAGGTAGTGGAGCAGGAGTTGAGTTAACCAGTCTCAAAGGGAAGACCTTTCTAGCCTCCTATCAACTCCAATTCCCTTCCACTAAGAATATGGCTGAATATGAGGCCTTAGTTAGAGGACTCCTCTTTGCCCATAAAAAGGGGACTAAATGCTTAAGAGTGCAAGGAGATTCTAAATTGGTGGTTAAACAAGTAAAAATTCAATATGCATGTCATGATAAAAGGTTAGCAGCATATAGGAACCGAGTATGGGGATCGATTCAAGACTTTGATGCTTTTAATATCTAATTAGTACCTAGGAAAGGAAATGGAATATCAGATGCATTGGTTGTAGCAGCAAGTACACTGGAACTAGTAAGTCAGTCCCCTTTGAAAAGATTTTTGCAGAGATAGTCTACACACTCATTGTGCCTGATAACATTAAGCATTTCCAAGTCTTTGAGGATGATAGACACATTCTAGATTTCCTTGCTAATTCTGGTGCTTTCGAGGAGCAGATCATTGATGAAGAGGATAGATCGGATGTTCTTGATGAATATTATGATGAAGAAATTTTCAATTTGCGTACAAATGTCATTCCCAAGGGTATGGTCACTCTAGAATGGATTTTTTACTCCGAACCAAGGATAAAAGAAAGGTTGACCATGGATTTAGATGCTGGAAACTATGAACCACATAATATTGGTTCAGAAGGTCAAGAGAGGATAGTCTATATTGGGAAGATTTGCACTCCCACTGAAAGGGAGAAAATCATACAAATCTTAAAGGATTACATTGATGTTATAGCATGGGGATATGAGAATCTGAAAACTTTTGATACATCTATCATCACTCATGTTATACCTTTGAAACCCAATACAAAGTCATTAAGGAAGAAGCAACAACCAGTCAATTCATTGATAGAGCCTTTGATCTTTAAAGAAGTTCAAAAGTTGCTTGCTGCTAGGATTATTTTCCCAGTACGCCACTCCACTTGGGTTGCCAACTTGGTGCCGGTAAGAAAAAAGAATGGGGAGATTTGAATTTGTGTTGATTTTCATAACCTTAATAGAAAAAGATGAGTATTTGATCCCTTCCCTAGATGAGGTATTGTGGGTTGTTAATGGTTCACAGATGATGTCATTCTTAGATGGTTATTCTAGTTATAACCAAGTTTTGGTGAACCATGAAGACCGCATGAAAACAACATTTACTACAAAGTGGGGGACTTATGCATACTGCAGGATGGCGTTTAGGTTGATTAATGTCAGAGAAACATTCCAGAGAGTGATGGACACTGCCTTCAAAGATTTCATTGGAAAATGCATTATCATATATATGGATGACCTTAATATATTCTCCAAAGTCAGGGGAGATCACCTGACTGCCTCCGCAAAGCTCTAGAAAGATACTGAAGATATGGGATATCTCTTAATTACAAAAAGTGTGTGTTCAAGGTTATTGAAGGAAAGCTCCTTGGTCATGTAATTTCTGAAAGATGAATATCCATCGACCCACATCAAGTGGAAGCACTGTTGAAATTGCATATGCCTAGGAGTAAAAAAGAAATGAGATCTTTCTGAGAGATCAATTTTGTCAGGAAATTCATCACTGGATTTGCAAAGATAGTCAAGCCACTGAATGAAATGATGTAAAAGGATGCTAAGTTTGAATGGACTATTGAATCAAGAGAGGCCTTTGCCCAAATCAAGCAGTCCATTGTTGAAGCTCTTGTCTTGACTAGTCTCGACTATACTCTACCTTTTTACATATATTATTTTGCCTCGTTGCATTCAAGTTCTGATGTTCTAACACATAGGTAAGCAAGGGATGAAAAACCAATCGCATTCATGAGCTCCCCTTTTAAGAATGTTGAGGTGTGATATTCCGCTCTTGAGAAATAGGCCTTCACATTGGTGAGAGCAGTTAAAAAATTTAGACATTATATCTTGAGGATCAAGATATATGCGATTGTACCTGATCAAGCAGTTAAGTCACTTCTTATGCAATCAGATCTGGGAGAAAACCAAGGGAAATGGATGGCCATTCTATAATAATTTGATCTAGATATGCATCCAATGAGGTTAGTTAGAGGCCAAGGTCTATCTCAAGCTATGGCAACTGGTATCCCTCAAATCCAGTACCAATAATATACATTACAGTTATTCACTCAGGACCCATGGTACACAGATTTGATTTTCATCTTACTAAATAACAAGTGTCTTGAGGGGTTGATGGTTACACAAAGGAGAGCTTTAAGTCTCAAAAGTGCCAATTATATGATCAAGGATTTGGCACTTTATAGAAATAACTACGAAGGTATTTACCTTTGATGTCTTGATCACCAAGAAGCCCATAAGATAATAGAGGAATTCCATGGGAAATATGGTACAAGCCATGGGTCAGCGGATGCAACAACACACCAGATTTTGAAGGTTGAATACTACTGGCCAAACATTTATAAATATACTCATGAACATGTTCATCATTGTCACACATGCCAAATGGTTGCTTCTAGAGAGGAACCCTGCCATGCCTCTCCAACCAGTATTCGAGGTAAGACCATTTGCCAAATGGGTATTACATTTTTTTGGTGTTATTAATCCTAACTCGTCTGTAGGACACAAGTTCATTGTCACTACAACAGAATATTCCATTGATGGACGGAAGCCATAGCATGCAAAAATGCCATTGCAGAAATTGTTCTCAAATTCCTTGATGAGTATATCATCACCAGGTTTGGTATGTCGTTCGCTCTGGTATGTGATAATGGCCTTGCTTTTACTTCAGCATAATTGATGCATTGGTCATATGAGTACAAGGTAGTTCTGAAATTTTCATCTAATTATTACCCACAAGGAAATGGAGTAGTTGAATCCACGAATAAAAATATTTTAGATGTTATAAGAAGCTACTTGAGAGAAACCCTAGGGATTGGCACAATCAATTGCGGTATGCCCTATGGGCTAATCACACTAGAGTTAAGGCCACCCTAGGGACTTCTCCATATGACCTTGTTTATGGCCAAAACCTTGTTTCCCCGATCAATTTACAAATACATGTCCTCTTGCTTATGAAAGAACTTGAAATTGAGGACCAGGTAGAAGTTCACCTCCTGAATCTATTAAAACTTGATGAGAAAAGGATAAATACCCTGCAACACTTTTCTAAGAATCAAGTAGTTGTTAAGTGATGGTTTGATAAAAGAGCCAAGGTGAAGGCCTTTTAGACCTCTGACTTAGTTCTATTATGGGACAAGGCCAAGGAAAAGAAGGGTGATTATCATAAGTTTGAGAGGTTGTGGTTAGGTCCTTACTAGATTGCTGAAATTTTAGGAGAGAACACTTTTAGGTTGAGCTCTTTGACTGGAGAATTTGTACCATTGCCTAGCAATGGTCAGTTCCTCAAGCATTATTTTGATTAAGCCTCAGAGAGAGCTGGATCTTTTGTACTATAGTAGTTTAGTCATTTTTATTTTTTTTTGCTTTGTTGTTTATTTGAGTTTGAGTTAGTTGTGTGGTTTTGCCTTTGTTGCGTGTTTGTTTCCCATTTTTTTTCTTTGGTTCGTTTGTTTCATTTCATTGTGTCAAGATACATGATTATTCTCAAGGATTATAAAGAATATTTGGTCTTTGCATAACAGGTTGGAAAATTTTGGGAGACTTAGACTCTTCACTCTTTACAACTTCATTATTCTTTGGTTAATTTTGAAATATTTGTCTACACTCGTCCAAGGTGACATATAATGGTTTAAATATGATTTGAGTTCTTGAATCTCGATTGGAAAAGGCTAACCTGATTACTCAGCACCACCATCACACTAAGTTACATCAGAAAATTTTATAAGATATCAGATGAACTTGTTTCCAACTGAAAAACCAAAAGTTGGGATATTTCACGTTGTTCATCATGACTCCCAACCCAATAATCAAACTTCAATGTTTGAAAAGTTGCTTAAAGGTTACGAAAGAAATAATTATTCTATATATTCTACGAAGTAAAAATGATCTAAAAAACAAAGGAGAGAGGAAGAGAAAGGAAACAATCCACTTGTAGCAACTAAGCTTGGGTGTTTCAAGTAATCTCCACGAGGGCTATAAACACCTGGCTGGAAGTGGAGAGCTGCTTGACGGGAGCTAGAGGTATCTCTGTTGGGGTTATAGACGCCTAGCTGGCAGCAGAGCTATGCCCAAGATTACCTTGCACAAAACATATTGATTGATTTCACCCACGTAGCTTGGGCCCAATCTCCTTTGTTTATCTTCATTATTGAGAACGATGGAGTAATGAATCATACACACACACTTAAGAGTTAAATCTTGTTCAATTTTGGACTCGGTTGTTTTCTCATTAGTTCACTCACCTTTTCGCTCTTATACATTATTTTTAATGATAGTAGCCTTAGGTGTCAGGTTACACTAGAGATTTTGAAGTCCTAAAATGCCTAGTCATTTTTTCTAGATAGTCGCCATTTGTTATGCCCTGCATACCTAACCCCATCAGTTTCCTTGTCTTGAAAATATGGGTCCCCTCTCTTTTTCTTTTTTGTAGTTTTCCTTTTTTAGCTTTTACCTTTTTCACCCCAGAACCCTGGAGTCCCGAGGTGTTCTTTGTTTTTTTGAAGTCCTACCCCAGAACCCCAGAGTTCTGAGGTAGGATTTTGTTTCTTGTTTTGGTCCAAGACCTCGGAACCCCAGGATCCCGAGGTCTTTCCTTTTTCTCTTGCATTGTTCCTTTTTGTTGAAGCCTCGGAATTCCAGAATTTTGAGTTCTTCTTGTTTTGTCATTTACTTCGGAATTACGGGTCCCTGGAATCCCGAAGATGTTTTGTGTTTTCACCTCGGAACCCCAAAACCCTAGACTTCCGAGGTGCCCTACTTCTTTCTCGCCTCATAAGTCCAAAACCTTGGAGTTTTGAGGTGTGTTTGTGGTTTTCTTGTTTTTCACCTCAGAAGTCAAGAACCTCGGACTCCCAAGATCGTGTTTAACACAATCGTACAAATGGCTTATCGGAGGGGTATAAATAGGGAAAATGAGCTTTTTCTAAGCTCATTTGTGCATTCAATCTTTCTAGTTTTCCAGCTCTGATCTCTCGACTTCGTGCCTCTGTGTCACCGAGCTTTCATGGGTTTTCTTCCACTAGGTTGGTGGATTTTCTTCCCCCTTGTGTTTTCTTGTTTAGATTTTGTAGTTTTTTTTTTTAAGAGTATATTGTCATTTCTCTTTCTTTCTTGTTTTTTTGTTTTGCGTGTTTTTTATTTTCTCGCATGCCCTAGGTTCTTGTCACCCTAGAACCACATAGTTTTGGGCTCCGCAATGCTTTTTACACCAGAATCCCAAAGTTTTGAGGTTGTTCCCCTTTTAGAAAGTTTTCACCCTAGAACCCCAGAACCCCAGAGTTCCGAGGTTGTTCTCCATTGTCCTATGTAACCCTGGAACCACAAAGTTTGGGGCTTGGTCATTTTGGCTTGTATCTACCTCGGAACCCCGGATTCTCGGAGTTCCAAAGTTAATTGTTTTTAAAGGAGATATCCACCTTGGAACCTCAGAACCCTAGATCCCGAGAGTCTTGAAGTGGGTGATAAAATTGATATTTTTGACTATGTAACAAGATAATTTGTGGTTCTTTCTTGCAAATCAAAGTTGTTAAATGGACCCAGCCTCCAGCAAGAAAGCCAAGGAATGGGACAAACTACCTGCGACCATAAAGTACCACTATGAAGGACAAACTTATGCTTCCAAATTAGATGATCAGATCAAGTGGGTAATAGATATCGAAGTAGTACACGTTGAACTAGAAGATATCAAAAGTCAGTTGGATAAGCCAAGGTTGGAGGCTCCCTATAGGAGAATTAAGAGATCAAGGCTAGCAGAGGCTACCATTTTTTTGCAATATGTCTGAGCCCCAAAATTCATTATGACCATTGCACAATTTTATAATGCACACACTAGGAAGTGCAAAGATGATCAAGGAAGAAATGTAATAGATTTGTTCGTTGATATGCTAGGTTTTGTATTTGGCATTCCTTCAAGGGATGAAGTCGTGCTAACAATTGAGGAGGAAGTTGTGGAGGTATGGGATAAGGATAGTGCCTCTTGTAAAAGACACAGGAATGAGAATTAGCTTGAGGAGGAGAGGAAGATAGGATTAAAGGCCAGTGACATTCTGAGGTCCAATTTCAAGGAGCCACAATGGGACCTAATCATCATGTTGAGAAAGGCCTTCGGAAAGCTAGATTGTCGACATTTTAACCCTGGATGTTTCAATACATGACTACAACTTTGATTGGGAAACATAATTTTGATTGGGCCCAAATATTATCAGATAACATACATAAATAACTAGATGATGTGCACAAAACAAAGAAATTATTCTTTACTCCTTATGGTATCTGGGTTGCTGCTCGAGCAGGAAAATTTCCAGGACTGCAAACAAATGGCCAACTTTGTGATGAAGAGGGACAACAGAAGGTGTGGGAGTATTACACTCAACTTCTTCTGAGCAATGCAAAGACACATTTCAAGAGAATAAATGTTGCCTTCCTCTTCCTCATTATTATAAAATTCATAGGTGATGTAGGCTATAGAATAAGCCCAAAGGCAATGGCAATAATAAGGGAATGGGCATGTTGGTTCATCCAGAATCAACGGTCCATATACATAAGAGTTAGTCGCTTCACAGGAAATCCTATGTTGTTGCCTAGGTATTGCAATGAACGGGTGATTCTCTTAGAGTATGTAAAGAAGATGGTCGGGTTGCAATCATTGTTGTCCTCCAAACACAAAATTGGTGTGGAATTCTCTGTTTCAATTGGTTATTTTTCTTAAAATTTAAGTAGCTAAGTGAGCAGAGCAAGAATTACAGGACTTGCATTTAAAAGAGTTTAATTATGCTCGTGAACTTTATGACCCATATGGAAAACTAAAACAAATGATGTCAAAAGCTTATGACGAGCATAAACTGAGATTGAAGGACTTTTGGGCCAACCTCCAAGATAGTTTTGAAGTTAGAGAGAAAAATTATTCTAGGCTCTCAATCCCACAAAATTAGAAATTTTGAAATAGAAGCCAATCTCCCTAAAGAATTGAGGGATGATGGCAAATTTTTAGACCCAACATACAAGGAGCAAGAAATCGATAAGAAGCCACTCTCTCCAATAAGGTGGTCAAGACAAGAAGATGTGAATATAGATATAGTAACTCAAACTGTTATTAAAAGAACTAAACAATGGCTGAGTTTGAGGATTAGGCCCAGTACTTCAAAAGGAAAGAAAAGAGAATCAGCCGTGAATAATCCTCATTCAAAGGTGCATAGGCAATATGTCCAGAGAACGAAGTCAACTTCTACAAAGAACACATCTACCAAATCGGATGAGACTATTGGACCTAAGCAAACCACGTAGGAACTTTTGGAATAGGTCAAGGTACAACTGAGAAAGGCTGAGATATTGAAAAAGGCAACAGATTTTGGAATAAGAGAGGGGCTAAGAGTTGTGCCACTTGCAGAAGTACATCCCGTTAGGGCTACTATTGGGTAGGTACTAGGAGAAGGCACTATGGAGAAGGATGAGAAAGAGAAGGCTGACAAAGAAACATCTAAATCTACTCAACCCCCTCATGATACAGCAACAACATCTACTCAGTCTCCACCTACCGCCACAACACAGGCTCCAATTTTGACATCCTCAACCACTACAATCCCAACAACAACGCCTATGTGTGCACCAGCTGATATTTTTTCTACAATGTCAGCAACATTACCTCAAATAACACAAGTATTAACTCCTACTACAGAAAAGGTTATCATTCATAACATTGAGTTTGATTCTGATCCGCAGGATGAGAAACCTATTGAACAATATGCAGAAGAAAATTTAGAAGAAGAAAAGAAAGAAGTCTGGTCGGCTCAGGAAACGGGAACATGTAGATCCTATGGACATAGATTAACAGGATCTACCAGAGAAATAGTCAGTTGAAGAGGAAAGAGAACAATTTGACCCCGAGGATGAACATGATGAAAGGTTGCTTTTAACCCCTAAAGATCAAGAAAATTTGTTAAAAGAAATAGCAGTTAAGGAGGAATTGGATGGAACAGGAAAAAATGATAATGGATTTGAAGAGGAAGTGATAGGTTGGGAGAGTTGCACAAACAACAGTAGTTCAATATTGATATTTCTCTCCAAACCAGCCAAGTTCAACTGGGTACGTCAACCCAGGGTATTCAAATTCTGGAGCAAGAGGAGGAAGAGAAGGATGAAGCAGAAGAGTAATCAAAGGTACACAAGGTAACTGCAAAAATGATACCACATGAAGGTGATAAGGACAAGGACACACCACAGTGGTTGAGCTTCACCTTTAAAAGGAAAAAGAAAGTGGTACTACCGAAGATTACCTTACAACAAGAAAAAATTGAAGAACCCAGGAAAACAAAGAAGACAAAAACCATGCATCGTTTGTCTAGAATCGGCTCTAGTGAGGTGATTGTTGATATAGCAGTGCCTACTGTTGGTAAACAGATTTGTCCTTCTTAAATACCTTTTAAAAATAACTCCCAAATGCCCAAATTGAAAGACAAAACAAGAACCAACAGTTGAGTCACTTGCAATGGTGAGTACAAGTGCTCTCTGAATTTTGATATGAAGGTATAGCTCCCTTCGTTGGATAAAAATGTATATTTTTTGAATATGCTTTTAACCAGAAAGCAATAAAGGAAGACTAACATCTACCCATAACCATGAAAGTAGATGTGAATAATAGATTAATAATGCAGTGAATGAAGGTAAGTAAAACATAGTTTAATTATCCACACCCACGAATATGCCCTTTCCAATAGATCAAAATGCTCTGGATGTTGATCGAGTCTCTCTCATGCCTCAAAGGACAAGAGGGATCAGATTACCCAGACAAAGAGTTAACAGTAGATTTCTTTCCAGATACAAATTATTTTTGAAATCAAAGTTTCAAAATTAAATGCATACACAACTTTTAATGTAACAGAAAAGGGCAATGAAAGGTAATCACAAGAGAAACAAATTTCATTGTAATCAAAAGAAAATATTGACAAATCCACAGATCAACAAAATCTCCTTTATTCTATCAATGCCAAAAATGTGAGCTCACAGACTCAATTTTTCTAAAAAATAAAACTGTGCAGTCCAGAAAACAATGCTGCCTCTTCCTTTTTTTTACAGCAGAAAGATAAAGAAAAGAAAATCCGAACCCTTTCTCCTTTCTTTCATTACATATATATAACTGAGAAGTTCAGTTATCAATAACTGATTCTTGAAAATATTATTAATTAATCTTCTATTTTATCTTCTATCTTCTTCCGACAACTCTTTTTAATTTTGCTTCAAATCTTTTATCTTCCATTCATTTCTGAAAAATATTTGTAGAGAATTTAATTTAAACACATCTAATTATGTGTTGATGGGTGGTCATTTCTTGTATATCTCCATTTCAAAGCCAAGTCTCCACCATGAGCTTCTCATAATAATAGTTTTCTCATAAATTTGTATATACCCGTACTCAGAGATCAATAACTTTCGAACGCGATACTATTTGTCCAATCGCTCCGTTGAGGATTTAGAAAACTAGGTTTTCTAAAACCTATCAAAATTTCAGTGCAATCCAATGGTTCAATTAAAAGTTATTTCCTCCGCACTCAGACTTCTTTTTTTGTCTCAAAAAATCCATGGTTACAGGTTGCATTAAAAACTATAAACAATATACATGCCAAAACTTGCACATGGATCACGATTTTGAGCTGCCATTTGAAAGAATGAGCTCTATTTTATGACAAAGCTCTCTTTATAATAGAGTAAGATTGTAACTCTTCATATTTTTTTTTAATACCGTGAGCTGCTGAAATAATTCTTTAAAAATATTATCAACTGCTATCCTTTGTTATCAACATATGAATTAATAATTAAATCCATCTTTCAAAAAAGTTGAATCTTCCTTTGTAACATGAAGGTTAGAATATGTATGTGTTAGTGTGGTTATCTCAAAAGTCATCCAAACACTTTTACTCTCAGCTTGATGATCATTTTTAAAAAAACATCCACATTTGAACCTGTGAACTTTGAACTTTGAACCTTGAACCTTGAACCTTGAACCTTGAACCTTGAACTTGCGAGGTTCAAGCAAATGGTTCAAAAACACAAACTGCACCCATAGTATAATGCATTGATTTTTTTTTCCTTTCTATTTTCCTGTGCGTTGAACCTTGAACCTTGAACCTGCGAGGTTCAATAGTTCAAGTTCAATGACTGAAAATTACAAAGCCCAAAATTTGAACTTTGAACTTTTTAAACCTACGCGCTTGAACCTGCGGGCTTGAACCAAAAAGGTTCAAGGTTCAAGTTCAATGACAATTGTTCTTTTGGGCTTCCATAGAAAAACCTGCATAAATTTTTACTGGGAGCTCCATTTTTTTTGAAATTTTAACTGTAGAATAAATAAGCTGAGTAGAGCATAACCCAGAAATATTTTTTGCATATGACACATTAAAATTGAGATTTAATTGTTTGGGTATATGGGTAACCCAAAAATTAAACAATTAAAATATCCCAGCCGACATGGATTTTGGCCATAAAAGGTTATTTTGGAGAAGAGGATGTTCAAATTTTCTCTGCAAAATGATTTTATGTCATCTTTCACAAAATTTGAAAAACAATGACTTCTTTGTGACTGACATGTAGGGGATGTTCAAGAGGGTGCTTGAAAGTTTGAACAAAGGTGACCAACACTTTCAACATTAAAACATTAGCAATAGCTAGTTTTTAGCTAATTATGAGGCTTTAGGCACGAGCAAAAATATAGGGGTAACACCTACACAAGTTGAAGGCTAGAGCTCCCCGAAATACCAAGTTTCACAAGTAAAATTGGGTAAACAGACCAAGTGGAGAGAATTGGAAACTGTGGAACTAGCTACCAGTGTGGTGAGGAGAGGGATAGAGAAAGAACATGTTTCTCACTCAGAGGTGAAAGCATATTTGGAATAGTACAAGTAGTTTCTCATAGAAATGGGCAAGCCACTAGATGTCTATGTAGATGGTAGTTTACCTTCAACTTCATCACTTCCCAAAGGTGACGTGAAGACACTCATTGAAGTGAGAAAGTTAGTTGCAACTGCAAAAACATGGACACACAATAATGATTCTAAGATTAGATTGTTTTTGCAGAATACCATGGAGGTATATAGGAGAGCTACACAGGTAGGCGGAGCTCTAGCTTCATATTCTCAGCAGTTTGAGCGATAACTCCACATTTTTTATAAACAATATCAGATTTTGAATAAGATTTTGAATCTCGGGGAGGATATCATAATGGGTGAAGATCTCTTGGGAGGAGATAGTGTTGAAAAATTGCAGTCCTATATATATATATTTTGGAATTGAAGAATGAGATGCTTCAACAATATGGGAAGGACATAATAGATGCCCTTTCACCTCTCCTTAGTGCAATAAAAAAGTATGAAGAGTTTGTAGGGAAGTTGTTGGGTATTTTTGGGCTTGGTATCATTAATGCTAGACACTTAGAGGAAGACAATGTACTCCGTCAATGCGATGTATATGTGGCACGATATTTTACAACTTCTGCAGAGTTTAATGTTGAGTTAATGGATAGATATACGTACTTAATAACTCAATGTCAATAGGCTTCAGAGATAATAGAGAAGTTAGAAGATAGAAGTAAGAATGAAAAGGAGATTTTGAAGAAGTAAAAGTTTAGAATCAAGCATGTTGTTGATCCTCCTATTGAGGTAGTTGCATGCATCATTAGTAACTACAAGAGTTATAAAAAGAAGTAGAAATTGAACATATAGTTGCTAATGATAGCAAGGTATTTTTTTTTGCAGAATTTTGCATGTCACTGTGACTGGGACTTCAACTGCCTCTCCAGCATGTACCTAGAATTATTGAGCAAGTTTTGTATGATTACAAAGTGTTGGGTCATACAACACCATTTTCATAATGCTCACCCAGTCACAGTTTCGTAGTAGTTAACTGGAGTTTCAGACAGAGACTTGCAATTCAACTATGACTCCTTGCTTTCTTAGTGAAAGGTTTATTTCCTAGAAAGTAGGACAAGAAACTCTATGAATTGGAGATTTTGATTCATTGTAAGATTCCACAAATTGATCATTTGAGGCCCAATTAGATATTCTTTTAGAGATTTTATGCATATTTTATGAGTTTGAGTAGATATTATGATATATTCTTTGGAGTTAATTCAAGAAGCATCTTATAGATTGTCTGATCTATGCGTATGTGCTATGAATTTTTTCTTTGCAATCTGATAATGTCTATTGTTTGAAATCAGTAACTTACTTTGATCTTATGTTTTATTGCTTTATGAATCATATTGTGCACGTAAGTGGTGTATGAGAATTTATCTAATAGAACAAAATTGTGGTGGTATTCATTTCCATAACTTTGTGAGATTGCATGACTTTGCATGTTTATTGGAGGTATGTTATTGAATGTTGGTTTGAATAATATTGATGATATTTAGATTGTAAGGTGATAATTGTGTAGTTCATTAAGGTGTTATTGTATGCATTCCATTGTTATTTTCTTGTTTCCCTTATCCATCTTTTACAGTATATTTTGAAAGAGAATCTAAACCATAAAAATTAAATTAAAAAATAAGTTAAGCTATTGGAAGTTGTTTTCAACCAATAGGTCCCTTTAATAGGTATGACTGAATCAACCATTGGGCTTCCCATCACCATCGAGAACTGACTGTAGAGTCCTTGGAGGGGTTTGTTCCAAAAAACTTATCGCTTTTCAAGAGAGGTGGGAAGTGTTCACATAAACTACCTGACTATTGGTGAGTGTGTCAAATCTCCCATCAACAAGAAAGAGATAGAATATTGGCATGGGCTATATGAGGGTGTGGTTCCCTCGAGTCAAAGAGAAATAATTATGCTTCTACTTCACGGTGACCATCCAGACAGGCACAGATAGAGAGTGGTAGTGTCATGGGGCCACCTCGCAGAGATCCAGATCCAAGGGTAGGTACAGGACCTCAGTGACTTGTAACCTTTGGATGGAGTGCTACTTGATATGTATTGAGACTTGATTTCATGTTTTGATGTATCATTTGAGACCATATATATTTTATGACTCAGAGATCATTGTATACTTGGATATTTTATGATTTATGATGGTATGCAGACAAACATTACTGGACTCTCTATATGGTTTTATTTTGTAATGGACACCCTAGAATGCCCAAAAACTAAACCAACTATTGATAGGAATTTAGTCAAACAGTTTACATCCAACTCCTTATTTCTCTATTTAATGTTTAAACCTCTTATGGCTTCGGAAATGAAATGTTTGTTTGTTTTTGAGTCTTTGCATAGGTTTAAAATCACATAACATGAACTAGAAGGAAATTACAATAATATGCAACATGAAGATTGAACTACTACTGATATGATATTATTTCCAGAATTAATAAAGTCAAATACATAGCAGATTTTTCAACTCACTAAATACTCCAGCATTTTTGACATAATGTTTCAACAATAACTTCCCATCTTGCTGCTACAGTAACATGAATAGTGTCATGCTACAGTAACGTGAATAGTGTCGTGCTACCGTAATGTGAATAGTGTTGCGCTACAGTAACGTGAATAGTGTTGCGCTATAGTGCTGCTATAGTATTAATTAGTCTTCAATCAATCCAATATCTTCATAAAATCATCCCTTCAGAATGGCATAAACATTGGTCAAGAAGTGAAGAAGGTATGAGCAAAACACCAAATCTGCTTGTAGCTGGAGATGCACCCAATCTGCCTATTAATGAAGTTGATAGCAATGGATTTCCAAAGGCCAAACCCCAAGGGAATGACATCTAGAATGTCACAAGAGAGGATAGACATCCTCTAATGCCAAGAACGGATCTGCAACTCACACATCAATTTCTTCTCATATTCAACATGTTGAATGAAGCCACAAAAGCTTCCTTTTATTCTTTCTCTAGGGGTCGACCCAACTCACCTGAGCAATGTGGGATAAAAGATGTGCAATATAAAAAATATTAAAATATTCACTTATGTCTCCCTTGGGTGCCCATTTGATTTGCACACATCCCCATAAAATAAATATTAAAGTAACACTTTAATATTTTACAATTAAATTAAATGTTACTTTAATAACACTTCGGGCATTTAAATATATTAGCAATCGGACTCTGAATAGCGCAAGTGATAGCTCGTTAGAAAGCTCTCGTTGAGGAGTATCGAATCCAATCACCAAAACTAGCCTCCGTTGTGTCCTGCTGACTTACTAAAAATAGTAAGTATGCCTAAAACTAAGTAAATCAACTCCGTTTTGGCCCAAACTGGAAATGGCAAGGCCAAAACACTCCAGGATCCTCTTAAACCCTTCGTTAGCCCTCGGGACCATGTAGAGCTAGGTTAACACACATACACTTGGTCAACTGCTAAAGTGGGAACATTACAATCTACCCCCCTTGAAATTGCTTGTCCTCAAGCAATCTCAGTCCAGCCTGTTGTATCACCTGCTCATTCTCCCATGTAGCATCTTCCTCCGGCAAGTCTCTCCATCTAACCAAATACTCCTTCACTATCCTATTTCTGAGTTTCCTCTCTCTGGTGTTTAGAATAGCCTCAGGTACTAACACGAGCTTCCCCTCCTCATCCAAAGGGGGTAAATCTGTAGAAGGTACTATACTCTGACCAATGGCTTTCTTAAGCCTAGACACATAAAATACATTATGTACCCGACTTCCCTCTGGAAGCTCAAGCTCATAGGCAACTTCACCCACTCTGCGAATCACCCTATAGGGACCATAAAATCTAGGCTTCAGCTTCTTTGCTCCACTCCTCTTAAGCGATGACTGCCTATATGGTTGTAGCCTCAAATACACCATGTCCCCCACCTTGAAACTACGCTCTACCCTATGTTGGTCAGCATACAACTTCTGCTGATTTTGAGCCTCTTGTATATTCTCCTTGAGTGCTCTCAAGTTATCCTGCAATAGATCCTTGGCTTTGGGCACTCTGTTGTCCCCCAAAGCCAAATCCATGAAGCTTGGTGCTTCATACCCATATAATGCCATAAATGGAGTCATCCTAATGGTCATGTGATATGTGGTATTGTACCAATACTCCCCCATGTGTAACCACCTAACCCAAGCTCTATGTTGTGTAGTCACATAGTTCCATAAATAACCTTCCACCCATGTATTTACTATCTTCGTCTTCCCATCTATCTGAGGATGGTAGCTCGTACTAGGTGTAAGATCTGTACTACACAGCCTGAACAACTCCTACCAAAAGGCGCTCATGAACTTGCTATTCATGTCACTAACAATAAATCTCGATAGCCCATGCAACCTAAAAATCTCTCTGAAGAACAAATCTGCCACCTAGGCTACTGTGTAAGTAGAAGGAATAGCAAAGAAGTGAGCAAACTTTGTCAATCTGTCTACCACCACATAAATGCTATCTCTCCCCTACACTCATGGTAAACTAGTGATGAAGTCCATAGAAATGCTTTCCCATTTCCTATCCGGAATGGGCAAGGGTTGTAGTAAACCTACAGGAAACATGTGCTCTACCTTATTCTACTGACAAATTGCACACTCCCTGACATACCTCTGAACATCATCCTTGAGCCCTCTCTATGAGAACCGCTCTCGGATCTGCCTGTAGGTCTTGAAGCCCCCGGATGCCCAGTTGTAGGCGCATCATGAAATGCCCTCAGTATCGCCTCTCTCAACTGTGATGACGGAATCAAATAAACCCTGTCCTAAAATATTATCAATCCATCTATCACCTCATAGCAATCATCCTGTATAGTACCTGAAATCAAACCATAAGCCCAAGTATCTCCGCCATATTCTGCTATAATCTTATCCCTCCAATCTCGTGTAATCTCTACAAGAGCACAAATGTGAGGACTTCTGGATAAGGCATCAGCTACTACATTCTTCTTCCCTTTGAAAAACTCAATGTCAAAGTCATAAGCTTGCAATTTAGTGACCCACTTCTGCTACCTATCACTCAAGTCTCGCTGGCTCATGAAATACTTTATGTTGTTGTGATCCGTCTTGATCACAAACTTCCCTCCAACCAAGTAGGATTGGAATTTAGCCAAGGCATGCATGATGGCCAACATCTCACGATCATAAATAGAATAGGTCCTCTCCACACCTTAGAGCTTCCTACTCTCAAAAGTGATGGGGTGCTTCTCTTGCATCAATACTACTCCAACCCCATCACCTGATGCATCACAATGAAGCTCAAAAGGCTTTGTGAAGTCTAGTAGAGCTAGGATTGGACATGAAGACATCACCTACTTGAAATGCTCCAAACACCTCTGTGTTGCCCCTGTCCACATGAAAGCCCCCTTCTTAGTAAGATTTGTCAAGGGTGTAGCTATCTGAGAAAACCCCTTAACAAACCTCCTATAAAAACCACATAAGCCAAAGAACCCCTTAAGCTGAGTAAGGTTCGTAGGCGTGGGCCAATCAACAATAGCTCTAATATTTTCAGGATCCATTTGAACTCCCTTTGCACTAATAATATGACCAAGGTACAAAAGCTTTGTCATCCCGAACTCACACTTAGACTCCTTGGCATACAGTGACTCTCTCTCCAAGATAGATAGCACCTCCTCAAGATGCTGCAAATGCTCCTCCCATGTCTTGCTAAAGACCAAAATATCATCAAACAAAATCAAAATGAATCTCCTCAATTGCCCCTTGAACACCTGGTTCATGCAACTCTGAAAAGTTGTAGGAGCATTGGTTAGCCCAAATGCCATAACCAAAAACTTGAAATGACCATAGTGACACCGAAAAGTTGTCTTCTCAATGTCCTTTGCCCTCATACTGATCTGATGATACCCTAATCTCAATTCTATCTTTGTGAAGAAACATGCCCCATGTAGCTCATCTATCAGCTCATTTATCCTTGGAATGGGGTACCTGTTCTTAATGGTTTTCTTGTTCAAGGCCCTATAGTCAATGCACATGTGCATTGTTCCATCCTTCTTCTTAACCAAAGCAACTGTTGAAGCAAAAGGGCTTTTGTTTGGCCTAATGTGCCCCATCTCCAACAACTCCTTGATGGCTTTCTCTATCTCATCCTTGTGTTTCTTTGGATGATGATAGGGCATGATCATAATGGGTGTAGCCCCCTCTTCTAACTCAATGACATGCTCTATCCCCCTATCTGGAGGAATGCCATGTGGAATACTGCCAAATACCTTGGCATGTCTATCAAGGATGTCCTACATATCAGGCAGATGACTCTTAACTTGTGGCTCTGGTGATGCTGGCATAATCAAGCACTCCACTGCCCACTCAACATCATCATGTCTAAACAACCTCTCCATCCTCCTCAAAGAAACTACCCTACAACTGCCATCTGATAATCCTCTGAGTACCACGGTCCTACCCTCATGCTGGAACCTCATCTCTACTCTCTCCATGTTGAGAGTAAACTCTCTCAATGATGCCATCCAAGTCATCCCTAAGATAACATCATAATCACCCATGTCCACAACATAGAACTCATCTTGGAGCTCATAACCATCTCCCAATCTGATGCAAAGATTTGTAATCTTCTGCGTGCATAGTAACTTGTGACCACTAGCTACCATGACTCAGAATCCTGAATGTTCTTCAGTTTGCCACCCTCTCCTAGCCACTAACTGTGAATCTATGAAATTATGTGTGGCCTCAGTGTCCAGTAAAGCAACTAACTTTTGTCCTTGTATGGTGCCACGCACCTTAAAAGTAATTGCCTTTTGAGCACCTATCAATCTAGCTAGGGACTTCTCATCCCCTGAACCCTCCTCAGTGGCACTGCTCTCACCATTAGACTCTGACTGTTGCTCCCCATCCTCTGACTATGACTCCTCAGTAGAGAAGTACTCCATCTAGTTGGCCTTAGCCTTCAGAGGACACTTGTGAGATAAATCACACAGTTCCCTACATTGAAAACATAGTTTTTTCCGCCTCAACTCATTCAGTGTCTCATTGTCTAACCTCTTTGATTCTTTTTTCTAAGGCTGAGAATCCCTATGTAGAGGTTTCTTATCCTTATCCTTCTTGAAGTGTGGATCCTTAGGAGTGAACTTACTCCTAGAAGCGGAAGGTGCAAGATATCTCCCCTTCCGAATGGCATCCTACAATGTGAGGGGATCATGTCCCTTCACCCAACCACGAAGAGGCTCTGACAATCCATCCACAAATAGTACAATCAACCTCCTCTCTGAAATGTTTGTAACCAACACTAATAGACTTTGTAAATTTGAGATGTAACTGTCGATAGGACCCCACTGTCTCAACTAGGCTAACTCCTTGAAATGGAGTTTTGGATCCTTCGTATCAAACCTATCAATCAACTTCTTAGTGAACTCTGCATATGTGTCTATTTGGTTATGGCCCAATGTGACCATACCATGGTGCCACCACTCATGTGTACTCCCATCCAAGTGCAATGCAGCATACTTAATCACATCCTCCTCAAGCATGGGATTAATCTGGAAATAAGTATCTAATTTTTGGACCCATGTTCGTGCTGAAGCCTTCCCTGTACCATCATAGTATGGAA
This sequence comes from Cryptomeria japonica, assembly GCF_030272615.1. Classification (NCBI taxonomy): domain Eukaryota; kingdom Viridiplantae; phylum Streptophyta; class Pinopsida; order Cupressales; family Cupressaceae; genus Cryptomeria; species Cryptomeria japonica. The sequence continues at coordinate 471,812,868 of NC_081410.1, forward strand.
TAGACAACTTTCCCAGCTTCTTCCTCATCTCATAATTTTGTTGTCGGTTTCCTCTCATGGGCATATTCTTGATTCTAACATCCATATATTCCCTGAATGTCATCTCAGCCTATAACTCAGGGCTAGAGTCCCTCCAATCATCCATAATCATATCTTGAATCTCTTGATGTGTAGGACCGGCATTATTCTAGTCATTCTATCTCGGAGGAAACTGTGGCATGAGTGGGCTCATAGTAGAAGAACCTGCTCTAGCATATGTCCTAGTTCCCCTATTAACCGATGTGTCTCCATTACCTCCATTACTCTGTCCACCTCCCTGGTTAGCATTATTACCCTGATTGGTATTATTACCTTGGTTGCCATTATTACCTTGGTTGCCATTGTTACCTTGGTTGCCATTATTACCTTGGTTGGCATTATTGCCTTGATCTGCTCTCGTCAAATGTTGTGTAATGGCTATAGCCATCTGCTGCAATGTAGCCTGGAGCTCCCTCTGACCCCTAGCAAGATCACTAAGCATCTCCCTAGTGCTAGGTTCTCCCCTTTCCCCATCTCTATCACCCATGGCTGGTGCTAAAAAAGGGTCGCCCTCCTCTTCAATCTCTAGTGAATTATGTAAGTTTGTGTTTGACTTGTTTCTCCTCAAGTAATAATAATGTGCTAGATGCATGAAACCCTCATAGGATGGCAAGAAAAACAAGCTCTGATACCACTGTAATGGACACCCTAGAATGCCCAGAAACTAAACCAACTGCTGATAGGAATTTAGTCAAACAGTTTGCATCCAACTCCTTATTTCTCCGTTTAATGTATAAACCTCTTATGGCTTCAGAAATGAAATGTTTGTTTGTTTTTAAGCCTTTGCATAGGTTTAAAATCACTTAACATGAACTAGAAGGAAATTACAATAATATGCAACATGAAGATTGAACTACTGCTGATATGATATTATTTCCAGAATTAATAAAGTCAAATACATAGCAAATTTTTCAACTCACTAAATACTCTAGCATTTTTGACATAATGTTCCAACAATGACTTCCCATCTTGCTGCTACAGTAACATGAATAGTGTCGTGCTACAGTAACGTGAATAGTGTCGTGCTACAGTAACGTGAATAGTGTTGCGCTACAGTAACATGAATAGTGTTGCGCTACAGTGCTGCTACAGTATTAATTAGTCTTCAATCAGTCCAATATCTTCATAAAATCATCCCTTCAGAATGGCATAAACATTGGTCAAGAAGTGAAGAAGGTATAAGCAAAACACCAAATCTGCATGTAGCTGGAGATGCACCCAATCTGCCTGTTAATGAAGCTGATAGCAATGGATTCCAAAGGCCAAACCCCAAGGGAATGACGTCTAGAATGTCACAAGAGAGGATAGACGTCCTCTAATGCCAAGAACAGATCTGCAACTCACACATCAATTTCTTCTCATATTCAACATGCTGAATGAAGCTACAAAAGCTAACTTTTATTCTTTCTCCAAGGGTCGACCCAACTCACCTGAGAAATGTGGGATAAAAGATGTGCAATATAAAATATATTAAAATATTCACTTCTGTCTCCCTTGGGTGCCCCTTTGATTTGCACATATCCCCATAAAATAAATATTAAAGTAACACTTTAATATTTTACAATTAAATTAAATGTTACTTTAATAACACTTCAGGCATTAAAATATATTAGCAATCGGACTCCGAATAGCATGAGTGATAGCTCGTCGGAAAGCTCTCGCCGAGGAGTATCGAATCCAATCACCAAAACTAGCATCTGTTGTGTCTTGCTAACTTACTAAAAATAGTAAGTATGCCTGAAACTAAGTAAATCAACTTCGTTTTGGCCCAAACTGGAAATGACTAGGCCAAAACACTCCAGGATCCCCTTAAACCCTTCGTTAGCCCTCGGGACCATGTAGAGATAGGCTAACGCACATACACTTGGCCAACTGCTAAAGTGGGGACATTACATATTTGATTTTCATGCATGTTATTATGATGATGATGATCTTATGATGATTATGCTTATGATGATATTTCTTATGATCTAGATGATGATGATACTTACATGCATTGCTTAAATTGATTTCTACCATGATTTTATATACATTGATCTATAAGAGACTAATGTCATGATTCTCTACATGTTCCTATGATGATGTTGATTTCTATATGCATAACTATGATTTTGTTAGATGTATGATACTTACATGATATATATTATTATGTTCATGATGTTATATTATGACTTATGAGATACTTATAATTCTTTCTGATGAGCTCAAATAATGGCTCAATTTTGTCTATGTTTTCTATACGTTTACTAGGTTTTGACAAGGGCCTAGATACTGTCTAAGTTCTAAAACTTTGTTAAACAACGATCTTGTTATGTTTTCAACAAAATAGCATGAACTTACCCTTATGTATATTCCTTTTGGTTAAAATTATGATTAATGATGAAGTGGCCATGCTATGTGATTTATCTATATTAATCTTACAAGTGGTTAGATAAATGTTATTCTGACATGGAATAGATATACCTTTGTTTTGTACATGCTAATTATATGATGTAGGAGTTAATGAAGAATAGGAAAAGTTCAAAGATTCACAACATGGGAGTTCATGCTAGTTAGTTGATTAAAGACAAAGTCTCGACAAGATGAGTATTGAAGGAGTCAACAGTCAGTTATCTACAACTTGGAGAATGTAATAATCAAACTCCAGTATTCATGTTTGTAGAAGAATAAATATAGGAGAGATAATTATTCTAGATTTCCTCTGTAGTTGAAGCAGATTGATTGTTTCCTATTTGGAGTGTAACCTTTTGCCCTCTTTATATGTTGTAATAAATAGTGTCCTCCTAATGTTTTGGGAGTGGACTTGCTAATGGTTAGAGTTAGTTAGCAGTTTATTTATTATAAATAAGTTTAGATATCCCTTCTCAGGGACATGAACATCAGCTATTGTAATTTTTTAGTTTTTCAGTTTTATTGTAGAACAGGTTTTAGCAGATACTATGATATAACGGATATTTTTCAGATCAATAACATAATATTCCAGTTCATAGCACATGGTTGATTTTTGGGAAGACTTTCTAAGGGGGCTCACTTAGTAAGAATTCCACCCTTTTCTATTCAATAGTTATTTTCCTTCAGAATTTACTTTGTTTTCTTGGTAGTTGACTATTCATGTAGCCACTGGAAATCATCTTGTGATTGTTCCTATAGCCAAGGCAGATAGAGTAGTTTCCTTCCTGCTTGCTATGGACCAAGTTCTTTTTTTTTTTAATTCAAGGTAGTTTCTATTCAATCATTTGAGTTATTTACTTTCAAAAACATTTTTTTCTTAGTAAAATGACTACAATGAGGACTTTGATGCATATAACTTGCTGACCCATTTCAAGTATATGCCCCGGATCGACAGAGAAATGAGCTATCATGATGATCATATAACTATTTAGTATGGATGTCCAATCCCTGAGACATGGCCTCAGAGTCTAGTTATTAGAGCCATTAAGAGAGACAAACATTTTTGGCATCGTTGCCAAGGATGGTGTCAAACTAGGGAACCCTTTTGCAGTCATTTGCAGTTGTATTTTATTTCTAGTAGTGTCATATTTAGTTTTACATATAGTTTTCACTTTTATAAAGTAATGATCTACTGTTAATTCTGAGTTAACACTACATGCATAGGAGAATAGATGTCTTAAGGAGATTTCTCCTAATAACCCTTATCCTGATATTCATCTAGAAGAAGAACAAGATCAAGATAAAAATCCCTTAATCCTAAAGACCCACCTGACCAAAATCATGTTGACAACACATTTGATTTGATACCTTATCAAGCAAGGATGGCAGCACAAAATCAAGCTAACCAAACCACTTTTGAATTCCCTATCACTGACCAAAATAATAATGATAATCTCAAGAATATCCCTACTTCGGTTCTCCCTAAATTCTATGGTTTGGTAATAGAGGACCCAGATACCTTCCTATTTGAATTTGCTATCCTCTATAGAAGCTATGACTACACTACAGATGCTCATAGGCTTAAATTGTTTCCTACCACTCTGAAAGAAGCAACACTAAGATGGTTCATGAGTTTAGGAAGAAATATTGTGGACAGTTGGGCAGCCATGAAAACAAAAACCCTTGAGAAATACAAAGAGTATTGTAGAGGTTGAAATATGAGGGAAGATGACATCTTTGATGCAACAAAAAGAAGATGAGAGTTTGGAGGATTATATTTCAAGATTCTTATTTTGTCTACAAAAATCCTGAGACCATGCACTTAATGAAGAATCTCAAAATTTGCTCTTCCTTCGAGGAATCAAAGAAAGTTGTGTTGAAGCCTTGGACCTGATGGGAGGAGGATATATTTCTCACTCCCTTGAAATGATATCAAGAAAATATGCCAAAAATACTCTAGAGAATTTGTCAAGAAAGGGAGAGGTTACCAACCTAGTATGGGTAAATCCTCCACTAGTGGAGTCTCAAGAATGGAGATCACTAATATGCTATCCAATTTCAGGCATGATGTCATAAAAAATTTGGCTACTCAGTTGGATACACTTCAAGCCAAAAAGAAGCATGAAGAGGCAGAGGCAATGTTGGCAGAATATTTCCCTCATTGTAGAAAAAAGAAAAGGGATTGTAGGTGCAAAATGGTAGCCAATATTGAAAGAAAACCAATTCAACTAGAGTTCAAGCTAATTGAAAGAGATGAAGATCAAATTTTCTAAATTGCACAAAGAAGGCCATGGACTCCAATACAAGGTATGCCACCAGACCCACTATCTTTCAATGGCCCTTTTACAAATTTCTATAATCCTAATAATCAGTGGCAGTCTTCTTACCCATAAATTATGGAAATTTTCCTTCACAACCTTGGAATAATCAAAATAGATGACCCAATTATCATAATTCCCCATATCCATGGCAACCACCTCTAGGGAATTGGCAGCAACCTCAAGTAGGTTGGCAACCACCTCAAGGGAATTGGTAGCTAACATCTCAATGAAGGGGAGGACAACAATGGCCAAACCAATCTATTGGTTACCTACAACCATCTCAACAACCTCAACATCAACAATCCCTAACGTCTCCTCCTAATCCAAATGCTAGTGCACCTAGACCTACTCAATTGCTAGCATAACCTATCCCTAATCCAAATAGCAAACCACAACAACAGCCTATTTATTCTATTGATTCAAATTAATATCCTACATATGCTATAAGAATAAGTGATATACATCTCCAATCAGGGACAACTCTTCTATCACCCTCTTCCCCAGTGATAATTGAGTTACCTATAGAAGAAGTTGAGCAGGATAATTTGCTTAGTCCACTTGTACCAACCAGTCAGCCACAAAAATATGATGCAACACCTCCATTTCCCCAAAGGCTTGGGATGGAAGAAACAAAGAAAAAGGAGGAACCAATGTTTGATCTCATAGATCACTTGAAGCACATTTGTGTCAAAATCCCCCTATTCCAAGCATCAAATATGTTCCAATCTACAGTAAAGCAATTAAAGAGACTTGTTTAAAGAAACTAAGAAGAAAGAAAAAGGATCCACAAAAAGTACACCTAGTAGGTCAACTAACTGATATCATGCTTGGAAAGGTGACCATTCCTAAGTATTCTGACCCTGGTAGCCCTGTAGTTGGAGTTGTCATCAATAGAATTCAAGTTCAAAATGTCCTAATTGATCTAGGTGCAGCTATCAATGTGATGACAAAGGATATCATGTAACATCTTAATAAGACCACTCTAAGACCTACCCCTGTTGTCCTACAAATAGCAGATAGTTCTACTGTTGGGCCTGATGGTATGGTGGAAGACCTTGTATTTGCCTTGGATTCTTGGGAATACCCAACTGATTTTATGATTCCATCTCCAAAGGCAACTCTGGGAGGCTATCCCATTATTATGGACAGACCTTGGTTAGCTACAGAAGATTCTTTTATAGGATGTAGGTCAAGGGATATGACAAATTTTAGATGGAATGTCTACTAAAAATCTTGCACTTCATCCCCCAGCAAAACCTTAGCTTGACTTGACACAACTAGTGTGGCCTAACATAGGGAAAGAAACAAATGAAGTCAATTTAGTTGCACAACTTATGGTGATAGATAAGGATCCCTTTTTGTAGCTTCAAGGGGAAGATGAAATACTCTCTAATATCCTTCATAATCATTATGGAGCAATTGAGCAATCAGATGGATGTTCATCAAGTTTTGCATGTCCATTACAGTCAACCCTTCTTGACCCCAATTCAGACAACTTGCTTGTAGCCAAACATTTACTCCATACACTATTGTCGCATGAGGTACAAATGTCATATCTTACTAAAGCATCTATGATTGAATTGATTAAACAAATAGAAGTATCACTAGGCAAGTGTTTGAATATTAATAATAAGCTCACTCAAGATTAGAATGTTTCTTTGATAGAATTGCTTAAATCTCACAAGCAAGCATTTGCTTGGGATTACCATGACATGAAGGGTTTGGATCCTAAGTTGAGTACATATAGGATTTATATCAGAGAAGATTGTAGACCAGTGAGACAACCACAAAAGAGAATCAATCCTGCATTAAGGGAGATAGTAAAATAAGAGCTTCAAAAATTATTAGATGCAAGATTTATATACCCAATATCTGACAGTCAATGAGTATCCCCTCTAGTTATAGTGCCCAAAAATAATGGAAAATGGAGGGTCTGTGTATATTATAGAGAACTTAATCCTGCAACTAAGAAGGATCATTTTCCACTTCCTTTTATTGACAAAGTGTTGGATTCTTTATCAGGTAAGCATTACTTATCAATCTTAGATGGTTTCAGTGGATATAACCAAATAAGGATTGCACCTAAGGACCAATAAAAAACAACCTTTGCCTACCCATGGGGAACTTATGCCTACTTTGTACTCCCATTTAGATTATGTAACACTCCAGCTACTTTTCAAAGAGTAGTCATAAGCATATTCTCAGATATCTCACACGATTGCATAGAGATCTACATGGATGACTTTATTTCTTATGGAGGAACATATGAGGAAGCATTAAGACACTTGGAAAATGTTGTGCAATGATGTGAGGATCATAGTCTATCCTTGAATAGTAAAAAATGTTTTGTAATGATGCAAGACAGAATTGTGATTGGCCATTACATTTAACAAGTCAGTATCCAAGTTGACCCTGCTAAAATAGAGGTAATTCTCAATCTCTCTACTCCTAGTAAACAAAAAGATGTTAGAAGTGTTTTAGGACATGTAGGGTATTATAGAAGATTTATAAAAAATTTCAACATAATGGCAAGACCATTGTATAATTTATTGACAAAAGATGTTGAATTCCAATGGACACCACAGTGTAAGAAAGCATTCTCTGAATTAAAAATAGCACTAACCCAAGCACATGTTCTTAAAGGACCCAATTGGGCACTCCCCTTTCATATCCATACTGATGCATCCGATTATACTATAGGTGTTGTTTTGGGACAAAAATAAGACAATATAGAAACTGCTATTTACTTTGTCAGTAAAAATTTGCAAGGATGTGAATTTAACTACAATGTCATAGAAAAAGAGATATTAGCAGTCATATATGCACTTAATAAGTTCAGACACTACATCACTAGATACCAAATATTTGTTCATATATATCATGTATCCATTAAATACCTCATGAATAAACCCTCAATTTTAGGGAGATTAGAAAGATGGATATTGTTGATGCAAAATTTCGATATCACCATTATTGACAAGCTAGGGAAAGCCAATATGGTAGGAGATTTTCTATCAAGATTAACAACAAATGAAGATCTACAAGTCATTGATGAGTCATTTCCAGATGAACATTTGTTTTATATTGTTCTCTATACACCTTGGTATGCTCACATAGCTAACTATCTAGTTTCTCACAGGATTCCTCTTCATTTCTCACTAAAAGAAAAGAGATTGCTTGTAGAAAACAGCTTTAATTTCTCCTGGGTAGAAGGGTGCCTATTCTATGCTATACCATACCAAGTAATGAGAAGGTGCATCCAAGAGGATGAAACTTATGACATCATGCATGCATGCCATGATGAACCTTGTGAAGGACATTTTGCATCTAGAAGGATAGTCATTAAGATACCTAATACTAGATATTATTGGCCTACACTGCACAAGGATGCAACCAAATACACTAGAATTATGATAGATGTCAAAGAATGGACAAACCAACAAAATTAAATGAAATGGCATTATTTCCACAAGTGGTGGTAACACCCTATGACAAATGGGTACTTGACTTTGTAGGGCCTATTGAGCCCCCATCGAATGGAAAGTCTTACATCTTGGTCTGTATAGATTATGTGACAAAATGGGTTGAATTTAAGGCCATGAAGCATGCAAGGGACAACAAAGTAGTAGAATTTCTTTATGAAAAAATATGCATACATTATGGAGTTCCCAAAGAAGTAGTAACAGACCAAGGGTCTCAATTTACCTCCACTCTTGTCACAACATTGGTAAATGAATACAATATCGGGCATAGGAAATCTATACCTTGCCATCCACAAGATAATGGACAGGCAAAAATGAAAAACAGGGAAATTGAATTTATTCTCACTAAAACAGTGGCTCTGCATAGGAAATATTGGGCAGCCAGACTACCTAAGGCAGTATGGGCATATAGAACATCATGGAAAACAACAATAGGATTTACTCCTTTTGAGATGTTAGATGGAAAAACAACAATGATGCCCATTGAATTTGAACATAAAACACTTGAACTTGGAGTGGACATATATGTCGCACAAAAAGAAAGGATCTTGTAGTTAAATGCTTTGGATGAAATCAAAAAAGCAGCTTTACATAAGAAAAAAATGCTACAAAATCAAAGGATCAAATGGCATGATAAATATATCAGGGAAAAGCAGTTCCAAACGGGCAATTGGGCACTCCTTTATGATTCAAAATATAAAGATAACATAGGCAAATTGCAGATAAGATGGTTAGGCCCATATGAAATTGCAGAAGACTTTCCTAATGGAGTTTTCCAACTCATAACTATTGACCTTGTGCGATTCGAATTGCTAGTCAATGGTCACCACTTGAAGCTTTATCATTAACCATCTTCTAAACAGGAGTTCCTGCAGCAATTCATGTTCACTTTACAACATCGAATTATTGCAGCCAAAGAAGGCGGACTTAATGTCCCACCTTCTTCCTAATCATATCATGGCATGCATTATAAACACTTCCACTTTTTGTGGGAGTATCTTCTACGTCAATAAATACATTATCATTTCATCTCATGTTCTTGTCTTTCGCATTCACTCCATTTCCTTCTATTTCACCTTTTCAGCTAGTTTATTAATTCTGTATTGCAATTACTTCCAGCATGACCGGATCTTGTGCATAATTTATGCTCTAGGTATGTACCAAACAAATTGTATATATTATTTCTTTTAGATGCATTTATTTTACCACAATTTAATTAATATGAATACTTCACATAGCACATTCTTTTGCACTTTCATGCATGACATGTGTGGACACCTGTCAAAATTTAGAATGGGGGGAAAGGTATGCTATGTCATAATGTGTCATCCACGTCATAAAAAAATTTCATCACAAAATCTTTTTGAAATATGTCATTATGTCATTTGTGATAGTTCGTATTAAGTGGCATGGCCTCTCTTTTAAAATTGCACGCTTGAGACTAGTTGTACTGACACTGCCAATATTTTAAGTCATAATAATCTTCTATAATAAATTTAATTATCATTATTATGTGATAAGACAAGAAATACAAATTTGAAGGGTTTTGTCATGGTGAAAGGTCAGAAATTGTAGGAAATATTTGAATTTTTAGAAATCTCAAGCATGTAGCTAAAGGTAAATAATGGGAGGGTCTCAAATCAGGAATGGGTCTATAGCTCATATTATAGTGTTGCAAGATCACCATTGTGAGCCAGAATTTAGACAATATGGATGGATGGATTATTTCTTGAAGCTTAACGGGTTTGACAATGCCAATGCTTTAGAATTTGCTCAAACCTTCTCCAATGGTGAAGCAATGGTGAAAGGACTAAAAGTAATTTCTATGGAAGAATGTATAGAAGAGGTCTCAGGACTACCTATGGATGGAGAAAAATGCCCTGAGTCTAAAGATTCTAGGTCTTCTAGGGCAGAGTTCTCTAGACCTCCTAACCCTCCTCTTAATTTGGACAAACAGGGGACTAGGACACTTACTTTACCAAAAAATGGAAGCAAGTAGCAGTGTATGTCATAAAATATCATACCTATGAGGGTAGACAATCCTGCCTCCATTCTCTTCATTTCAAACTGCTAAGCCACATGAGACATGGTCGAAGGATGAATATGCCAAATGTCTTGTATAATTTTCTCTCAATCATGGCAGCTAAAACACAGAAAGGTAGTTCAAACTTTGTCTCTCATCATTGTTTGATTAAATTGCTTGTAGAAAGGTATTTACAAGATGTCTCCTAGATGACTTGGGATGAATTCATGGAAATAGAGAAATTTAAGGTAACAAATTCTAGAAGTAGGGGTCAATCTTCAAAATCAAGGGCTAGACAATAGACAAAACTGTTAAATCAACCCCAAGAGCTTCAACATATAGGGTTGCCTCTACTACTGACTCTCCTATAGCAGAACCTTCATCTAGTGATACAAGTAAATCTTCAACAAACCCCAATGTCAATAATCAAGCTAAAACTCCAAAAAGGAATAGGATTTCTACCCAAAAGGAGAAAGGTAAAGCAAACAAAAATGAAGCAACAAGGGAAGGGACACAAAAACAGAAAATAGAAAAGGAAACCCTGAGCCCTAGAAAAAGGGAAAATGAAGAGGGAAAGTCGCATGCTACCACTACTTGGGCTAGTACATTTGTCAAGAGACCTAAACATGCCAAAATCCCCAAAACAATTGAGAAGACACTGTAAAGAATAAGTCATAGGCACATGGGGAAACTGAGGAAAATTAGACATAGTGGACCTAGAATAAATATTCAAATTGACTCTTCAGGGTCTGAGCACTCTACACCTAGTGCAGAAGAAAGAGAAGAAGAGGTGGCACAAAATAAGGAAATGAGAAATTTATCTCCAAAATAGCAGGGCCCATTAATGGAGGAAGAACAGCTTCCAGAGAATATGAGTTTGAGTGGCCTTGTTGGATTAGCTATTGTAGTTGAACAAATGGCTGAGCAAGAACCAGAAAAGGAAAAAGAAGGAGAATTAGTTCAAAAAAGGCCCCATATTGAAAGACATAGACCCACTCATTTCTCATGGATGTTTGTAGCTTTGGATTTATATATGGATATGTTAGAAAAATAGGAAGAATGGAATAAAGAAAAACTTAATTTGCAGGAAATAATTAGTCGGAAAGATGAAGAGATTGAGAAAAAAAATAAAGAAATTGTTGCATTACAAAATAAGGTGGATAATGTAGTAACCATGATACCACAAATTATAGGATGTAGAACACCACCCCGAGTATATGTCATGTATCTTAAAGAACTCAATCTCTCTTTCAAATTGTCAAGAATTATTTCAGACAAATCATTCCATTGGAACTCCTCAAAAAATTTATCAGATGTATCAGTCCTCTCTTGCAACAACTAAAAATTTGCTTTGTGAGTTTTATCTTCATAGTTATACAGTTCCTAATGACAATGATTGGAATCCTTTGTTGTATATTAGTGATATTTATATCAGAGCTCTAATGTCCTGGATTCAGAATGAAGATGATTAGGGATGACAATTTAGAGCATATAGGGAAGAGGAACTTTGGATTCCCCTATCCTTAAGAGTTGAGGTGATAAATCCAAGATGCCTCTACTTTGATTGGAAAAATATTTTATACAGACCTAAATTTAAATCTCAAATCTTGGCCTTGATAGAGGAGATATTCCAAGAGTTTGAGCATATGAGTTATGTTGTAGAACTAATAGTAATGGAATATTTTCCACAAAGATGGAACAGTTTAACGGAGGAATTGTAGCAAGTAGAACCACATTCCCTTCAAAATTATTATGTGGCTATTAGAAGAGCACCATTGTGCATACATCTAGGCCAATCAAAACACAATAATTGGCTTCCTCTCATTTTTTCAGCCACCGATGCTCTTATGGCCAATCCCAGATTGTAGGTAGTATAGGAATGTTTTTGATGAAGCAGCAGAAAAAGCCATATGGGACATATTGGAGAAAAACAAAGCATTCTACTGAAGTCGTGCTAATAAAGGATCACCACAGGTTATTCCCAGTGAGTACAGGTTACAAGCTAAAATATGGAACATTGTGCCTACTAGAGGACCAGCAGGAAGATAGGTTGGGGGGAATGATGAGCTCAAGTAATGGCTAAATTTTGTCTATGTTTTTTATACTTTTACGACGTTTTGACAAGGGTCTAGATACTGTCTAAGTCCTAAAACTCTGTTAAACAATGATCCTGTTATGTTTTCATGAACTTGACAAAAATGCATGAACTTACCCTTATATATATTCCTTTTGGTTAAAATTGTGATTGATGATGAAGTGGCCATGCTATGTGATTTATCCATATTAATCTTGCATGTGGTTAGATAAATGTTATTCTTACATGGAATAGATATACCTTTGTTTTGTACATGCTAATGATATGATGTAGGAGTTAATGAAGAACAGGAAAAGGTCAAAGATTCACAACGTGGGAGTTCATGCTAGTTAGTTGGTTGAAGACAAATTCTTAGCAAGATTAGTATTGAAGGAGTCAACAGTCGGTTATCTACAATTCGGATAAAGTAATAATGAAACTTTAGTATTCATGTTTGTGGGAGAATAAATCTAGGAGAGATAGTTATACTAGATTTCCTCTGTAGTCAAAATAGCTTGATTGTTTCCTAATCGGAGTGTAACTCTCGGTCCTCTTTATATGTTATAATAAATGGCGTCCTCCTGATGTTTTGGGATTGGACCTACCAGTGGTTAGAGTTAGTTAGGATTTTCTTTATTATAAATAACTTCAGATATCCCTTCTCAGGGATGTGAACATTTTCTATTGTAATTTTTTGTTTTCAATTTTATTGTAGAACAGTTTTTTAGAAGATACTATTATGTAATAGATGTTTCCAGATCAATAAGATAATATTCTAGTTTGTGGCACATAGTTGAGTTTTGGGAAGACTTGCTAAGGGGGTCCACTTAGTAAGAATTTCACCCTTTTGTATTCAGCAGTTATTTTCCTTCAAAATTTAGTTTGTTGTCATGGCAGTTGACTATTCCTACAGCAACTGGAAATTATATTATGACTGTTCCTACGGCCAAGGTAGATAGAGTAGTTTCCTTCCTGCTTGTTATGGACCAAGATCCTATTTTTTTGAATTTCAGGTAGTCTCTATTCAAGTATTTCAGTAATTTACTTTTAGAAACATTTTATTATTAGTAGAATGACTACAATGAGGACTTTAGTACATATACCTTATTGACCCTAATGCAGGAGCACACCCGATCAATGAGCAATCTTGCATCAACCATAAAAAAAATTATTTCTAGTTTTGTTTTATGTTCAATTATGTGTTAGAATTTTGTGTTTCTTCTAGCATTTTGTGGAAGTTGTTCATTGTTCATTGTGGATTAGATATTTGGCTTCTAGACTTGTTCACCTTCCTTATTCCATAATTTTAGTTCATTTGGATTTTTTTCTGGCAAGTTATCGCTTCGGGATTGTCTATTTCTTGGTTCTCGGAGTAGTTTTGAGCTTAACAACTAGCTAGAGATTTCTTCTCTTGTGGAGTGTTTCCTTGGCTTGTGAATATAATTGGCACCACACTCAATGTTCCTGGGCCCTTGGTTGACCTTCCTTTGTGGTTCACACTTCATTTACCTCCCTGGTGGAGGAGATATTCATGCTTTGGGTCCAACCTATTTTACACGTTTTATTTTCCTATCTTGGAGAATGTAATCTTTTGTGGCCAACCCAGATGTGTTTAGGATACTATATATATTGTTGTATTTGATCCTTTGGAGGGAGCATAGAGATATGATGATTTAAATTCATAATTTGTAATTAGAACACCTCTTGGAGGTCTGGATCGATTGTATTCTGGAATGTATATTGTAACTAGGCATGTAAGCCTACCAACATGTTGCTAGCTAGTTTATAATGAATCTATGATATTGTGGATGTCTAATATTGTATTTTCTTCATTATGTATTTTTGTTTCCGTTGTGTTTCTCTTGCCGCATGATCCAGATTTTTCTCTTTGAGGGCCCTCTAGACCATGGATGTGTCAGATGCTATCAGAGTTGGTTGCAAACCTTGAGGCTTTCCTTTGGGTGAACAGAGCACCGAATTGATGCAGGCTAGAAGTGTGTTCAATAGATTGTCGATGGAGAGACAATTAGAAATTTGTATTCAGATCGTCGAGTTGAGGTAGTTGCACTGGATCAAAGGAGGAGATGCCGCCGAGAAGGATGAACCCTACAAGGGTAGAGAAGATGATGGAGGATTTCATAAATGAGATGAGGAATGAGATTCAAAATGTGTTGGATGGTTTGTGGAGGAATCTGAAATCAGAGGATGAGTATGAAGAGGTAGAAGAAGAGCTAGAGGTCGAAGAGGTTAAAGGGTCGATAGATGAAGGAGAAGAAATATTTCTTAGAGCAGTGGTGTAAGTAAAATTCATAAAGTTGAGGTTTCTAACTTTTTAGGTACATTGAATTTGGAAGACTCGATAGATTCGATCAGAGAGTTGGAGGACTACTTTGAGTTTGAAGATATTAAAATCCATAGAGGGTCTGGTTAGCACAAACTAAGTTGAAAGGGTATGTTGCTTTATGATGGAAAGAGTTGCAGAGAGATAGAGTGGAGAATGGTGAGATGAAAATCTTCTGGTGGAGACAGATGGTTGCAAGCTTGAAGGCTAAATTCATTCTGGGAGACTATGAGTTGGAGTTGTTCAAGAATTTGTAGAACTTGAAGTAGAAGGACATGAGTGTGAAAGAGTATATTGAGGAATTCTACAAGGTGATGATCAGGTCTGGACATTGAGAGATGGATAGGGAAAAGGTGGCTAGATTCATAAATGAACTTTGATTTAACATTCAGGATGAGATGAGTATGCTGAAGATTTTTATAGTTGAGGAGGCTTACCAATATGCTCTAAAGGCAGAAGATAAAGTAAAGAGAAGACAACAAAATAACCCTAGGGGAAGAGAGAGACATGTAGTGGATAGAGGGCAGATGAGTGGCAGTATGGAGAAGAAGACTACTATAGAATCAAAATCTAAATGGAGTAAAGAACCAAATGAGAAGACACAAAGAAAAGGAAATGGTAGTAGTAGCAGGGAGTTCTTGGGTAAATTCTTTGTGTGGAGAAACTGAACATAGATGTGAGTATGGTGGAATTGGAGCATGGAGAATCCCTTATATTTAGAAGAGTCTTACATAGCAGAGAAGAGACTGAACCTACACAAAGTATGAATCTTTTCCAGACTATATGCAAATCAGGAGATAAGTGTTGTAAGGTTATTATGGATAGTATAAGTACTGATAATATGGTATCTTAGGAGATGGTAGAGAAGCTTGGTTTGAAGAAGCATGAGCATCCTTGTCCTTATAATGTGATTTGGTTGAAAGATGGTCATGCAGAATAGGTGAGAGAGCAGTGTTGGATGAATTTCAATATTGGACCTTGCAAAGATGAAGTCTTGTGTGATGTTGTGTCTATGAGTGTTTGTCATGTTTTATTGGGTAGAACTTGGTAATTTGATAGAGGAGTTATCTATGATTGTAGAAGGAATTTGATCACTATTGAGAAGGATGGCAAGAAGTTTACTTTTGCTTCTTTGAAGGAGAAGGAGAAGGAACTGCAGAACTTGAGTCTTGTGAAGAGTTGTTGTGCTGAGAAGTAGGATGCAGAGGATGGGATGGATTTGAAGAAGGACCTTGTAGAAAGGTCGGATAGCAAGGTGGTACCAGATGACAGTAAAGTTAGAGTTATGGTGGGAGATAAGATGAATTCCGGTGGAATAACTAAATCAGATTTGCAAAAGAACGGAAATGGTGATAAGAGACAAAGTGCATGTATGAAGCAAGGAAAGAGAGGAGAAGAGAAGAAGAAGTTGAAAAATCTAGCAAAAGTACCAGAAGAGGTAAGGAGGAAGAAATTTGCAGACAAAGAAGACATTTGGATCAAAAATGATCATGGGGTCTATATCTTGAATCCTTTTCAATGTTCATGAGATTCCTCTCATGGAACATCTTTTCTACATATGGTGTATGATGTAGGAGCATCCCTAGTCAATGAGCAATCTTGCATCAACCAAAAAAAGAAAAAAAATATTTGTTTCTAGTTTTGTTTATGTTCACTTCTATGTTGTGATTCTGTGTTTCTTCCAGCATTCTCCAAAAGTTGTTCATTTTTCGTTGTGGATCAGATCTTTGGCTTTTATACTTGTTCTCGTTCCAAATTCTAAATTTTTAGTTCATTTGGATCTCTTTCTGACAAGTTATCGCTTATGGATTGTCTATTTCTTGGTTCCCGAAGCTGTTTTGAGCTTAACGGCTAGTTGGAGATTTCTTCTCTTGCACAGTGTTTTATTGGCTTGCAAATCTAATTGGAACCACACTCGATATTCCTAGGCCCTTGGCTGATCTTCCTTTGTAGTACACACTTCAATTACATCTTTGGTGGAGGAGATCACGCTTTGGGTCTGACCTATTTTACACGTTTCATTTTCCTGCCTTGGAGAATGTAATCTTTTGTGGCTAACCAGGATGTGGTCCAGATGCTATATATATTGTTGTATTTGATCCTTTGGAGGGATCATAGAGATGTGATGATTTCAATTCATGATTTGTAATCGGAACACCTCTTGGAGTTCCGGATGGATTGTATTTTGGAATGTATACTATAACTAGACCTATAAGCCTGCATGTTTTCCCGCATGTTGTCAGCTAGTTTATAATGAATATATGATATTGTGGATGCCTAATATTGTATTTTCTTCATTATATATTGTTTCTTCCATTGTGTTACTCTTGTTGCAAGATCGGGATTGTTCTCTTTGAGGGCCCTCTAGACCATGGTTGCGTCAAACCCATTTCAAGTATACGCCTCGAGTTGACATAGAAATCATCTTTCATGATGATCATTTAACTACTTAGTATGGATTTCCAATCCATAAGTCATGGCCTCAGAGTCTAGTTACTAGAGCCATTAAGAGAGACAAACACTTTCTATTTATGAAATGGTGTTATGATGATATGAGATGTTATGGAATAATGGTATATACACATAATGCGTATGAAATGTTCTACTATGAAATGTTTATAATGATGTAATATATACAATCCTATTATGAATTTATGAATATGATGATGAATGATATGAAAAATGGGTAATGGTGAATGAACCTAAATAAATCTAAATGATCCTGCATGATAAGTGCAATGAACTCTAAATACTAATGATAAGATGAAGTAAATGATAAAAGAGATCCAAAATGAATGAAACTAACAAACTCTAAAACAATGAGATGAATGCAAATGTTTTTCTTTGTCCAAGTATACTCAATCAAAAATTTCACAACCATTGACCCTAATAAAATGATAAAATGATAACCTATTGAATGGATAATGGAATGAAATGAAAAACCTATCTAAATGATTTTGTCATCTTTTCAACATATTATTGTAGTGTTTTGTTTCATCGTCAAACTTTTAAAATGTTGTAAGAAAATACAAGCACCTAGGTATAATTACACCAGGATGACTTGAGTATTTCTTACATGGATTTTGATTTAGCAAGTTAATACAAGCATTGAGGTATAATGAGACCAAGATCACCTGAGTATCCCTTGCATCAATAAACAAGGATTATCCCCTTTCATACATAACTCAGAATGTCCTCGATGATCTTTTTCCAATCATGTCCTTAGACAAGTATATACATTACTAAAGAATAATCCACAAGCAGCAAACAAAGAAAATAACCATGCCCTATCATAACTCCTCTAGTCTTAGACATCCTCGAGTAGCATAGGAAACATGATTAATAAAAATCAAAACACAAACATTGAACCATCTATGCCCTAGGTATGTTTTCTTATCAAAGAAAATATGATCATCTTGTTCAATGATTTTAGATGTAGATTTTCATTTTTTGCTTTGAGTTTGTAAGTCAATGTTTCATGTTTGTGTTGCCTTCATCGATCAATTGTCCATGTCCTAATTTTGTTTAAAGAGTTGGTTGTCATGTTGCTTGTCATAAGTGTATCAAAATCCAAATTGTTATCCTCTGAAATGTAACATTCAAGGATCCCATTCCATAACTAGGTTGAGGATTTGCCCCCAACATACGAATGAACCACCTTATCATGGATGGATGGATGGATTATGGAAGGATGGATAATGAAAGGACAAGTGATAATTTATTGTGGAGGTAATAGGATAGGTGTATGGAAGCACTAGCTCACAAGCCATGGTAGAATTTATTAATGGGATGTATACAATGGAAAATGGATAGACTATGGATCGATATAAATGATATGATTGGATAGATGTGGGTAAAAGGTTTTATTATGGGTATATACAATGATCATGGATATGGAAAGAACAATAAAAATCCCAATAGATAGAAGGGCGAGTTTGTCACAAGTAATGCATATTGCCAGGTTTTCCCCACTTGTTTTTATTGCACTTTTTTTAATTTTTTTTTTTTTTTGTACTTTTCTAATTTTTATTTTTTTTGTAGTTTTCTTGATTTTTTAATTTTTTTGTATTTATCTTGATTTTTTTTTTTTTTGTATTTCTCTTGATTTTTTTATTTTTTTGTATTTTTCTTGATATTTTTTATTTTTACCCCTTGCATTAAGGTTTTTGAAAAATCATGTATAAAACTTACGAAGATGTATACTATTGATTAGATCATCCAACAGTTCACCTTCCAGTGTAGAGAGTTGATAAGCCTCTAATCTGTAAGCTGCTACAACAATAAAGGGACCCAACCAATTGGGCTCAAATTTCCCCTTCTTTTCTCAATCTTACTAAAATCGGGGACTCTCCTTAAGCACAAGATATCCAACTTGGAAGACATGAGGCTTAACTTTATGATTATGGCTTCTTGACATGCGTTGTTGCTAAGCCTTTAAATTATTGAAAGCCTTTTGTCGTCTTTCATCCAACAGTTCTTTTTCTTGCAACCTAGAGACACAATACTCTTCATCTAGTATTAGGCCCTTCAATGAAACTCTGAGAGATGGTAACTCGACCTCAATGGCTAAGAGGGCTTCAAATCCATAAACAAGAGAGTAGGGTGTTGCACCAATGGTGTGTGAATATTGGTTATACAGGCCCATAGAGTAGGGTTTAATTGTACATGTCAGTCATGACCAGCTTCATTAACTATTTTCTTTAAGATTTTTAAGATAGTTTTGTTTGAGGCCTCAGCTTGGTCATTGCCCTACAGGTAGTAAGGGGTGGAAAAACGATGTTGAATGTGGAAGTTGATGCAAAGTTCCTCAACATATTTATTTTTAAAGGGTCTACCATTATCAATGATAATGGTTAGAGGGATACCATAACGAGAGATTATATATTTCAATATGAATGAAGCAATTTGTTTGTCATTGATATTTGTGAGGGGTACAACTTCAATCCACTTTGTAAAATATTTTGTAGTAGTAATAATGAACTTATGGTCGTTGGAGGATGGTGGATGGATCTTACCCATGAGATCAAGTCCCCACTGACAAAAGGGCAATGGAGTTGCCAAAGGTTGTAACTCTTGTGTTGGTGCATGTATCAGATTGCCATGAATTTAGCACTTTTTACACTTTCTGAAAAACTAATGTGCATCTTTCTCCTCTGTTGGCCCTATTGGTGTTGGAAATAAGCCACACATAGATTGATAATGGACTGGTCCAAGAGGGGCCAAGTACCTAAGTGGTAGAGCACTCCAGCAGCGTATGGAAGGTCCTAGGTTCAAGTCCTAGCTGGTCCATGTCTCAACATGGTATCAAAGCCAGGTCTAGGCTAGGATCCCCAAGCACATGAGAGGTGTGGCTTAAAGGGGGGTGTTGGTGTTGGAAATAAGCCACACTCAGACTGACGATGGACTGGTCCAAGAGGGGCCAGTAGCTCATGTTGGCATTATGTGAACCGGTATGAAGACATAATGATATTGTATGTTGTCATTGATGTCAATATGTGACATGATGTGAACCGGCACATGTGATAGGTGAAAAGAGAGAGGAACCAGCATATGTACGAACCTGCTTATATGCCAAAGTGAAGCGGCATATTTTTTCAAGATGAACCGGCATGCAGTTATGGGAACCAGCACATGGAAGCATTGTGTTACTACTGGTTGGTAGGTAGTTTCCACTTTAGGATTTCTGGTTGGAGTACCTCAAGCCTATGTGACTCAATCGGTGATCTTTGTGTGATGAGTTAGCAGTATAATGGAGAACAGATCGTGTGGCCACGTAATCTCTGTGCGCATGAAGGATCTTGCATGAAGAAGACTATTCCTATCTACCTTGGGAATGTGCAAAGATTGTCAAACGGTGATAACGCGTGATGGGTTATCAACCGCCATGAAATCGGTGGATAATGGATGATGGAGAATGTATTGAGATCAATTCAAGATTATTGCATTTAATGCAGTATGATTCAACGGTCAGGATTGAACCGCTTGAATTGCTTAACCTAATAGGTTTAGGGTTTAGGGTTTTTGCTACCAACCTATCTATTTTCTATAAGGTCGATGTTGTGTTTCTTTCTAAGGTTGTTGGAAAAAGTTGTGAGTGTGTATCCAAGGGAAGTGATACGTGATTCTTGTCAGACCAAAGGAGAGAAGAGATACCTGCAAAGTGAATGTGCAGAAGGAGAAGAGGAGCCAAAACGGATCTGCATTAGCATTGAGTGTTGTTACCAGATCATTGTAATTCTTGTTGATCTTTAACCACTTCAATAGTTGTGAAATCCCTTAACAGGGTAACCTTAATTGGGCTTGATGAAAAATCCCTTAACAGGGTAGTCTTAACCGGCTTGATTCAAATCCCTTAACAGGGTAACTCGAGGTTAATGAGTTCTAAGAAGCTATAGAGCTCTGGAGATCCTTTAGCTATTGAGTTCTTGAAATCCTCTAACAAGGTAACCCTAACCGGGTATCATAGCCATCCCTTAACTGGGTGATCCCTAACAGGATCGGTTCCTAGCAGAACCTATTGTAATGTCTTTAACCGGACAAGGCTCCTAATAGAGCGGACTTCTAAAGAGTTCAAAAAGCAACTTGTGGGTATTCATCCCCACCATGGTTTTTCCCAGTTGGGTTTCCACGTGAAAAATATGTGTGTCATGTGTAATGCTTTTATCTTGTGGTGCTTTGTTATTACCTGTTGAGCATATGATGGTTCTATGTTTTATGCCTGTCTATAGAACATATTGAACTTACTGTTATGAAGTTCTGATGTTAGTTTACCTGTTCATGCATGAGAGTGTAATGGTACTATAGTATTGAGCTAAGAGGAAAGCTTAGTGAGTGACCAGTTTATGATTGTTTGAGTTGTTTTGAGCATTACCGGTTGCACTTTGTTTTAATCGGTATCCCTGTTTACCAATCATTTGGAGTATTTGTTGTCAAACCAGTTTTGGACTGTATTTGTGTTTGTACTGATTCACCCCCCCCCCTTCTCAGTACCAGTTTGGTACTAGTGGTTCATCATTGAGTTATCAGCTCAGTGGTAGAGCACTCCAGTAGCATATGGAAGGTCCTAGGTTTGAGTCCTAGCTGGTTCATGTCTCAACAAGCCCCACAAATGCCTTCATGAACTTCTTGCAAGGCGGTTTGATATTCGTCATGTTCCAAACACCTAGGAGGGTATCATAAAGACCTCATCAATATAAGGTGTCAGCTATAATGGTGTAGCAAGAGGCTTTACAGATGAAGGTTGTCTTTTTATTATTGGATAAACTAGGGGCAAGGTATTGTCCTTCAATTAGGTATAAATGTCACCATATATGGGAGAATCAAGTCCAACATGTGACTTGGGATTGTGGTTCTTCATATGCAGAAATGTGTAATTACTCAACTAAAAATCATAACGCTCATGCTTTTCAGGATATCTCAAGTAGAGAAGCAATGGTAGCCATAGCATCAGCTGCTTTATTTTCCAATTGAGGCACTTGTTCAAAGAGAATGGAGACAAAATATTTCTTAAATTCATCTACCATACGCTTTTATGGTATTATTTTTTCATCTTTAGTTTGATAATCGTCATTCACTTGATTAATAACCAACTGAGAGTCTCCATAAACATTCAGATTTGTTATTTTCCATTCGACTGACAGTTTTATTCTTGTCATCGGTGCTTCATACTCAACCATATTATTTTTACAAGGAAGTGATAACCAATGTGATTTTGGTAATGATGTCTCCTTGAAATGTAATAAACAAGATTCTGGTGCCTGATCCAGGTTGAGTGTATGACTCATCGAAATATAGTTACCATGTGTGTTCTGTGATTGTGAGAATTGAAGAAGCATAAAAATTTGAATGTAATGGTTGATTATCTGGTAAAGGTGCCTCTGCCAACTGATCTGCAATTACTTGGCCTGTAATAGCTTTTTGATCCACATATTGTATATCAAATTCACTAAGAATTAGAACCCATTTTTCCAATATTCTTGTCAAATTTTCCTTGCTGAGTAGATTCTTTAAAGGGTCTATCTTGACTACAAGTTTTATTAAATGAGTTAGCATGTAGTGACGCAATTTCTAATATGCAAAAACTATGGCCAAACATGGCCGCTCAATTGGAGTGTAATTTATTTCATAGCCCATAAGAGTCATGCTGATATAATAAATTGCTCTTTCTTTCCCCTCAAAATCCTCTTGAGCTAACAAAGCACCAAGAAATGCTTATGTGGTTGATATATAAAGAAAAAGGGGTTTTCCTTCAATAGGAGGCATGAGAGCTTGTGGATTGATTAAATATTCTTTCAACATTTGGAAATCTTCTTCATACTTGTCATCTCACTTGAAAGGTACATTATTGTGTAAGAGGTGTGAGAAAGGATGACATCTATCTACTAACTATTGGATAAATTTACAGATAGACTACAATTTTCCTTGTAGATAGCGCAACTAAATGATATTCTTGGGAGGTGGCATCTCTATGATAGATTTCACTTTTTCAAGGTCTACCTATATTCCATTTGTTGATACAATGTATCCTAGGAGTTTACCAGATGTTACTCCAAAGACACACTTCTTGGGATTAAGGAGTACATTGAATTTCTACATTCGATTGAGAATCTTCTCTAAAATATTGAGGTTCTCTTCTCTTGTGTATGATTTTCCCAATATGTCATCAACATAGCCTTCCATAAAGGTGTGCATCTTGTCATGGAAAATTATGGTCATTGCCCTCTGTAGCACCTGCATTTTTTAGTCCAGACGGCACCAACAATATGTTCCCCAAGGACAGGCAAAAAATTTTTTGTTTTGGCCTTCTAGGGCTATCCTAATCTAATTATAACCAAAAAATACATTCATCAAAGATAACATAGCATGCCCTATAGTCAAATCAATGATAATATCTATATTTGGCGAAGCAAAATCATCCTTTGGACATGCTTTATTCAAGTCTCTAAAATTTGTGCACACTTTAATGCTCTTGTTCGGTTTTGAAACAGGTATTATATTTGAGATTCATCCTACATAATTGAGAGACCTAATAAACCCAACATCCAACATCTTTTTCAATTCAAATTTTATGAACGGGGCTATATGCGAGTGCATTTTTCTCAAATTTTGTTTCACGAGATTGACCTCTGGAGCTATAGATAAATGGTGCATAATAAAATTTGGATCCAAGCCAGGAATATCCAAATATGACCAAGCAAAATTTATTTGTTTCTCTTCAAAAAATTTCATACAAAAAAAATTTCTTCTGTTGATAAAGATGCTACTAGATGAAGGGTTTAAGGACTATCTTTTGTTCCAATGTTGATAGGCATTGTTGGTTCTATGATGACTGAAGACCTTTCCTGATATTCTGGCTGGGAAGAATGTCAAGCCTCCCATCCTTAGGCGCCTCAAGGAGGTTTTCACCATCGGATACGTCTTTTCTTTTTATTTTTTCCATATCTAATCTATTATATTACGGTTTTTTTTTAATTTTTATTTTTAATTAATGTCTGGTAAACTTTTTAACGTGACTGGAGACGCTGGCATGACATGCCCTTTGGCTCCACATGAAATGTTTTTGACCCGGAGCTATGAACCGGTGAGGCCACAACCGAGGGACCTGATCCCCACACTTCGCTTGTTCAAACCCGTGACCACAACGACCCAACGAAGACACAAGGCCTACGAGCACAATGGCCCAACAGAGGTTTGAACCTTGGTGGTTGCTTCACCAATGAAGTGTTTTAACCATGACACTACAAGTCCGAAGACACCATATTATGGTTTTCACCATTAGATTTATTATTCATTTTTGTATTTGTATGACTAGAAGGCTTGGCATTTTCTCTAGAAGTAGTTGTAGTATTGAGCTCATTAGTTAAGCTTGTTTCATTAACTCCTGCACATAAAACACCCATGGGATTTAGATAATCTATTATGGCATGGTCATTATGAAATATTTAAAGTTCAAGTGAAGTTTCTTGTCCCCAGTCATAAGTTTGGGATGTATAAGTGGGAGGTCATCGGGCTCATTGGTATCAAAGGACATGATGGTTAGGACATAAAAATTTTGAAGGTCAATGATAATATTGTTGGGATCGAGATCGATAACCACCTCAATCTTGTCTACTTCATCTGATATCCAACCCTCCTAATGAGAGTCAGTCTCAGCATTTTGTGGTTCTTGCTCTAATGATCTATAACTTGAACTACATCCCTCATCATCCAATCTATTATAGGAATGAATCACGTCTATTTGTTTGTCTTCAGAAGATACTTTTGAAAGCCTCTCCCACTCATGGGAATCAGTCTCACTATACTCTTGTAATTTGTGAATCCTCTCATACATATTGTAAGTAGCCTCCTCAACATATTCTCTATATCCCAATCCTTTTGTTTCCTTAGGGGCTTGTGAAGCAGGTTGTATAGGTTTGACAATTCCTTCTTTTCTTAGTCCAATGGGATCATGGCCATTGTATCCCATCTTTTTCATTATAGTGAACCCTTTGCCATACTACTCAAGAGGTAGTTGTATATCTCATTTGGATGTGTCTAATTTATCTTATTCCTCTTTGTATAGTCATTCCTTAATATCTTTTTCATCAAACTCATCTGATAATGCCCCCCATCTGGTAAAAGAGTCTCTCGGTTGTCTCCTAGAATATAAAGAATTTGGCTCACACAACATTGGTTTTCCATAATATTTAGGTGAAGGTTGGAATTGTGAAATACAAAAGGTTCACTCAATGGAATACTCTCCCATACCTTGATCTTTGATTTTGAGCTTGGGTTCAACTGCTTTAGAGTTTGATGGTACTAAATTTGGGTCAACTTGTGAGATAGGAGGTGAAGTTGGGCGATTGTTCGGGACAATTACTTCAAGCTTTGGTTTGATGGTATTGCAATATTGGAAAGGATTGGGATCTCCTTTAATTGTTATCTCTTGGCAATTATAAGGAAATTTCAAGCACTTATGGTAGGTAAATGAGACTTCTTGTATTGCATGTATTCAGGGTTGTCCAAGGAGTATGTTATAATCTAGAACAAAGTCAAGCACTTGGAAAACCACATCTCTCTCCACATGTCCCACTCTAATAGGTAAGATAAGGAATCCTTTTGAATCTCTCTATTCCTCATCATAAGCTTTAATGGTAATCTTTTTCTTTGGATCCACAGTGTTCTCTGAAAACCCCAATGCAAGGACTAATTTAAAAGAGCATATATTCAAACCAGCCCCTCCATCTATTAGGACATGTTTTATTCGATTCTTATTTATATAAGAAGAGGAGTGTTATGGGGTTGGGTTATAGAAAGATCATCATGTTTAGTGAAAGATAGGAAATGAGGAGTGGTTAAGTGTCCCACCATGGCCTAAAATTGTGTGGGATCAAGATCTCAGGATGCATTGCTCTCTTGTAGAGCTTTCTCCAAAATTTCTTTATGGGTAGGTGACAAGCGTAAAATATCTAGGATGGAAATATGAGCAGGTGATTTCTTAAGTTGGTCAAGGACATTGTATTGGTCAGTCACAGATGATGGCTTAGGCGGTGATCCTTGAAGGGTGACTTTTCCCCGACGTGTTGTCACATTGCAATCAGGTTTTTTATTTATAGTAATCACATTTACATGGGAATCACTTTTAGATATGTGATTTATAACATAGTCATAAGGTTCATTTGTATAATTGACCTCTTTACCTGATTTTGAGGGAGACCCTTTCTCGTAATTCGAAAGAGGGTCCTTAAATTCCACATGCTCGTCATTGGATTTATGTTCATCTACTAATGTATCCCCTTTGTCAATCCAATCTTGTATAGTATGTTTCAATCTCTGGCAATTGTTGGTTTTGTACCCTTTACTTCTATTAAATTCACAATAATCTTGGTCCTTCCACCATGAAGGTTTAACATTTGGCTCATAATCTCTTGCTTTATGTAACGTGATAATATTATTTGAGATAAGTTTCTTCAAAGTAGTTTCTAATGATTCACCTACTGGAGTGAATTTCCTTAGAGGAGGATAACAAATTTTGCACTTAGATACATTGTTATTATTTTGATTGCCTGTGTTTTTTTGAGGTCCTGATAGATTTAAGATGGGTTGTTTTACTCTAAGAGTTTGTGCATCTACAACTCCATCATTGACAATGTTTTTGTTCTTGGTCCAAAATCTCAATTTATCATTGTTATTACTTGGACCAGCATTGTCTTTGTAAATTTTAAGTACTCCCTTCTCTATTAGTGCTTTCTCAATGGTAAGACCATTATCTATCATTTTTTGCAAAAGTAGGAGGATATTGGAGTTGCAATTGATAACTCAATTATGCATTCAAATTGTGAATGAATATTTCAATCTTTTGATCCTCAGGTAAATCATAAGAACACTTGCTCACAAGTTGCCTCCACCTTTCTAGAAAACTAGTGAAGGATTCACCATTGCATTGTTTGCTATTACAAAGGTCTAGCATGGAAATCTCATGTTCAATGTTGTAAGAAAAGTGTGTAAGGAACTTATCCACAAGTTCATCAAATGATTTAATCCCCGGTGGTAAATTGTAAAACACTCGATAGCTTGTCCACCAAAAAATTTAGGGAATACTCTCATTAGATAAGTATCATTATGAGCAACTTCCATACATGCTACGCAAAATTCTTTGATATGATCACATGGATCACCTTTCGCCTTATATTTATCAAACTTTGGAATTTCAAAATTCTGGGGAAATGGAAGCATAACCAAGATTTTGTCAAATTTATAAGGAGATATGTTGGCATTATGGATGAATTGACTATGTGTTGCATTGATGTTTTGGCATTGATGTCAACACTAGCTGTTATGGTTGGTTACCGACAAACAGGTTTTGGTTACCTGTAGAAAATCTAGTGTTACCGACAGAAGAGACTATCTGTTGGACACTTCCAGCATGTTTGGATCAATGAAGTATGTTTTATTTTATGTGTTGCATCCTTCTGGAGCATGTTTTGGTCAGTTGGTATTGACTTGGTAATCGGATGCTATCATACACTCTTGTAAACCCATACCGGCATTGGTTTAAGGTTTAACCGGCAGAGCTTTCATTATGAAATATGGACAAGATGCATAAGTGGTGTTGGTGCGGCTTCTAGATGGATTTCAAGATGCTGAAGATGTTCTTTGATCGTGCCTCAACTGAGTGAAGACATTGCTTTGGCGTGGTGGACCCAGATTAAGTCTGGTGCCTATCTAGGTTATGGACCGGTATCATGTTAACGTGTTCTCTACACATTACCGGGATGATTTATGGATTGGTTATTTTTGTTTTGGTCTTAATCCAACATGGCATATCATTGTAAAATGGATGTGTGTAAT
Source organism: Cryptomeria japonica (assembly GCF_030272615.1). NCBI lineage: Eukaryota > Viridiplantae > Streptophyta > Pinopsida > Cupressales > Cupressaceae > Cryptomeria > Cryptomeria japonica. The sequence goes on from NC_081410.1 coordinate 471,840,907, forward strand.
GATCTTATTGTAATATCTTTTAGGTGGCCGGCCTAATTGGTTTAGGCCTTAAGGTTGGTATAAAATGACGTAAGATCTCATTATAGATCATGTGTCGTGGTCTTGGAATGCAATATCATATGCGAAGGAGATTTGGTCAATCATAGGTGATCGAATTGGGATTAAGGAAGAGGTCAAAGGTCTCCGGTATTGAGCTTAACCGAGACTGTAATCAGGCATGGTAGATGTTATCTCTGGCAGCTCATTATTCTGGATTGTTGTCCATTTATCTTGAGGTGGTTATAACCTCTGTGTAGTTAGTGAGACTCTTTTGTAATGAGTAGTATGCTCTAGGTAGTGTGTCTTCCTACATGTGTAGGCCCCTCATTGTATCACATACTTTTTGTAGAAGTATCATCTGACTGTGGGTAGGCTTCTCACTGTGGTTTTTCCCTTTTCAGGTTTTCCACGTACAAATCATGGTGTTATGTGATATGGTTGCATTTTGTTGATTATTTGTTTCATTGTTAAGTTTTATTGCTTACTGGTATCTGTTTCTGCTATTCTAGTACTTAATGTTTATGTGATCCGATTAAAGGTTATTAAGTGGATTAATTGATATAATTTGTCAACATCTGATTCAAACCCCCCCTCTCAGTTATTCACCGGTTTCCTAACAAGATATGTCTTCAAGTGAATAGTGTCTAGTAGATGATCCTGATTACATTTTGGTAGCTTGAGCTTGTAACTCTTGTATTTGTTGAACAAGAGTACTCAAAGGATTCATGAGAGAACTTTTATCATTTTTTCTTTTGATTTTTGGCTTGATTGGTTCCATCATTTGTGTTGGTATTGGTGTTGTCATTGGTGTTATCATTGTCATTATTTCCACTTGTTACCTTTAGCTTGGATAAATCAGAGTTGGATGGAAGTTTTAAACCTTGATGTGAAAGGTGAAGGAAATATTTCTCCTTATCTTTCTCCATAACCTTTTCCATTAGTTCTTAAAACTTAGGATATTGTGATGCATCAAGGACATTTTGTTCATCCAAATCACTATCACTGTTGTTGTCAAACAATGGATTTTATTTTTGTCCAAAGAAATTTGTTGAATCATCCTTATTCTTCCCTTTAGTATAGAATGACATTGTTGATCTATTTGCCCTTTGACTTCCTGTCTCAACCATAGGAGGTTCATTCCAAACTACATTGTACGTTGGGATATCTATAGTTGTTGCTTGTTGAAACCAACAAAAGATTTTCTATCAAGATTCCTAATATGCAATTTTGATCTAATTTGTCAAATTTCGTAATCTTGGACTATTAAGAAATAGTGATATCAAATTAAGTCAATATTAGGAGATGATAAATCTCTAAATGATAATAACTCACTTTGCCAAGATTTTGATTATAGTTATTAGGTTGAAAGGATGAAAAAATCCTAATGGTAGAACTAAATCAACCAATGAATAGTGTAGATCTTAAAGGCACCAAAGTATATCCTGATTTTTGTATGTAAAGTGGTCTTGTGTGTAAATGTTCAAAATTCTCTTGGTTTGACAAGAAACTAAATATGTGTTGATCGGGATGTATTCTTCTCAAAAAAGGGTATCTAAATCAATTTTCAAATTTTTCTATAGACCCCTGGAAGTTCTCATTGTCACAAATGCTCTAAAATGGATGCACTAAAAGTTTTGGCAAATGTGCTATTTCAATTGGTATGTGCACTACTCTATAGGATAGATGCATTATTGTTCTGTGTAAAAGCGCTAAAGTAAGATTCAAATGTGCTACTCTAATTGTCAAATGCACTACTCTAGTGAATATGAGCGCTATTGTATTGGTCAAAAGCACCATTATGTTGGACAAAAGAGTTGTTATGGTGAACAAATACGCTATTCTAGTTTGTAAATGCGTTGTTCTAAGTTTCAAATGCATTAATCTGAGTTTTTGTCACATTTTCAGTTTTACAGAGCTAAATGTTTTTTGTTGTTTGTCTGATGATTGGGATGATTTTCTCTATTTTGAAAGAAAATACACAACAGACATAGCAAACAAAATGTTATTTTAAAAAGAAAATAAAAAGACAAGCACAACCTAGTGGTTGGCCAGGATAATATCTATTGAATCCCAGGCGGAAATTAATCCAGTCACGCATATTTATAGCGGGCAACCTAGGAACTCGGTAGCACTATCTCCCCCTTACAACACACTCACTTCTCAGGCATACCAAGCTCCAAATTCCAAGAATGGAATTGCGATATCTACTATAAACCATGAGAATGTAGGCTACTTCAGAGGTCTGACCTCCTACATCAACAAATAGAAGGTTTTTGGCTTCTAACAACAAAAGTGTCTAGTAAGTGCATACGTTTGGGTGGCCATACATGCGGTGTTTCTCTCTTTATAAAAATAGGCCCCCCAACCCTTATGTATTTTTACGTATCAGTGCGGATACTGAGGGAGATTAACATCGATATGACACATCAACACCCATCACTTATGAGTTTTCTCACAAATGCATTTGACTATAGTGGCTCGGAAGGAATTGACTTTAGCATGTTGCCACTTGGGTCATTCCCTCTCACTTGGCCTTATGGGCTACTCAGAAGGCAGTCCCTCTAATGGGTAACACAATCTATGAATTGAGTCTAGCTTTCTAATCACCTAGTTTAGGGGAGAGCATAATCACCTATCACTTTGTGCAAACAAAGCAGACAGTAACTAATTGACCTCCTAAATTATTTTATGTGCAACTAATTTACTCAAACAGAATACAAAAAAAAAATCTAAATGTTGTAAGTTAACTTCCTAATTAGACTATGTGAAACAAAAATGATTAAGTTATTGTCTCCTAATTAAACTATATTCCCAAATGCAATCAAACATCCTTGCAAAACCTCTTGTTAGTAGTTCCAGTCTTTTTAGTCTTGGACGATCGAAAGTGCCTGCAAACTATCAGATGATAAAAAAAGACTGCAACTATCTAGAGTAAATGTGCTACAGGGTTATGCAAATGTGCTAAAATAAGAAGCAAATGCGTTGTTGTATCTATAAAATGTGGAATTTTGCAAAACAAAATCACTAAAATGCTTAACAAATGTGTTATTCTACAAGACAAATGTGCTATTACAATGCATAGATGTGCTAAAAGAGCGAATGAATGTGCCAAACTGGGGAATAAAAGTGCAACCCTACAAAAACTTAAAATCTGCATGACTAAAACAAAAGAAAAATCTAGAAAATAGTGAGGCAAGGCCCCACAGTGGGCACCAAAATGTGTAAACTAGAAAAATGAATGAAAGAGACTTGCAAGACTTTGCTAAGCTACCACAAAACTCTAAAATTCTACAGAACATCCAAGATTACCAATGAAACAAAATAAAGGAAGTAAACTACAGCCAATAAACCTCCAATTGTTGTCTCATTGTATCTTATCACCTTTGATCTTTCTTTTTGATATGTTGCTCTCAGATTGCACAAGTTTTGGTTTTCAAGATGACAATAGATGAACGGACAATGGTATTTGAATGCTAGACGCAAGCTAAATATAATATATAAAGATATTATGTAGCTATATAAAAACCTATTCTAAGACAAAGGCGCAATGTAAATCGTTAAAATGCTCCGATTGCTCTAAAAATGACCTGATAGAAAGATAATGACTAGTCTCAAATTGCTGTGAAAATGCTTTTATAGACTGCATGAGCAAAATCCTATGTGGCAAGGATCAACGATTGAGAGTGAATCTTGACAAATAGATGGCTATGAGTGATTGGTTAGATTGTGAGAGAGAAAGGGGGAAGATGTTCCTCCTACACATGCAGGATGAAGGAAAAAGTAGAAGAGCAGTCCAAGTGGCAGCATGCTCACATTGACCACAGTTGAAAACCCCAAGAATGTAGGATAGTTCGAGATGATCTAGGAAATGTTGAACAAGTGGCTATTAACTAGGGTGAGGTGGACAAAACCTCCTCTAAAGATGTAAGAGTTGTGGAGAGAATATAGGGAGTAGAAGGACAATTGGATTTTTCCCTCCCCTTGACTATGAATTAGAAGTTGGAGATTAAATGCAGCTAATTTAATAAGTAGGAAAAATTAATTTATTTAGCCACATAGAAATGAGTTGGCAAATAAGATGATATGAAAAGGAAATGATGTGGAAAAATATTTAATTAAATAATTTAGAATTATTTAATCAAGACCTTAAAAACAATAAAAAAAATTAATTGGGGATCACTTTGTGGCGTAGTGGTCATGTGGTTGCATTGTTAATGGTGCAACCAAGGTTCAAATGCTCGCTTGGTCCAAACAGTGTTAATGCTGGTTTGGGCCCACCTTGGTGGACGTGTTGGAGCCTGGTGGACATGGAGGAGGAGATTAGTGGACGTGCAAGATATTGGTGGACTTGTAGGAGGTAGGAGGCTGGTGGACATGTTGGTGGATGTGGAGGTGGAGATTGGTGGGCGTGCAAGAGATTGGTGGACTTGTAGGAGGTAGGAGGCTGGTGGACATGTTGGTGGACGTGGAGGTGGAGATTGGTAGACGTGTAGGAGGTAAGAAGCTGGTGGAGGGTGAGAGATGGTAAATATGGTTGGGTTGGGGAAGAGGTCCCCCTTGTGGCCTCTCCTGGTGCAAGCCAAGCTAAAAACCCCTGCGATTTAACAAGCATTATATATATATATATATATATAATTAATAAATTGATTTGACATAGAAGAATAAGACTTAATTAATTAAGTAAATAAACTTTTCAATTTAATTATTTAATAGAAGAATAATCATTAAATAAATGATAAATATTTATTTAATTAGTCATAGCCATTCTTAAGTGTATATAGTAACCATGATAAACAACATGTCAAGCAAAAAACTCCTCACAACATGTCACCCATGAAAAAACAAGTAACATGCTAAAGTGAAACATATCAACTATTATCGTAACCTACACCACTCTATACATGAACACAAGCATCAAATTAAAATGGCAAAAAATGACTCTGGGCGTCTACCACACTCATACTAGTTGGAATAGGAACCACAAAAAGTTGCTATCTCGTCCAAACTATTCATAACTCAAATCAATGTAAACCAAGCAACATAGGTAGAATTTCATGCTATTAAACATAATCACCCAATCTTCCAAACAAGTCTTTGTATATCAACCCTCTTTAATCATCCATTCTCTTTTCTCAATACAACAAACCAATGCACAAGTGACCACAAAAAAGGCCAACTAACAAAGTTTGCATCAACATTAATCTAATTTGGGGATATAGATAATTCTCATGTATGAGTCTTCAATGTAACCAATGGGTAAAGGCAACCCACTAAACTACACAACTCTAAGATCCTAAATATCAAAACATATAAACTTATCATCACATTAGTAACTTATAAACCAAAAGGATAACATGATTATTAAGAACCAATTATCCAAAAACTCCCACTACATAGGTAATGTCAATTTTGAAAAATAAGATCAAACCATTAACAAGTACCCATATAGCAACTCTCATAGAAGATGTGACTATCTCATTTATCACATAGTGTCAAGGAAATATCCAATGATATGCAAAATACCTCTCTAGTTACCAAATCAAATAACTCTTCAAGTCCTCTAAACCAATGAAGAAAGAAACCAACTCCATAAACATAAGAAATTTTAGGAAGAATATAATATATCACGAAAAAGAGAACATACAAATCAAGCCATATCCTTGTATTACACTAACATGTGCCAAACTGTATAAAGTAAGATCTCCTTCAACACACTCAAAAAGAAATGATATTAACATCTAACATCTTATTTATCTTTTTTTTCTTCAATAGCCATGATACTTGACATGCCCCTTGAATTTTGATAATAAAAAATACCAAAAATAAAAAAGATAGTTTGCATGCCCAAAACAATTGGGGTGCAAAAAACTATTGCTTCTCAGAGCTTATTACACCAAAGTAACTTGCAATAACAAAATAACTTTGCAAGCATGTCTTAACCCAAAGAAAATAGAGAATCAAATTTCTCACTCCAGGTGATTGTTTCTCTTTTGTTGTTGACCTTAAATTCATTTGATGCTTCGTTTTTTGGTGGACTTATTTGTCTTCTCTTCACTTCTATCCAACCTTGATAAGTTTGAGGATCATCAATTCAAACAACCAAACTGAGGAGTTATACAAACTGTAACAGGAGAGTATCTTCTAACTAACTTGCAATCTACTTGGTAGGGTGAGGAACTATTTAATTTATTTTCCCAATTTGTGATCAATCTTAGTTTTGATCTAGAGCCACATGTATTTTAGACATGGATTAATAGAAAAGGGGATACCAAGGTATTCTCACTTTCTTGGTGGGTCCTCCCCACCAAAAACTACATTTTAAAAACCAAGGAAGGGGTTTATCATCCCACCCTAACATAATTGATTTGGCATTGGATATTTTTGCTCTAAAGGAATCAAAAAAAGGATTTAGTTACCTCATGACTAAGTCCATGTTGTCTTCCTTGAGCTCAATAAACAAGGTAGTATCATCTACAAATTGTATGTTAAGAAGATCATCATCATTGGGAAGAGTAATACCTTTGACCCTTGGAGAAAGGGATGTTTCCCTGAGAAGATAATAACATCTTATGCAATAAAAAATTGCATAAGGGGGCAAGGGGGCAACCCTATGTAATAGACCTCTGTAAAACAAAATTCTCAATTAAGGAGTCATTGATATCAAGCTAAGTTGATGCATATTTCATCAAAATCTTAACCATTTGACACAAGTTGGCATGAAAGACAAAGGCTTCCAAAGTTATGATCAAGAATGACCACTCAACCCTATTATAAGCTTTCTCAAAATCTAAGAGAAACATTGCAACCTTCTGATTTGAAGAATTGGCCCAATTCATAGCATCCTAGCTAGTCAAAAAAAAATCCAAGATGTACCTACCCTTTATGAAACTAGTTTAAGTTTAATCAACAAACTTTGGAAGTATGTCTACTTGCCTAAGGGCTATGATTTTGGAAATAATTTCCTATGGAACATTTAACAATGTAATCGATCTTTGATTCTTAATGAGGGTCTTATCCCCTTCCTTGGGGAGTAATTTAATGACCCCTCTACTAATTTTAGTTCCCAATGATCCTCCATTGATAGCTTCCCTGTAAACTAGCAATAGATCCTTGCTTATCCAATTAATGTTTTTCTTACAAAAATCCATTGGAAGACCATCTGGGTGTTGGCCATTTGGTGGAATTGATTATGTGTTGCATTGATGTTTTATCATTGATGCCAACACTAGTTGTTTGGATGCTTTACTGGCACCCTTCTAGTCCTAGTAGGTTGAGTGGTTTATGGTTAACTTGGATCCGACATGATCCAGTACACTCTGGTATAGTCTAGTGATGGAATTGGCTTATTCATGATACTTATACTCATATTTGGTAGGTTGGTTTTGGTCTGGTGATTGGATGTTATCCTGCTTGCTTAGAAGATTGATTTCTGGTTCCGACGAGGGTTTCACTGACAGAGCTTTTGGTGGAGATCTTTGATGAATTACATAAGTGGTGTTGGTGCAGCTTTTGATGGAGTTTCAAGATGTTGTTGGTAATCATGTTCGAGACTTGGCGGATGGAGATCATTGCTGACGTGTGTGGACTTATACTTGGTCCTGGATGATCTAGGTTATGAACCGGCGTTAATGTAATGTGTGGATAGGACCTATTGTTGTATTTCTGGGATGTCTTGTGTGTTGATATTATTTGTTTTGGTCTAAGGCCGACATGGCTTGTAATTATGTAATTGGTTTATTGTATGATGGCTGACGTGATTGTTTATGGTCGAGGGTTTGTATAAATAGATGTAAGATCTCATTGTATATCATCATGCTTAATGTAAGAGGTCATGGTCAAGGACTGTAATATCATTCAGGCAGAGAAGTTGGTCGATCATTGGAGATCGAATTGGGTTTGTGTAAGAGGATTTAGTTCTCTGGTATTGAGCTTAATCGGAACTATACTCAAGCATAGGAGATGTTATCTTTTGCAGTTCAACACTTCTCTGGATTGTAGTCTGGATTTATATGTAGTCAGTGAGGCTCATTTTGTGATGAGCAGTGTGCTCTAGGTTGTTGGCCTTCCTGCAAGTGCAGGCCCCTTCATTGTAATTCACATACTTACTGCAGAAGTATTATCTGACTGTGTGTAGGCTTCCCACCGTGGTTTTTCCCTTTACCGGATTTTCCACATACCAAACTTGGTGTTATGTGGATGGCTTTTATTCTGTGATTATTGTTTATGCTTAATTGATTTATCTGCTATTCAGGTATTATTGTTTTAGGTTCTGGTATTGAAGTTTAAATTGCTAATGCTTTCGGTAATTTGTGACAACTTTGATCCTCAAGAGATCACTTAGAGTCCACATGATAATTGGTTAATGTTTTCCTTTGAATATTCAATGTCCTTTTCCACTCTGATCCTCAAGAGATCACTCAGAGTCCACATGCTAAAATAATATAGAACCTGAAACAAAGAGTCTACATGCCTTATACTACAAGTTGTCTCCCTTACTCTATCAATCTTGTTTGCATGTTTTCCATGGTAATGGAAGTTTTGTAATGGCATACGAAGCATGAAGTTTGAAATATTCTCATACCTTAGACCTTGAACAAAATGCTCATCCTCAATTGCCTAAAAAATGTGTGTTGAGATATCCTCAACACCTTCATATTTTGTAACTCAAAACTTTTGGATTTGGATTAATCAAAATGTCCTCAACTTTATCTTCATCCTCAATGCTCTTCTAAAAATCAATCAATGACTCACCAAGTCAAAGTTTGAAAGGTGGTGCTTAATTTGGTATGTCTTCTTTCAACTTGAACTCTTCTTGTTCAACGAGTGGAACCCTTTTTGTCTTCCCTTCATTCATATTTTGGTGATACATACCATCATTAGAAACCAATGAAACATCTTTTCCTCGTCTTCTTGCTCATTAGTATGTTCATTTTCTTTTTGTGGCTTTAGTTTTGGGCCATCTTAATTGGGTTTACCAGCTTCTTGTGATTTTGATTCTTATTCAAATTAATTTTTTCTATCAAAATTGATTATTTTAGGTCTTGTTCCTTGATCTCCTCCTTAGCCATTTTCCTTATGTATTCATATAGGTGTCTTTTGTCGAGAAATATGGTTCCTATATGCCTCCAAGTACTCATCAAAACAAAAACTATCTTTCAAATAATTTGGCAACTTTTTGATATTGGTCAACAAAATTGGTTGCCTCAAGTTCGTATCTTTCTATATCGTATTGTATTTTCATCAATGATTCATGAACAAAATTATTGTCATCTTCTCTTTGTAAGAACCTTGGCTTAAAAATATAATATCAAATCCCTATATAACCTTTCATTTGTCTTCATTGTAGACTTTCAAGTCTCTATGACTGGAATGCATCTAACATGCTTTACTCTGCACACTAGCAAGATTATAGCTCTAATACTAATTGCAATGTTCCCTTTTTAGTTCCTTTAGTTTCAAGTCCTATCACATATAATATAAACTTGTACAATTGATTATTAGTAAGAATTCTTTATTTTAACTTGATTTATTTATTTTCTTCATAAGAGAGTTCACAAGGGGGTCCTCCTCCCCATTCAACATATTCAACTTAGAAGCCACATAGATGTCACTTTGGGGGATTCAAACATGGATCTCCAACATGAGAATCTTATGGCCTTGTCATTTGATCACAACCCCATCGACTTGTTGATTTAAGAATTACTATCAAAATTTATAGATTTTAAAAATTACAAACTTTAAAAATGCAAAAATTCAATCCATTAGCAACAGCACCCACAGAAAGGGCTTTCTGACTTCGGCTAAACAACTTACCACTAAAGTATTGGATAGACAATTGCCTCTTCATTGGTACAAAAATTAGAACAATGGTAGGGTTGAAAATGGAGAGGGAAGACTAGTCTCTCTTTACTCGCTTAAAATTAATCTCCATTAAAGAAATACCGAGCCAAATCCATCTATCAACCAGCATAGAAGTATGGGTACAAGACATCAAAATTGAGGAGCCGAAATTTTTTTGCCTAAACTGCAATACTCGAAAACACTCAATAGAAAGACGCCCTAAAAAAGTCAAGTCGGAGAAAAAATCACAAAAAAGGGAATGGAGACCCAAGGCACATTTGAAACAAAAGAAGATACTTGAATCGAAACTTGCCATAACCGCAGAACATTAGGAAGAACAACCTAATGCTCCAAAAGCTGATTTAAATGCAACACAAATCAAAATGAGTGAGGAAGGACGGAACAATACAGAAGAAATGCAACCAACTACTAATGTGACAGATAAGAATCTAGCACCAAGGGCAAAAAAATGTAACTTTGCAAGAGATGACAATTGTAATATACAACGAAGCAGTAGCATTTGGAAATAATAATGAGCATGCATTTGAAGCCAAGCATGCATCTGAAAAGGAAGAAGACATTCTTGAAGAAAAACCTATGATCAACAAGGAAAATCAAGACAATATCGATCAGCATGAAATTACTCCATTAAAAGAGAAAACAAAGCATGAAATTACAGAAGAAGATCTAGAGGAGAATGAAGAAGAACCTCTTAATGAACTCAATATATTGGAACTAAGAAGCATAAGTCAAACCACAACAAAAATCCTAAGAAGTGGTCCATATAGAAAGGGAAAAGGAAGAAAGATGGATAAACAAAAGAGGGAAGAGGAGGTTCTTAAAAGAAAAAAAACTTCTATTAAGACTTATCTTCTAAGATTTGGAACCAAGGGAGGAGCCCCCTCCCTTGGGAAGCAATGAGGATTCTAACACGGAATGTCAGGGGCTTTAAGCCCCTGACAAAAGACACTTGGTAAAGCATCATCTAGAAACTAAGCATGTCGATATCATTTCAATCCAAGAAACCAAATTTGATAACAGGGAAGTAGAACAGTTCATAAAACACAAGAAGCAGTGGAAAGGGTCACTTTGTAGATGCCAATGGTGCATCAAGAGGTATAGCAATACTATGGCAACCAAACCAGGTACACATTGAAATTTCTAAATTTTCAAGTCATTAGCAATTAGCAAAAGTCGAAATGTTTGAAAACATCTCTCTGTTTTACCATAATTAATGTATATGGTCTAGTAAGAACCAAAGACAAAAAAAAAATTTAGAATGCACTGACAAAAAAAATTATGGAATGAACTCACCCTCAACATTAACAAAATTTAAAACAATTACATCTTAGGAGGGGACTTCAATTTAATTTTAAATCTATGAGATAAATCAAGAGGCATAGGACGAATAACCCAAACACAAAGAGATTTTCAAACCTTTGTTCAAAACAACAAACTAACAAATTGCCAACCAACAAATAGATACTTCACGTGGACCAACAAGAGATGGGTTTCACAAACATATCAGAAAGACTTGACTGCTTCTTACTGTTTGAAGATTGGATTCAAAATCCTAGCCTACAAATATCATTAATCCACCCAACCCCTATCTCAGACCACTATCTGGTCGAATTGGAAGTACCGAAAGATTTCAATGGTCCCAAATGCCAATTCCGCTTTGAATGCATGTGGTTCAAGCATCTAGACTTATTGGAAAAGCTAAAGAGCTTGTGGGAAGAACTCATTAATGGATAGGAACTCAAATGTATATAATCCATTAAAAAAAACTCAAAAATCTCAAAGAAAAACTTAAAGCATGGAATAAATCAGTCTTCAATAATATTTTTGAAGATAAAGAATGATTAGAGAAGGAAATATTTGATCTCAGTAATAAGATGATACAAAATGGAATGACACAAATAGAATACGAAAAAGAAAAATCATTGATAGCAAAACATAAAGAAATATTGGCGATCTTAACACTAAATTATTTCATAATACATATAAAATCAAACAAAGCCACAACAAAATAACACTAATTGAATGAACTAATCACACCACTATCATTGACCCCAGCGTAGATTATTTCCAAAACCTCCTGGAAGGAGGTGGGGAATCAAATATATTACAAAACAATTTCATCCAAAGCATCCCAACTCTAATCACATATGAGGATAATAAATTCCTAATGAGAACAACCACAATTGAAGAAATAAAAAAAACACATTCAAATTACACCCTGACAAAGGGTTTGCCTTCCTAAGCTCCCCCTTCATTTCTAGGAGCACTCTTGTTAGGAGGCCATTGGTAACTCTATTGATCGTTTCTTAAAAGTTAATGATTTCGCGGCTACCATGGGTCATTCTACCTTTGTCCACATTTTAATTGACATTGACATCTTTATGCCCCTCCCTGGGGATGTGGTTCTTATGGTTGGGGATACGTCATGGACTCAATCGTTGGATTATGAGGGCCTCTCCTTTCATTGTCGAAGATACTTTTCAACAGGTCACTTAGCTTCGGATTGTTCTCTCTCGCCACAGAGATGTTGCTAGTTGGTGGAAAGACGCTACGGTTGATTACTTGATTGTCAAGGCTTCTGATTCTGATTATCCTAAATGCTCCTCATAGGAGGATGATGACTCCTCTCAGGTTGAGATTGTGCCTCTTATTGTTGTTGAGGCCCATGTTGGCACTCTCGTTGCTATTGATGTGGCCGCCTTTGGCCTTGAATCTCCTTTTGTTGTTCCCGTTTTGTAGCAACGATCTGCTCCAAGTGAACCTACTCCAAGTGTGGTTTTGCATTAGCATATGCCTCCTAGTGAATCTACTCTTGCTATGGTTCTGCAACAACTTTCTACTCTTGTTGTGGTTCTGCAACAACAGTTTGCTCTTGTCGTGGATAGTAATTCTATAGGGACTTCCTCGCTTGATCCTTCTCATGATGTTCCTAATAATAGTATCGCCTAGACAGTTGTTTGTCACAAGACAAAGGGTAATCCCTACCCCCCCCCCCAAACTCCTTCGGGTCATGTTTTGGGTCTTGAGTCAGGGTTCTGGGTTGTTGATGGTTTGGACGGCTTTTAGAAATGGTCTTTCGACTTGTTGTTAAAGGACTGCAAGTCCTAGGTTTGTTAAGGGTCAGCATGTTTGTTTTGTTACCTTTCTTTCTTGTCGCATATGGGTTTTTTGTATAAAGGGCCAACACCCTTGTTTTGTTGCTTATTTTAATCAAGACAAGGCATCAGGACCTAATGGATTCACAACACTAATCTTTCAAGAATGTTGGGAATTTATGGGATGAGATATATGGTTAATGGCAAAAAAATCAAGGAAAAAGCCCACAATTCTTAAAGATTTGAATAACACAAATATAGCTCTTATATCAAAAAAAATTAAATGGGAAATCATTTGCAGATTATAGGCATATATTACTATGTAAAACAATTTATTAAATTATTTCAAATGTCATCGCTAATCGCTTAAAAACTATACTTCCAAGATTAATATATGAGGAACAAAGTGGTTTTGTTCTTGGATGGAACATCATCGATGACATTATAATAGCACATGAAGTATTGCATTCAATCCGAAAAGCAAACCTCAAAGGCATGCTTCTCAAATTAGATATTAGCAAAGCATATGGCAAGGTAAAATGGTGTTTCCTCATCCAAATTATGGCAAAATTTGGATTCACCCTAGAATGGCTAAAATGGATTTACAATTGAATATCCATGCCCAAATACTCAATAATATAAACAGCTCGCCTCATGGCTTTTTCCATGGAGCCAAAATAGTTTGACAAGGTGATCCATTATCACGTTTCCTATTCATCATCATGGCAGAAGCACTAAGCAAAACAATTATCAAGCTTAAAGAACAAAACCTATGGGGAAGAATTAAAATACAAGATTTTTCACCCTTTTCACATCAAATGTTTGCAGATGACACATTACTATATGGATCACCTACTATTATAGAAGTAGAAAAGATAAGACAACTACTCAACGAATACGCAAAAACTTCTAGTCAAACCATAAACACAAATAAGTCAAGCATATTTATCTTTAATAGATCAAAAATAATTCAAAGACGGTCAAATTAATACTAGGATCCAATGAAGAAAAACTCCCATGAAAATATCTTGGGATACCACTATTTAATGGAGCCATCAAAAGTAATTTATGGAAACCAACACTAGAAAAATGCAACAAAAAATGGAGAATTGGAAGGGTAAATGGCTAACTTTAGCAAGTTGTATCACTATGTTCAAATCAGTCCTAGTAGTGGTACCAATATACATGCTTTCATGTCTTGAGCTCCCAAAAAGCAGGCTCTCAAAACTAGTCACAACACAAAGGAAATTCATATGGCAAGGCTCAAATGAACAAAAGAAAACTCCCATAATATCTTGGGACAAAATCATATAAGACAAATCTCAAGGAGGGTGCTAGTAATAAAGATCTCAAAATCCAGAACTTGCACTTGAAGCAAAATTATCTTGGTGTATGTATAAAAATCTGAATGCTCTATAGAGAAAGCTCCTGTAATTAAAATATCTAGACACAAATGAATCCAACGGAATTTTAACAATAGCTAACCACAAATCAACGATATGGAGCTTTATTATTAAGAGTAGGAATCTAATCACAGACCACTTAAGCTGGAAAATTAGCAATAGTCAACATGCCCATTTATGGGAAGATTCGTGGAATGGATATTTTCCACTAGATTTGTTCCCAAAATTACTCCAAATAAAAGAGCAACCAATACAAACAACATCACCAACAGAGACGGAATACTATATCACCAATGGAAACACATGAACCCACTTGAATCCAACCTTCGAACACTAATGACTTCAAAATTGGAGAAAAGGAAACTAATTTTATCACAAGAGGAAGACGAATTAATATGGTGTGTAGCCAAGTCTGAAAATTATATAGTAAAATTAGGATATGCAAACAAAGATTGGCCAACAAAGTTATGTTGGGAACAAATGTTCTACCCAAAGCTAGAGCTTTCGCTTGGACTACATTACACAAAAAGATACTAACAAGGAAAGACTTCAAAAGATAGAAATCATGGGTTCTCATAGAAGCCCATTATGTAAGGAAGAAGAAGAAATAGTGGACCAACTCTTAGTAAATTGCAAAATAGAAAATCAATGTTGGATGTATTTCTGTAACAAGATGGGTTGGAATGAACCTCTACAAAATGACCTAATGGGAATCTTCAAAGAAAGGACTCAAATATGCAAGGGTGGCCTATGGAAGGGCTTATGGCAAGAAGTACCAGCACAAATTATCTAGAACCTATGGAAGGAACATAATCACAGGATATTTAAACAAAAAAAATCTACTACAGATAGAATCATTCAAAAAAATGAAATTGGAATATGCGAACACCTTAACACCGAAGTTATGAACAAACAAGTTAAGCAATTCACACAATGGGGTGATCAAATAACAAAGCAATGGCCACATCTCATTATCCCTAAAGGTAACTTCATAAAAAACCAATAAAAAAGAGACGAAGAAACATGGATACCACCTTTAATAGGAAGACTCAAACTTAATTTTGATGGTGCTTCTAGAGGTAATCCAGTACTTTCAAGAGCAGGGTTGGCAATCAAAGATGACAAAGGAAAATTAAAATGGGCAAAGCTCAATCAAAATACCAGAAGTGATGCAGTAGCTGAGGGGACAAAAACACAATTCAACAACTTGAACACAAAAACTTCCCTTTGATAGTCTTGGGACAGTCACCTAGAGGATTTGATTGACTCTTTACAATGGCAAAAGGGTTAATAACATTGATGGACACTTGATGGTCTTTGCAAACCTTTGCAACATATGAACTCCACCTTTCAAAAACACACACAAAGCACACACACATCACATTGAACCTTGACAGACCCAAGTCCTCTTCCACAATGGCACTATGCTTCAATGGGCTACAAACACCAACTTTGGTTCAAGGCTTTTACAAATTTTTAACTGGCATTGGAAACATCCTAGAGAAAGTAAATATAACATGAATAGATCATCAATACCCTCCAAAATCTTCTAGTTATTCCAACTACTATGCTATCCACACCATTCGGCCTAGACTCTAGTAGCCCTTCAAATAGAAACTGTCTTTCACAACCTTTGAATAAGAATTGATATCCCAACTGTAAAAATATATTTGAGTACCCATTTGGCTTCTTCGAATCATATCAAAAAATCAGGTAGGATTGTTTTGAAACACGTGCCTCAACAATTCGTTGTCCTATGTTTCCTAGGCCTAATTAGCCCTATTTTCCAAAGCAAGTGCAAGAAATTCAAGTGCCAAATTTGAAACCACCACTCCACATGTTGAGACACATCACAAAAGGACCAATTTCACAGGTTTTATGATCCTCACTCACCAATATTGGACTGTCTTGAACATTCCCTATTCTACCTATGCTAACTAAGTCTAACTCATAGAGATATTTGACTAGGGCTCGCTCAAAAACACTTCAAACTTCATCTTCTGGGAAAATCCTTCAAAACCCATCGAGAACACCCCTAGACTGCCCATTCCACCAATTTTGGCCAGTTTTCAATAGTGGAATGATGAGATATTCACATTTCTTTGCTTCAAGCCCTCAAAACAAGGGTCCAGACAGTTTTTAGTAATTTGCTTATAAAATGCACAAAACTCAACAACACTTCACAAAATCGATACCAAAATAAAGGTAATCCATTTCTCTTTCAAATAAATCCAACCTTGAGTCATAATCCTTCCGTACCTGTACAAAATAAATGTTGAAACAAAGGAAAAACTCAGAAAATTACAAAAATGAAGTTTGTTTTTGTTTCAAAAAATTACAGAAATGGAGTTTGTTTTTGTTTGATTTCACTCCAAAATGCTTCAACAACCCCGGCTAACCCTTGGTTCATACCAGGCACTTATAAAGCCTTTTACATCTTTTTTCCACTGTTGCAACTAATTTCAACCAACTTTTAAACTATATGGTCGTAGGCCTTCCACATCTCACATTTGGACAACCTTGCAACTTAGCAAATTTTACATATCTTAATAATTTCTAGCTCACGGACCCTACTTGACTCGATTACATGACAAATGGCCTTCTTAAGCCTTATTACATCAAAATGAACACTTAAACACCAACTTAGACACTTATGACACCTATTGACAATGTGGTTGCAAAAAAAGTTACTTGACAACTTTTCTTGCAACTTGACAACTTTTGCAACCTATGACCTTATAAACTCCAATGACCCCTATTCCATCAAGAATGGCCTAGTATGACCTCATTACATCCAAAAAGGACTCAAAACATCAAAATTCATTATTTGACCATATTCATAAAATAAGGCTAGGTGCCCCTGCACCAAGATGGGACAAACAACAAAGCTGAATATGCAGTGATGCAGTTCAAAATTCAAACATGCATAGACAAATCAATTACAGACTTAGATATTGACGGTGAATCCCTAATTGTAATCAATGCAATATCTAAACGATCTTTCCAACAATGGAAAGCAACCCGATGGATTGAGAGAATTACCCAACATTTTTAAAATCAATCCCCAATTATTCCTTAGTGTACATATACCGTGAAGCTAACGCAATGGCTAATTTACTAGCTAATTGCGCTATTGATCAAAATCAAAACTCAATCATATCAAATGATGTAATGCAATGGCAGCGACTAGACCAACTAGGGGAGAGGGACCAGTAGTCGTTAGGGCTAACTTCGTCAACATGTAACCGTCACATGGAATATTGTAAGACCTCCATTTTTTTTTAAGAAATGTAATATGGACACTTAACTATCTACAACTAAGGTTTGAAGGCGTGACTCATCATGCAAGTCATCAAAATAACACGTCTAGTGCAAAGTGTCAAAAAAATGACTTTTTAAAGATTCAACCAAAACTTAATCTAAAAATCCCTAGTTGTTGAATAAAAAAATATCATTTGTAATTAATATTATATCGTGTTTTTATGTAAAATATAACTTATATGAAACTTAAATGGACCAAATACCTATTAGTAATCATAAATGTGTGTTATCTCTAACTTTTATATCCAACACCAAAGGACAAATAGTTGAACACAAAACAACATATTATGATATAAAATAAAACTTATATGAAGACAAAGGGACCAATTGTTGAACACTTAAATCTTTAGACAATCCCTCACATTTCATGGAGAAAAACAAGGTATTTATTGTGTTCACCTTTTATATTTGTGATAAGAGAAATTACTAATATGAAATACTCCAATGCATATACATTGTTATCCCAATAGTTGTATACATAGGAATAATATTTTTTCACTATGATAACAATACTTGTTTAAGTGAGTATCTTATTTTATAAATGACACACTTATAGTGGATAGCTATGATATTTTATTTGAAACAAAAAATGATCTATTTTACTTGTTAATTAATGTATTTATGCCTTTTTTATATAACATTTATAGGTTCTTTTATGTTCAAGTATTGGTCCATTTTGATCAACATTTGACCTTTTTTTTATTTACATGTGGATTATTTATTTACATTATATAGTATAAATATGTGGCAAGACTGGATATTATATGCACAATTGCTATAACGACTATTGGACTCCATACAACTATTTGTCCCTCTCCCCTATTAGTAAAAGACTCTTCACATGCTGACTCTCAACTCAAGAAATAACAATCGTACCAACTTGCCAAAAATGATGGTAAAAAATATCCTCATGTCTCGAACAAAACTAAAATGAATCTCACAAAATCCCAAGGTTGAAGTCCCTCGTTATCACAAACACTGTACACTCACTCTTTAATCTACGAACATCAAACCATCATACATTTTCAATTGACATCTCAATCTGACAAGAATGACAACTTAACCTGATCAATTCTCAATCTCACAAGCTCAATCTCTACAAATTTGACTAAATCTAAGAGGTGTATCATTCCCTTACCAACTCATGCAAGAAAACATCTATTAAATCACAGTCCTTCCACCAACGACTCATCCAGCTCTCTAGTTCATTTGTTTTATGGCAGGTTTGTTAGGTGTTCAATGCAAGTATTTGCAAGAAGAGAAGGATGAACAATTCACTCAGCTGCTCTCCTATGTGCAAGACAAACAAGTCAAAGAAGCAATGATAAAAGTTATAGGGACCACAATATGGGCAAAGGAGAGCAAACACATTGACGATAGATATTTTTTTGCAAAACTCCTCATCCCCATTGTGCAGATCGCTGGACAATACATGAAAGGACTAAGTGTGATAAGAGGAACAACAATAAATGAATACTATGAGGCTACAATGAAAATAGAAAAAGTGGCACAAGTCAAACCCCACATAGGAGAGTTGACCACTATCTTCAACCTACATGCAGAAGGTGAGAAAGTGAAAATGAATAAGGCATTGACCCTCTTTAAAAAAGGGATTGTAAAGCCAAACAAGGAAGGTTTCAATAACTTCCTCACTAAAAATGACTATGTTTCTAACTGCACAACTGGACAAAATCTTTGAGCGAAGTGAAGGAATGATCTTCCTCTTCCACCAATTGTAGATCTTTTGTATGTAATCTTTTATCTATATTAATATGAGGAGTGAAAGGAAATACAAGAGCAAGGAAAGGAAAATAAAATCCAAGAAAGTTTATGATGAAATAATTGTTACCAAGAGAAAAGCAAAAACCTTGGAGCATCACCCAAATGTGAAGAAGGAGGCACAAGAACTTTTGAAAGGGGAAAAGCAAAGAAAAACCCCTTTGATATTATGAATGAGGCAATGCCTAGAGAGAGAGAGAGAGAGAGAGAGAGAGAGAGAGAGAGAGAAAAGCTCTTTACAATATTGTCATTAAGAAGAAATGAGAGAGGAGACATCTCTTAAATAGAGATGAGGAGAGGAGTTACAAAGTAACTCCCAAATCTATGAATGTCACCATTCATAAAATGTGTGTGCCATGTGTCCACATCCTCTTATGGAGGAAATCTAATATTCCTTAATAAAGGAAAATAAAAGAAATGACTTGTCCTCACACATGTACTAGAGGACAAATTACATGTAGGAATTCCAAAGGAATATCCTAAACTAAATACAAATAAACCTAAGCTAAGTAAAGATTAAATATTCTAACACCCCCCCTTAAGCTTTACTTGGGGAGCTTACATCAAACCCTTCAATGGGTTGTAATCCAATATTTTTACAATGAAATTGGAACTTTTCTTTACAAAGTGGCTTGGTCAAAATATCTGCAACTTGGTCTTCCCCCTTGCAATAGAGGAGTGAAACTTGCTTGTCTTCAATTTGTTCTCTAATAAAGTGGTGTTGGAGAGCAATGTGTTTTGTCCTTGCATGGAAAACTGGATTTTTAGCCAAGGCAATGGCACTTTGGTTGTCACAATACAATGGAGTTGGTTCGTGTTGAGGTAGACCCAAATCTTCAAGGAGTCTTCTAAGCCACAAGACTTCTTTGGAAGCATTAGTGCATCCTTTGTACTCAGCTTCAGTGGATCCAAGAGAGGTAGATTGTTGCTTTTTACTATTCCAAGAAATTGCTCCTGAACCAACAAAAAAACAATAACCACAAGTAGATTTCCCATCATTGGGATCTCCACCTAGATCGGAATCAGTAAAACCTTTTAAAGTAAAGTCGGAATTTGCATCATAAAACAAACCTACATTAATAGTTCCTTTAATATATCTTAAAATTCTTTTAGCAACTTTAAAGTGTGTTTGTTGAGGTTTAGACATGAATCTTGAAACCAAACCAACACTATAAGCAATATCTGGCCTAGTAAGAGTTAAATAATTTAAACTTCCAACTAATTGTCTATACAAAGTAGGATCAACAAGAGGAGTTTGCATATCAAGCATTAACTTAGTGCCTAATTCAATAGGAATTGAAACATGATGAGCATCATTCATTTTAAACTTATCTATGAGATCTTGAGCATATTTACTTTGAGATAAGAAAATTCCTTTAGAGGTTTGCCAAATTTGCATTCCTAAGAAATAATGTAAAAGACCTAAATCAGTCATTTGAAATTTTTGATTAAGTTGAAACTTAATATCAAAAATCAAAGTATTGGAACTTGAAGTAAGAATCAAATCATCTACATACAAGATAATAATTATAATATCATCTTCACTATGTTTAATATACAAGTTAGGATCATTTTTACTTCTAATAAAGCCGTGAGAAAGAAAGAATTCATTAATCTTGGAATACCACTCCCTAGGAGATTGCTTTAATCCATAAATTGATTTCTTTAATTTACAAACTAAGTGTGCATTACCTTCTTTAATAAAACCAGGAGGTTGAGACATATAAATTTCCTCATGTAAATCACCATTAAGAAAAGCACTTTTAACATCCATTTGGTGAATAGGCCAATTCATTCTAGAAGCTAAAGCAAGCACAAGTTTAATTGTAGGCATTTTAGCAACAGGAGCAAAAGTTTCAGTATAATCTAAGCCTTCAATTTGAGAAAAACCTCTAGCAACTAATCTAGCTTTAAATTTACTAACTTGATTATTAGCATTCAATTTAGTTTTATAAAGCCACTTGCAAGAAACAAGATTTTTACCATGAGGCAAGGGAACTAAATCCCAAGTTTGGTAAGAAATTAGAGTATCATATTCTTCCTTCATTGCTTTTTGCCAATGTGGTTGATTTTTAGCTTGATCAAATGTTTTAGGATCATTAGAATTCATAATAGTAGTCATTAAAGCATAATTACAATAATTAACTCTTCTAGATTGAAGTCTATCCATTCTAGCTAAGTATTCATCACTATCTTGAATTAAGGATTTGAACCATTTAGGTCTTCTTTTAGAAGTAATGGATTCCCCACTAGAAGAAGAGTCATGAGGAGTAGAGTTATTATTATCATCATCACTATCACTAGAAGGAATAGAAAGAGATGCATTAGGAGTAGGGTTAAGAAAAGGAGGTTGGTCCTCCACAAGCACAACTTTGGTTTGACCAAGTTCATCATCCTCCACTTTAGAACAATCATGAATGCCTTTTTCTGCAATACAAACATCTCTTGCAACTTTTACCTTGTTAGTAATAGGATTGTAAACTCTATAACCTTTAGTATTTTCATCATAACCAACAAAAATAAAAGGAGAAGATTTAGCATCTAATGTTTTTCGTTTCTCCTTAGGTTTGTGAACATAAGCTATGGAACCAAAAATTCTTAAATTCTGCAAATTGGGCTTTCTACCAGACCAAGCTTCTTCAGGAGTTTTATCCTTTAAGGCTTTGGTAGGTGTTCTATTAATTAAATAAGTTGCACAAGCCATAGCTTCAGCCCAAAATTTGTAATCCATATTTTTAGCATGTAATAAACATCTAGCCATTTCAACAATTGTCCTATGCTTCCGTTCTGCCACACCATTTTGTTGTGGTGTATAAGGAACGGTAAGCTCATGTTTAATTCCAAACAATTTCAAATAAGCATTAAATGCATTATTGACATATTCTCTTCCATTGTCAGTACGAAGAATCTTAATTTTAGAACCAGATTGCCTTTCTACAAGCATATGAAATTTAGTAAACACATCAAGCACTTGATCCTTACTATGAAGGAAATATATCCATGTTCTCCTTGAAAAATCATCAACAAAGGTAAGTGCATACCTTGAACCTTGGATGGAGGGATTCTCCATGGGACCCAAGAGATCACTATGAACTAGATGCAATTTAGTATATGCCCTCCAAGATTGACCATGAGGAAAGGGTTCCCTATGCATCTTACCACTCATGCAACCATTGCAAACAATTTGAGAAGGAACAATACTAGGCAATCCATCAACCATATGTGCTTTTTGCATCAATGAAATATAATCAGAATTGAGATGGCCAAGTCTTTCATGCCATATAGTAAAATCAACAGTAGTAAGCAAAGAATACTTTGGAGGAGCAAATTCATAGAACTTGAATAAGTTATCACTATCCATTTTAGCAGTAGCAATAACATGATTAGTGTTTGGATCAATGATATAACATATGCCCCTATAAAAGTTAATCTTATAATCTTGACAAAGTTTAGGAACTAAAATCAAATTTGATTTTAATTCAGGAACATAAAGAACATCATGTAATTTCCCATTAGAAACATTCACATCACCAATAGCTTCAACTTTACAACTATGATTATTAGCTAATTGAACAGGAATATTAGAAGTATCGGGATGCAAAGATTCAAAACATTCTTTATGAGAAGTAACATGTTGAGATGCACCAGAATCAATAATCCACTCAAGTGGTTGAGAAACATTATAAGTACATGTAAATGCATGACGAGATGAATTACCATTATTATTACCTTTCTTATAATGAGGTTTATGTTGATTATTTTGATTATTTTGATTCATGGGCTTTTTACCATTTTGTTTCTTAAAACAATTATTAGTAATATGTCCATCTTTCCCACAATATGTGCAATGGGGTCTTGTTTGAGAGTTATTCCTTTGATTATTGTACGTATTATTATGATTATTATTATGAGAATTATTATGGTAGGATTTAGAATGAGATTGATAATTAGAAGATTTGTGATTATTATTATGATTATTGTTATGATTATGATTATGTTTATTATTATTGGATCTAAAGTTATTATTATGATTTTTATTTTTAGACATAAAAGCATGTTCACTACTTTTAAGAGTACCAAATTGAATTAATTTAGCTTCCTCTTGACGCAATAAATTACGAAAAATATCATATGTTAATTGAATAGCTAAGCTAGGAATAGCAAGTTGAGCATGAATATTCGTAATAAATTGTTGAAATTGACGAGGAAGACATTTTTTAAGAATAAGATGAATTAAACGTAAATCAGCAAGAGTAACTCCTAAACCAGTTAATTGACTACTAACAGAATCAAACTTTAATAAGAATTCATCCATAGTTTTAAAATCCGTATACCTTAAATCTTCAAGTTGATCTTGAAGTTGAATTTTTCGGGATTCATTTGAGCTATCATAAGTTGTTTTTAAAATTTCCCAAGCTTCATGCACTTTTGTACAATTTCCAATTAAAACATACAAATCAGGAACCATTGAAATACCAATTAAACCAAGTGCTTCCTCATTTTGAGCCTTCCATCTATCTAGGTCGGCTTGAGGAGCAGTTGTAGCGGGCTCAAAAGTTTTATCAGTCGCAACATCCAAAAGGTGTTTGAAACGAAAAATAAACGAGATATGTGTTTTCCAAGAATGATAATTGGAACTATTTAATTTAATTTCTGGAATTAATGTAGACATGATAGTAAAATAATGATTAGAAATAAAAATTACCCCCTTTTATTAAAAAAACACTTGATTAAAAAATGAAAATTAACTTCTTTTATTAAAAATAACCGAATTTCAATAATAACAACAACAAAAATAACAAATTTTTAAACAAAAAAAAATATTTACCAAAGAAAAATTATATTCTAACTTTAATAACAAATTTAAATTGATTTTTTTGTAAATCTTAATAACAAAATAAAACTATTTTATATTAAAAGCTTTATTAGAAAAACTTTATTCAAAAAACTTTAATTTATTTTAAATTTAAAAAAAACTTTATAACTATGTTTTTTTTTAACGTTATTAATCTTTTAATATAAACTATTTAAACTTTTTTTTTTAAAGAAATAACAAAAGTTTAATAAAATTTAATATTAAACTAAACTTTATTTAAATAAAATAAGTTTTAAAAAAAAACTTTTAAACTTGTCATATGACTGCAGAGACGTTACAGCAGAAATCTTGATGCAGATTATAATGATTTGCAGGGAATCTACAGTGCAGAGACGTTGAATGACAAGAATGAAGACAAAACGCAGGAAAGAAGTTAGGTTTACCGCCAATGGATTTTGGTAAACAGTAGGAAGATCCGCTAAAGCGAAAATTCCTTACTAATGCAACCCACTTTAACGATTGTCGTTTCTTCTTCTTCAATTCTCCTCTTAGGTTTTCTTTTAGGGGGTTTGCGGTGGGGTTTATTTAGTGAGACAGAGATCGGTTTGAGTAGAGAGAGCTTTGGGGTTTAATCCAGATTAAACTGTCTATGAAACCCGTCTTTCGCGCATAGATTTTTATTCTCGAAATTTGCAGGATGGCCGCGGTAGCCCTAGAGCCAAACCAGTTTGATTTTGCCGGGTCTGATGCGGAGCTAGTTGCAGGGATTGAGGCCCGATTCAATCGTCCTTAATGGGAAAGAATACCAAGTTTGAAAAAAAAATCTATTAGGATCCTAAGGAACGGAAAAACACAGAATACAAAAAAGAAAAGAAAAAGCTGGTAAATGGGAGGTTCCCCTTCCCAAGGTGAGGCCAATTGCAGAGGATGAAATGACTAAACCAAAATGCAAATGAACAGAAAAAAAAAATGTGCGGTAAATATTGTATCTTTACTCCAAAAAGACCTGTAAAAATTAGCAGAGTACACAAGAACTGTAAACACTATGTCTATGATAGAAATGAACGGTAAATATTGTCCATCTAATAAGTTTTTAAGCTCGCAGAGACTTGTTCATTATGTTTTCAAGACAAAAAATTGACTATATGCCCGAGTTTCTTTCGAAGGAAACCTGAGAACAAGAAGCAAGATGTGAAATTTCTTTAAATTCTAAGGTTGATTATTAATAAAGGGGTTTTTGTTGTTAACTAGTGTTGTGTTAATTTTCTGTCACAATTTTAAGCGAAGCATGTAGAAATAGTACTTACCGAGTAATGTTGTTTCTAAGTTTTGTTTGCAAGTCTTGCGCTTAAATATTTAATCTAAATATCAAAAAATCTGTGAACCGTATGTCTAAAGCATTATAAAGCATATTAAGGCTGATTTTTTTACAAGCCAAATGATTGGTTGAAACCTTAAATTAACGAGTGAATCTCGTGGCACAATAATGGAGATATAAGAATACACAGATATCAAAGCTAAAGATAATGGTTATTCTGATAAGAACAACTATTAAAAAACTTAAATTTTTCCTCTCAAAGAAACAAATTATGAAAACTAATGCAATGTAATAATAAATCAGATTTGGCGGCAAGCCGACCAAATAGATTAAGGAGACTGAGTTTGGCGGTAAACCTTCCAAACTATGCACACTAAAAAAACCAGAAACTTTGGCGGCAAGCCTTCCAAAGACACAAATTTAAACTAGAAAGAAGGAACTTTGGCGACAAGCCTTCCAAAGCCCTTTTTTAATTAAAAAAACTAGAATAAAAGATTAAACCTGCAGGCAAACTTGTTAACAAGTTTGAAAAAAAAAAAAAAAAAAAAAATTAAAAATCTGAAACCAAAACCTGCACAATAGAAAATATTAGAAAAAGAACTTCTTCTCCTCTCAAGAATGCCTCCAACAAGGTGAACTTCATAGAATGGTAACTTTCATCAATGTCAACTTAAAACAAGGATTAGAAACCTGCTCTGATACCATGAAAGGAAATACAAGAGCAAGGAAAGGAAAATAAAATCCAAGAAAGTTTATGATGAAATAATTGTTACCAAGAGAAAAGCAAAAACCTTGGAGCATCACCCAAATGTGAAGAAGGAGGCACAAGAACTTTTGAAAGGGGAAAAGAAAAGAAAAACCCCTTGTGATATTATGAATGAGGCAATGCCTAAAATGAGAGAGAGAGAGAGAGAGAGAGAGAGAGAGAGAGAGAGAGCAAGAAGCTCTTTACAATATTGTCATTAAGAAGAAATGAGAGAGGAGACATCTCTTAAATAGAGATGAGGAGAGGAGTTACAAAGTAACTCCCAAATCTATGAATGCCACCATTCATAAAATGTGTGTGCCATGTGTCCACATCCTCTTATGGAGGAAATCTAATATTCCTTAATAAAGGAAAATAAAAGAAATGACTTGTCCTCACACATGTACTAGAGGACAAATTACATGTAGGAATTCCAAAGGAATATCCTAAACTAAATACAAATAAACCTAAGCTAAGTAAAGATTAAATATTCTAACAAGGAGCTACCCTATGGTAACAATATAATTGTATTCAATAATAAATTTGCTAAATTGCTTTGGATACTCAAAAATCTATCCAAACATATCAACATTATTTTTTCAGTATTATCAATTTTCTTCTAGGCTATTGCAATTTAATGCATTTGGTAAATAATCTATTAATATGCCTTTGTCAAGGGTTTGTATCCACAAACTTTGCAAAGAAAATAGAAAGGTTGTCATCCTTTAAATTTTGTCATGATAGGTTTCATACTTAGGTTAAATGAGTCTTGTGTGTATTTGTGCATTTTCAATCCTGACTTTGCCCCCTCCATCCATTGCAAACTTGAGAGGTAGGCTCTATCTTATATTATGCATATGCTTTCATAACTTGCATGTGCATATGAGAAAAGAAAGAGTTGAATAAATACTATTAAATTAAAGTATCATTGTATTGAATTTTGTGCATATTTGTGTGTATTTTCAATTGTGACTGACCCCCTCCATCCATTACAAACTACCTTAATGGATGGGATATATTAAAATAAAAATTGAATGTATATCTTTAAAATTTAAGTTCTATTGTATTAATTTTTATGTGTATTTGTATGACATTTCAATTTTGATTTAACCCCCTTAAAACAAACAAAATAAAGGTACTAGAAGATGTATGAAGTGGTCCTCAAGGAGGTTCCTTACAAACGTCTTTTGTATTGATTATATGGTCTATGATATTGGATATGAAATTCTACAATATTATGGTTCCTTGGATGTTGGTGTGAAATTTAGCTAAAATAATTAGGCGTAATGGAAACAACAAATGAAGCAAACTTGCAAGAGCAAATAAAAAATATATTGAATGAGTGAAAAATGCATAAGACAAGTACTTATATAGAAAAAATATCCTACCTACCTGTTGTGACCATTTCACACATCGCCCCATCATGATGGGGACCCCCTCTTTTTCTTGGGTTTTGCTTTCCCTTAGCTAGGTTTTTTCTCTGCTTGCTAGGTGTTTCGAGTGAGTTAGTGGTCGCTTGGGCTGGGTAGATTAGGGTTTCCTTTGAAAAGCTCATCCTAGGGTTTCTTTCAAAAACTAAATGTAACCTGAAATTGGGGAAGCCGTATGTTGTCTGCCTTGAACCCTAGGGTTATCTTAGAAGGATCTTACCTTTCAAGAGATTGCAGATGGATAAATTTTGCAAAAGAGATAAAAGTCTCAAGTTAGGGTAGGTCAGGATTGTTGGTTTTCATGTCAAAGTCTTGTCTTCCGTCAAGTCAAAGTCGATTAGGCAGAGCCAGTGGCAAAGGGAAGATTCAGGAGGCGATTTTAGGAATTGTTGAGCGAATTGGCAAGGATATGGAAGGATATGCACCAAGGGTTGAGTCTAGGGCAAAGTCAAGTTAATTCCAAAGTAAATCAAGCCTAGAATCAGGAATTTGGCTCTTGACCCTTCCAAAGGGTCCAAAGCGAATTCCTTCATAAGACATTTTACATGCCCAAACCTATGAACTAATCCTTGTCCCATGCATTTTTGAGAGCCAAGCACTTCTTTGGATAAGGAAAGGTGGGAAATAAAGTCAAGATTTGAGCCTTAATGTGAATTTCGCTCCTGACCCTTCTAAAGGGTCCAGAGCGAAATTCTTGAATGACCTTATTTCCTCACTAAGACCTTGAAATAAATGCCACTTTGAGAGCAATTTGACTTGATGATGATGGGAGGAGGCCTAAGAAGTCATATTCAAGCCAAGAAAGGGAGGAAAAAGGTGAGAAATGAGCCCAAGTAGGAATTTCGCTCCTGACCCTTCCAAAGGGTTTAGAGCGAAATTCACATAACCTTCATTTTTTTCCTTGTTATGGCCAAGTTTTGGACTTCTAAGGCATGGTTGGAGTGACCTTGAGGTGTTCTAGCTTTGAAAGGAGGTTGAAGCGATGTAATGGTGAAAATCAACCTAGAATGGAAATTTCACTCCTGACCCTTCCAAAGGGTCCAGAGCGAAAAATCCTAAAAACTATTCTATCCTCCAAAATTTGTGTCAAGTCAAGCCTAGACCAAGGTGAGAGAAGTTGGGAGATGCCCCTAGGATTGTCCTGGAATAGGTTTTGACCATCAAAAATGAAGACTTTAGGCTAGCACAAGGATTTCACTCCTGACCCTTCCAAAGGGTCTAGGACGAAATCCTAAATAGGTCTTGTCCCTGGCCATGATCTTGAGCGAATTTTCCCTTTCAAGCCTTTTGGGGATCAAGCAAAATTTTCGGGTTGAGAGATGGATCCAAATGAGGGAGTCAAGGGGAAACAAAGTGAGAAGAATGGAGCTAAGTAAGAGAAGACAAGCAAGGAATGAATTTCGCTCCTAACCCTTCCAAAGGGTCCAGAGCGAAATTCTTCAAACCACCTATTTTCTCCTTGTGTGAAGCCAAGACTTTGATTCCTAGGGCGTGGTTGAAGGTGGAGTGATGTTATTTTGCCTTGCAAGATGAATTGAAGAAAAGGAAATGAAGGATCAAGCCTAGAACTTGAATTTCGCTCCTAACCCTTCCAAATGGTCCAGAGCGAAATTCACAAAATATCATTTTTTCTTCAAGTTTGTGCTAGGCCAGGACAGTGATCAAGGTGGATTGAACTTGAAGATTGCCACAAGCATGCATTTGAGTAGGTTATGGGTGCAAGAAGTGAGGATTTTGAGCCAAAGGATGAATTTCGCTCCTGACCCTTCCAAAGGGTCCAAGGCGAAATCCTTTGAAATGCCTATTTTTCACCTTGTTTAAGCTAGGCAAAGGCAAGTTGCAAGGTCATGATAACAAGAGCGTGGAATAGTGAAAAATCAAGATTGTGAAGGTATGGAAAGATGAAGTAAATGGACTAAAAAGGCAAAATCGCTCCTGACCCTTCCAAAGGGTCCAGAGCGAACATTTCCTTGAAGAGAAGTGTTTTGCTAGGTGAGATGTTCAAGCAAGCCTCCTTGGGGGTGGTTTAAGCCTTTCTCACATCATGAACATTCTATTGATTATGAAGACTAAGTGTGCCTTCATCGAATTTTGAAGAAACTCTAACATCTTCTAGGTTTACCTATGTCTCTTTGAAGAATCCACAAGCGAATTTCTTCAAGGCACATTTTCCCTCTCATTAATTGCTAATCAAACCTCATTTGGGTAAGTAGTGCAAAATCCGCCTAAATTAGACACTTGTAAAATGTGTTAAAATTGATTTTTTTTTCAAGTCTTAAATTTTAAAATTTCACCCTTCGCCGCCCAATTATTTTTTTTAAAACCTTATTTGCTAGGTCGGCCACCTCAAGGATGAGATTTTTTTGATTTTTTTTCATAAACAAAGAGGTCGACCTCTTGAGGAAATTAGGAAGTCGCCATATAAAGGGGAGGAGATTTGTGAAGTCTAATCATTCATTCATTTGTGTCTTTCCTAAAGCGAATTTTAGAGAGCAGAAATAGCATAGCAGACTACAAAAAGGAAGGCGAATTGCTGATCCATGAGGGCTCTGATTAAAGGCTAAGTAAAGGCTAAATCATAAAGGGAGAACTTGAAGTGCAAATCAAAGACCTTTAATCCAGCAGAAATCTTCATTTTTTTTATCCATCTTTTCAAATTAATAAGTGAAAATTGAAGGTAAGGTGTTTAATCTGATTTTTTAGGCAAGGTATTGAAGATCTGATCCAAGTTTCCATTTTTTAAATTTTCTTAAGGTTAGGTCTTCTATGTCAAGTTTAATTTCTAGGTGATGCCTAGTTTGAGAGTTCTCATTTTTTTTAAAGTTTTATCCTTTAATGAGTCTCAAGTCACCTAGTTTAAATTCTACACTTAAATCTAACTTAAGCCTCTTTTTGTAGGTAGCCAATGGCGACCCCCAAGGCGAGTGGATCCGCTACTTGACAGGCTCTCATCAAAGAAGATCAAAAGAACAATGATTTGGAGACCAGGATCGTGTCCAAATGGAGCAATATCGAAGACACCAACTTGGGGAACTTCAATGTGAGGAAGTTCCGAGAAGCGCCCTACATCGGCAAGCCATCACCCATAGCCAAGAAGATAATTGAGAGTGGCATAATCAAGGTCGCAGGCTTCCCTCCTGCAGTTAGATGTCATGAGCTAATGATCGAATGTGCCAAGCACTATGATTCACATTCAAGGACGATCGTAACTGAGGATGGAATTGTCCTAGCCTATCTTTCAGAAGAAGCTATAAGTGAAGTTTTTCATCTCCCGGAGCTGAAAGATATGATCTACAAGAGCTTGGAAGGAGTTAGGTCCATCTACAAAGATGATCCTGATACCTGTCTGAATTTCATCAATAAGAATTGGTTACTCAAGAGTAGGCCCCGCTTGAACAAGATACCTAATACACCACACAGAATTGATTTCCAAGAAGAATTTAGAAACTTGATAACCACGCTCAATCAAGTTATAGGTGCTTCTCAGGCCTTCTTCTTCGACAAGTGGATGTTCTTCTTTATTCAAGTGATCGTCCAAGGAAAAGGAATGCTCAATTGGGCTAGAATCATTAGCAACAACCTAGACGTGCAGTTGAAGAGGTTAGTCCTTACTAAGTCATTCCACATGAATTCATATGTTATATATTCCTTAATCAGAGGTTTTGAATATGCAGGGCTACCACATAGAGGAGTTGTTGGGAGAGGGACAAGAGAGATAAGAGCATGTGATTCTTATGTTCAACTGCATCATCCGCCAAGGAATGACTACAAGCTAATCAATGACACCTTCACAATGTATATCACTAGGACATTGCAAGGAGGGATTCACCATCGACTGTCTCCAGAGGCACAGGAGCTCGTGAAGAAACATGGTGCATGGTTCATTCAATTTCCAAAATTCACCTACATCAGGGTCCATGGATGTCCTTCACCTCCCTATACGTTGCCAAGGTATCCTATAGACAGAATAATATTACTTGAAGTGACTAGACAGTTGGCAGCTTATGCTAAAGCATCAAGACATAAGCATGGAAATGGTATCTCCGTACCTATTTTATTGGGAAATTCAATTGAAGTGTGTCCTAATTCTCAAACAACAGAAGATGCAGAAAAGGAATTATCTCTGTATTCATTCACATCCTTTGCCTCGAGAGAGAATTTTGATCCTCATGGTCATATGGAAGAGACAATTGGGAAGAAGTACAAACATGAGTTTCAAGTGGAAGATTTCTAGATGAATGTCCAGGATGATGTAGAGGTGAAAAGAAAGATGCATTCTAGATTACCATTGGATCTTATCCGGAAATGTAAGGTTTATAGAGTAGCTGATCAAGCCCAGGACAGTGGTAGATATCTCCAATCATCCTATGAGAAGGAAGATAAAGAAGTAAAGATAGATTGGAATGAGCAAGAAGTTGCAGACCTAAGAGCATTGATGGACCCTGTTTTAAATTGCACTAGCAGATGGTGGGTGGACGTACAACATCAAAAATTGAAGGAGTAGAATATAGCCATGGCATTCACCCTAGAGACAAGAATAGAAGAAGGAGAAGCAAGTGTGAGTGAGAATACTTCTCATTCCAAAGGGTCGAAGAGAAAAGAAGGACCTGAGAAGAGAGAACCCTCCAAGAAGAAACGAAAGGTGAATCCTGATCGTTCACGAAGTAATTCTTCTAGACATGAAAAGGAGATAAAACAGGGAGAGGATCAAAAGGAGATAGTGTATGAAATTGATGAGTCTATGGAATCCATGGTGCAGAATGATAAACAAGGTAAAGGACGAACACCTCAGCACTCATCAAGTCAATCTCTTCAGGTTGGTGCTAATGAACAACATGAAGAAAATAATGATGATGAAGCAACATCTCCTTTCAGAGACGATAGACCTCTACCTAAGGAAATACAGGTAAGGGAAAGAAAGTCTTCCATTCCAGATTGGCTAAAAGAACAACTAACGAGGGTAGTTGTAGTTGAAGAGGAAGAACAAGTGTTTGATTTGGAAAGTCTCATAGGAATTTCCCAAGAAGAAATCGAAAAGAAGAAGGCTACAAAGATGTCAAAGGTAATTAGAGATGATGCAGGATCCAAGAAGATACAGGTAGCCATACCAATAGTGGACATATATGAGGATGAGATTATGGCAGAGGAATATGATCTAGAGACATTTGATCTCGGTCCACTTACCTCCGAGCAGGCCATGGAAGAAGCAACTGATTCAGCGAGAGCACTTAATGATAAACTCAAAGAAGAAATGGAAAAGAATAAGAGGTTAGAAAGGGAGGTTTGCACTTGGAGGAATTATTTTAGCCACCTTAATCAACCATTAAGGCGACAGGATCCAACAATATCACCTTTGCATGAACTTCCTCCTGAATCAATAAATGAGGTAGAAAGGATGAAGAACTTAGCCCAACTCATGAGTTCTTAGATTGATGAATCTTACAAGGTAGCCATTGAATTTGTAACAAGAATGATGAAGACAGTCCACAGGGCTATCCAAGTCCTTGAGATCATTCAGAGTCTATTGATAACTGTGGATGCATTCACTCACACTAGAGATATTGTCATCCCGGTCTTGCAAGTGATAAGGACGACGTCAAAGCAGATTTTAGCACAAGAAAAGATAATGGAGGGAGGAACCCATAACCTTCTGCAATGGTCAACTTTGCTCCAAATGAAGGAAGTTATTTTCGAAGACATCAATAACAGATGCAACCGAGTTGAAGGCACTATCCACCCTATTCATGATAAGGTGTTTGATGTATTATGTACAATCTTTGACAGAAGGATAGAAATCGAAATAGATGTGGATATCCAAGAATTGGAAGATAGGATCAAGATTATTTTTTGCAAAGAGGAGAACATGGTCACAAAAAAGCAGTGAGATCAGATGTATGCTACTATGTTCCTGATCGAGAAAACAAAAGAGCTAGAGCCTAAATGGGAGATGACCCTTCTCGCAGCTTTTGATCAAGTCATTCACTTGGAAGAACGAATGAAGAACCTGCATGAGATTCCCATTGTTGAGATCGAGGGGATTATGTCTAGATTCATTGAATATGCCAAAAGGGAACATAGAAAAGGGAACAAAATTCTAGATGAGAAGTTGTTGTAAGATGATGTGGCAACTCTATTCCCATTGGGCTATGTTTCCTCGTTATTTGTGCCAATTTCTATTGGCTATGGATTGATAGTGTTCATCTAAATGGGGTCTTTTTATAACAAACCCTAATTAGGGTTTAGGTGTCACAATCTCAACCTTTGATCTTTTTTAGATCCAAACCGTTCATTGTATTTGAGAGTGCTATATAAGCCTTCACTCAGTTCATTTTAGAGTTAGAGTCGGAGAAAAAAAAAGAAATAACATTAAGATTGTTAGCAATAGATAAAGTGGTGAAAAGAGAAAGTTGAACAATTGTTGTTTTAATTTTGCTATGAGATCAATGAAATATTGAAGTTATGGTGTTTTATTGCAGTCCTTGTGGCTATCTTCATGGTTGTTTATCTTCTTGAATCACTCTTCATAGAGATAGTACTTAAGTTTTAGAATTAGATTGAAGGACGAAGGTTGTGTTTGATCTTTGGTAAAACTCATAGTCCAATCCACTAGCTCCTTACTGATTGTAAGCACGCCTTGTGTGGTCAACTGGAGATATTAAGATTGTTTAAGAGTTCAATCATATTGGAGATATTGATATGTATCTTAGTGGTAGTATCTATCCCATTGATAATTCAAAAATCATTGAATCCCCTTAGAAGATCGCACCAATTCCAGTAGAGTTGTAATCTTTTGGCAATACTAAAATTGGTAGAGTTTTACTAAGACCAATCCTCATTTAGTCATTCCTAGGATTAGTTTAGTATTGCCTCCTTAAAGCCCTTATCTTTTGCCTTTTTTGAAACATCAGTTAGTATTAGGAGAATTCAATTTCCTCATTGAAAAGTAGTTGCAAGAACAAGCTTTCCCACAAAGTACATAAGGCCCCTTGTAAAACAGCAAACACAACGACCACTGGTGCTTATCCACGAGTATAGAACCTACAATCAGAACCTTGGAGTTACTCCGAGTCGGGAAGCTTTATTCAAGAGAGGATAAGGTACCTTTAGGTATTTTATTTTGTGTTTGGTCGTGTATAAAAGACACATCAACACTACCCCATAACCAACTTGCCACATTAGCAAGCCACCTAAGCATAACATCTTAACATGATCACACACCAATAGTTGGCGTTATGATCCTATAACTACAAATAATTCAAAAACCAAATCCATGGCTCTACAACTCTAATTCAATGGCTTGAAGGTCCTTTGATTACTTGTCATATTGGAGCACTGACACTTCCATAGACCCATTTGTATGAGCCTTGTGACTTGAGCTCTATAATATGGTTTTTGTGCTATGCATAGACATTTGTGAGTGAAAATTTTGGTGTGAACCAAATGTGAAAATATTAAGTTTCAATTTACATCTATAACAAAATAATATATATATGAACGTGTAAAATATTCAAGAAACAAATGTAATTCATATTAAACAATAACATTCTTATCGAATGCATAAGCAATCAAGATGTAAACACATTTCTACATGATAGATAAATAATTTTATTATAGAAGATGTGTATAATAATCAAACATAATATATTTCAATGTATTATAATTAAATGCAAGTAATCATATAAAACTCTATTACTATATGTCCAAGGGAATGAACTTAATTGGTTAAAACATTGGGCTCTCATTATGAAGACTTGAGTTCAATTCCCTATAGAGACATCTAAAATGGAATTGTAAGTCGTGACTATTGGTCTTCCATAAGAAGTGATTTCTAGATAAAGTGACTTTTTAAGAGGACTCATCTTTTGTAGGTGATTTCTAATATGTTTGCTCATAAGAGGCTTGCTTGTATTGGTCTAATGGTGATGCTCATGTGAACATGATATTTGTGAAAAACAAAAAATCTATTAGTGTGTATATATATATACACACATCACATCTCCCTTTTTGACATATGGGAATGTTTTGAAGACTAAAACATCTTATGGTACCGTGGTGTGAGAGCTCCAACTTCCTTTCTTCACTTGTTGAATCTGTTCTAGCCATGTATGGTAAATGCCATTTGTTAATGCTGACACAGTTAAACTCTTTCC
Organism: Cryptomeria japonica; assembly: GCF_030272615.1. Lineage (NCBI taxonomy): Eukaryota > Viridiplantae > Streptophyta > Pinopsida > Cupressales > Cupressaceae > Cryptomeria > Cryptomeria japonica. Next base: position 471,876,864 of record NC_081410.1, read on the forward strand.
CTCATTGCTTGACAAGTAGACTGTCAGCATGAGTCATTTCGATATTGCCAATAAATTTAATAATTTTAGTGTTGGAATAGCTCAGACTCTGTTGATCTAACCCTCCCTTGCGAAATGCCGACTGATCTCGTCTTCTTAAGATTGCCAGTATGCAATGCCAACTGATCTCGTCTTCTTAAGATAGTCAGTACGCAGTGTCATATGAACGTTAAGATTTCATTGACAGAATATGGTGCTCTGTATCTTGAAGAAAAGTTTGCACTTGTCTCTTTTCCCATGTTGAAATGTGGACATTACAGTGACCTAATCACGCCTTCCTGTTCATTGCCCTCCTTTGTTTACTGTAAGATGTCATCGCGTTCTTCTAGTGTTTGTTAAGCATGTTGTGCGAGATTAGAGTGAAGCTTTGCTTTGTTTTACCGAAAAGAAATTGTCAGTTTCCAGGTGTTTTGCTACATTAAATTGTGAGCAATTACAACAAGACATGATAGAAAATATATAAATGAGCATGACAGATAGACAAGCAAAAATATAGCTCTGCCATCCACTAAGCAATTTTGTTGCATTATAGATGGGCTTCTGGGCACAGTTAAAATTGTGTTTACAAGGTAACAATTACACATTAGCAGTATCAAGAATTCTAAACTAAGCATCATAAAAATCAACAAAAGTTCGTGAGTCCAATATTTGACTCTGTCATTTGTACCCCAGACCAAAGCTTGCAAGGGAAAAAAATGATGAACCAATTAACATAGATAAATGCTTCTGAAATGGAGATGGAAAAATTAATTACAGCTCAATAATAGTTATAATTGGAGATTCTATTTAATTAGCAAAATTTATAAGATTGGGGCAAATCTTATACTCTGACTTGTTATTAATAATACTATGCAACTCAAAACATGGTTAGATTTAGTATTATCAAATTTGGACACTTACAGTCATCATTTTATACCAAGACCACTCAATTAATAATAAGGCAGGGATATTATTTGAATAAATGAAAATATATGACATTTAACTTTCCCACAGCACATGGAGAACAGATCACATTAAGAGGAATCCCACATCCAATAAAAATCTTGCTATTTCAATGTAAGTCGCCTGCACTCTCTTCTCATTGTCCATCATGGAGAAGAATGAAGTTTGATCCAAACACATCCCATGGTTGCTCTTCCAACAAAAATGGAGTTAAGTCAGATGAATATGGCTACTTTGAGCTACATTGACTCCGAGTGCCACCTACATCAACACATAGGTGTCATATTGGAAAGAGAGGACAGGGCAAAGGCTTCTATTTCTAACTTCTTTTCCTATTACTATATGTCGATCTCTATAGAACAATGTTTTACTCTTCCCATGATATTCCCAAAGGGGGCTATTTCTATAACTTCTTTTCTTATTACAGATTGTCCATCTCTATAGAACAATGCTTTATTTACTCTTTCCATGAAATGCCCAAGAGGGGCTATTTCTATAACTTCTTTTCTTATTACAGATTGTCCATCTCTATGGACAATGATTTACTCTTTCCATGAAATGCCAAAGAGGCCCTTACTCTCATTGCAGACAAAGAAGCAGACAGGATGGGATTTTGTTTCTATAACTTCTTTCTCATTGCAGTTTGTCTTTCATCTCTACAGGATTATTTACTATTTCCCCTAAAATGCTCAAGAAAAAGTTCCTTACTTGTGTAGTTTCATCAATATTCAACTAGGCCAAATTATAGGTGACATTTTCAGTACCTCAGATGTATACAAAACTTTTCATGCAAATAAACCTACGATTTCAGCATTCATATCCAAATTAATATGGGATCTTTATCAGCGCAATCAGTAATAGAGCCTTCTTCTCCAAGATAAATATATATTCATAAAGTTAGTGCAAAAAGGCAATCTTGAAAAAAAAAATGTGGCAAAAAGTTGATATTTAGGACATATTTATGCAAAAAATTGTTGACACTATTTGCCATCCCTTTTTAAGACCAACTCCTCAAGTTACAGTGCAAAACAGTTTATCTAAAAGTTCAAGACCATAGCATCTCAATTGTACATTCCTCTTGCACCAGGCCAGTTGTGACGTCAAGATTGTATTGTGATATTTTATTTAATCTAAGATCCTTATAAGTATCATGCTTCTCAGTAGCTATTAAGAAAAAGGATTCGATATCAACATCCAAAGTAATCTACTTCAAACATCCAAAACTAGGGTATGATACAGTTTGTGATCCCAACTGCAAGTATCATCCCACCGTGATCTGTGTAATGCACTCCGCACTCTCTCTAGCTGCTTTCATTTTGTGCATTTTTTGTGACTTATAAGTCACCGTTTCAGGTTAGATGGTCTTCTCTTAGCCAGAGCCTGCCCCAGGTTTTGTAGGCTTGGCCTGGGTACATTCAGTTAGTGACCCTGAAATCATTTTAAAGAGTGGGGGTTAAGGTCTATTTTTTTCTTTTCTTCTTTATTCCTTTTTGTTGTTTTCCCGAGAGTCTGCCCCAGGCCTGCAAAATTTAGCCAGGTACTTGCCTTTGATGGATTAAGCAGCAAGCTTAGTACTGCTCTCTTCAATTTAAATCTCTGTTGCTAGGTTCAACAAGGGTTATGGCTGAACTCGATATCCTGGATATTAACCGAAGATGGCAATTCTGAAGAAAGGCAAGAGGTAGCATCATCAAGGAAGATCATGGATAGGTACTTCCTGCTTAACTTGCATTGGATTCAAAACTCAATTTATGGAAACCCTCCAGAGATGTGATTAAACCATGGAGTACAGCATGTAATAATTAAGTGCAACTCTTTGCTTCATATTGGTCTTCCATATAGATTTGCACCAGCAACCAGTGTCTGGCAAATGTTCTTGCTTATGCTAGTCAGTTTGAAAGTTAAATCTACTAGAATCACTAATGATGCTGCATAATTTTTTAACATAACAGAGCAACAGTAGAAGTGGACAAGTTTATAGAATTTGGTGCTCAAACTTAGACTACTATCCCAGCCACAAGAATTAACCCACTCTAATAGAACCAGATTTCACTTCATAAAGTATTTCATGGAAAATTTTGGCTTTCAATTTCCTCTCAAGCTGCAGATAGAAGATCTAACTGACATTTAGCAGCAGCTTTTTGATATCTTGAGCTTTAGCTAACAATGAGCTAAGCAATATGACCATCTCAGATGAACACAACTTACTTTTTTCATACATGTTTTTATCTACTATATATCAAATTGAAATTACTGTTTGTCTTAACAGGTGTTTTTTTAAAGCAGGACAGTACTTTTGGCATATTCAATTAGTTAAATTTACTCTATTGGTAGGCCTTCTGTATTGATCTAACTTATTGACTTAATAAATAATTTTATTGGTCAATGAAAAATGATAGAAGCGTGTCCATATTCCACTGGCAGAACAATACATAAAATATCACTTGACACAAGGGAGAAGTATTGAGGGGTAGAGAGACTGTCATGCAAGGATAGAATGGTAAGTTCATCTTTGCAGCTTCAAAGCTCTGTATTGTAGACTAATTCCGACAAAAACAAAGTTATAGTCTATATATTGGCGAGTTTAATAACTTTTTAGTTAATAACTACTATTTTCCAGTGTTACCCAGAAACGGGTTTCCACCCTAAAGGAACACATTTAGGAAACGGAAACGGTTTCAGGTACAGGGGTACGCTGGAAATGTTTCCAAGCCATCCCCGATCAAGCAAAATTTTCAGAAACAGTACCAGAAAAGTGGAAACGATCAACTATGTAGTCGGAGACTATTGACCATCCCCCGAACGGCTGGGGATGGCCAAGTCATCCCCTCACCATCCCGGTAACAAACAGCTGTTTCCAGCAGCAGGAGGGATTTTAAAAAAAAGAATTTTTTATACTCTATTTTTAATATTAAAATGGTAAACCTAAATACAGATATCTAAAGCAATTCCATTATGATTAGACTTAGCTGAGTGAACTCAGTGAAGCGATTCTATCTCGAAGGGAAGCAGCCAGTCACATTTTTTTCGACCGAGCCAGGCAAATCATAGACATTGATCTGGCCCAAAGGACACTACCAACTAGTGAATGTCCCGGTGCCTAGCATATACTTTAGCCATCCCTAGTATTTGTGTTCGGGAATGATTTCTCTACACAGTCTTAGCCTGAGACCATCACTTTATCGCTCGGGCCCCACCAGATGGCAGTCCATTTACTTGCATCGATGAGCATTGAGTATTTGTGTTATATTTCATGTTTTAGTCTAGCGCCTAGGTACTTTTGTATCTTTGCTCTCTCTTCTTTTCAATAAGACAATGCATTGAAGTCTATGGATTTTTTTTTACCTTCCATTATTTAATATTTAATATATATATAGCCGTCCCCTACTTCGGGAAAAAAAAAAAACATTCTGGAAACCTGTTTCCCGTCCCCCCAACCCCTCATCCCGAAAACTTGGGGTAACATAGATATTTTCATCTTAAAAAACATGAAATATGTGTACCAAGGACTTAATTGGCCCAGCAAAACGAACAATTATTCCATGTACACTGATGAATTTAATAACTTACTACATGCATTATATATGAGAAGGCTTGGTTAACATGTAAACCTTAAACTTTTAGAATACTTTTTTTTGTCAAATATTATCCAGTTATCAAAAACATTTCATGCGAAATACCAACTTGAATAATGCAGTTTCACAGCTAAGCAACATGTTTACGACACACTTATATCATCCATACTGGATTTCGATTATAAACAACAAAACTACAGCATATCCTGAATCAAATGACAAGCCAATTTTGAATCCCACTTATACCAGAAGAAAAAACGAGGACATAAAATGATAAATAACACCAAACAAAACCTTTTCACAAAAATCTTCCAACCCAACCCAAATCAGCATTACCCTTTCTCTGGATTTGCACATAAAAAACTTCAAAGAAAAATAGCGAAATCTGATCTTAATACCAAAATGAGGACTAATACAAAAATTTCCCAATTAAAACCAAATCTTCAATTGGCTTGCTTTCGTTTCCATATAAAACAGTAATCCAAGCAAGGATGGTGGAATCTTATTAATTAAACGGGAAACTACTCAGAAATTTCCATTGGAACCCAAATCTCTGATTGCATTGCTCTGGATTTTTGCATAATGCAGCCATCCAAGCATGATGGGAAAATGATGAGGAAAATAAGAATCAAAATTTTCCGAGTCAATCACAATTACCTTGCACAGGTATCCAATAAAGTACAGAAATAAAGGAGAGCAGGAAAACCCTGTATCGTTAACAAATCACTTCTGCGTGAACCAAAATTACTTCTCTCATAAATAGAGGTTTTCAGTCAGTATCATTGAGAGTTCTAGAATTAGGGTTAGCATTTAGGATTGTGTTTGTCTGGCGATAAGTAACGTTACACACTCAAAACATAGGACTGACCTGAACACAAGTCATCCAGAAGCGCTTGAGCGATTTCCAATCTTAAACCAGCTTAGGCACCTCATATAGTACAGGGAAGAAAATGATAAAACCAAAAAACAAAATTGATCTCCTAAGAAGACGCTTCAGTATGCTAAAACGAATTCGTACCCTACAAAACTTCTGGCCTGAAACCTTTCAAAGAATCAGTATGGATTGTGGAAGCTTGGCATCTGCTACTTTGGTAACAATCGGATTTTTTCGAGGTTTAGGATTTAGAGTCAAAGAGTTTCTTACCGATGGCGAACGAGACAAAGGCATCGATGCAAGCATACTCAATCTGCTTCTGCTTAAGGTGCCTGGAAGCCCAATTGCTCATCGAAATATTCTTTGGCTTAGACAGCTCCAAACCCAAAACCTCTAGAGCCAAGCCCTTGAGACCCATCGTCTTAAGTTCATTTCGCTGGAGCTTCTCAGCAGCCAAAGACGCCAGCTCAACCACTTTACCCTTGCACTGCAGCCCATGGTCGCGCCTCAGCTTCTTCAAATCATTACCGATACCCACACCAACCAAATTAAGCTCAGGCTCCTTCAAAAACCTAACCAAATCCGTCGGCACAAAATCCACATACAACATCTGCAAAATTAAACAGCTATTATCAGAACAAAGCTGAAGCAAAGCAACTGGATTTTGTCCGCCTTTTACAAAGCTAGGGCGCCATTCTACGTCCAACCCCACAATGCAATTTTTCCCCGTCCGCTGACGAACCCATTCTCGGGCTTGGCAGCCGCTGTCCGTTAGGGTTAGGTCAATGTTATGTGACGCGAATTGGATGCGCGTGCACTGGGTGTTTCTGTCCAGGAAGCCTGTTTTCCTGTACGGCAGATCGAGGCCCTGGCCTACGTATACAGATCTTTTGGCGATGTATCGCTTGACTCTTTCGACTCTAGAGGCTACATGATCTCGGTCGCAATGGGAGTCGATCGTGGATCGGTTGTTAGAAAGTAGATCTTCACATTCGGAAGAGTTTTTATTCAAGGGCTTATTTATTGGCGGCCCATTTTCTGTTCTTCGCTCTGCTGCTTCAGCAATCGTCCGAAATGCAGCCATGATAAGATTTGGGCAATTCCAAAGATTCAATGTCAAAATATTTTTGAGCTCTTGCTTTGGAGTCTGCCGCATTTTGCTGCTGTGAAAGCCGATATTTATAGAGTGATCTTAAACCCGTTTTTTAGGTCAAGGGTTTTTAAGGTCTGGATTTTTAAGCGTGTGTGAAAAGGTTCAATAAAAATCCATTTTGCTTAGTTTTCAGGGTTTGGTGGTATTCGGGAGCAATGGCTTTGGGGCCTATCCAGCATCAGGACCTTTCATCATAATTTATTATTAAAAATCAGAATATTATAGTATTTTTAATTTTTCATTAATTAATATATACAGTCAAAGATGCTTCTTAGGTATTCTCCATATTTTGGTATTTGGGTACAAGAGCTTGTGGGGACTGTCTACATTTCGTGAACAAGTTTTTTTTATTTCAATGCAAATTACAACTAACATATTTATATTTGAAAAATTTATATGGTACACGAGTCTATGGAGAGTCTACATCTAGTGAACAAGCTTTTTTTTATTTGAAAGCAAATTACAACTAGCATATCTATATTTGAAAAATTTATGTAGTACATGAGCCTACGGGGAGTGTCTACATCTCGTGAACAAGATTATACATTGAGAGATCTTTAGAAAACTTAAACTAATAAAATTTGGAAATATATTTCACATTCATAAACATGAACAAATAAAGAAATTTATTATTAAGTATAAATTAAGAGAATATATAGAACCTTTTAAATTTTATTTGAAAATGAGTGAAATTTATATTGTGGGATGGAACATTACATCAATTAATTTCTCAAGCATTAAGTCTCGATTCGTCTACTACAAATAAAGAAAAAATAAGCTTATTAAAAATATGTGATATATAGCAATACTTTTTTAAAGCGTCAATGATATTTTGAAATGATTTGCCACCTTAAAAAATTGAACATATCAATTACCTCAAAATGTAAAATATCTTGATTATTTCCAAGGTTTAGTCCCAAATATAAGAAGGTTAATTTTGAGAAGAATGGACTTCATGTGACATGAAAATTGATTTGTTAGAATGTGCAACCAAAAAATTGTTCATCTTTAGCTTTTTGATAGATGACTAAAACAGCTTTTGTTGTAGATCACATAACCTTTTGAACATTGAGACATAATGAGAATGTTCACCTATGAGCATTTCTCTGAAACCACACAATCTTCTTATGCTTATCCATCACCTTATAGAACCAAATGATATGACAAACTATTCAGTGGAATAGTCATAGTTAACTGAAACATTATACCGATTCACATAGATTACCAATAGAGCTCCAGAAAACACTACATCATAATTTGTTGTTGAAAACATCTATAAATACACTCCATACAACCGCACATCTATTGCACACCTCATATCAATTGCACATTACAAAACTACTTCCGAACCAAGAGTATAGCTAAGTAACTCGTCTAGACCAACAAGTTTGACATCAATGATAACCTAAACTCATATTTACAACAGTATACATATGTACCCATATCTACATATGTGCATGACAATGTAATCATGCACATATGTGAACTTATGAGTTTATATGTTTTATTTTAAAAAGAAAGAATATAATACACTTGCTATTACACTATTCATTTTGTGGATATATCATTTTATCAAAGTTGACAAGTTTAATTTTCATAGCATTCCAACATGTACATGTTATCAAGGCAAACATACAAGAGTGAATATGAGGTACGCAGTATTATCTTTGTTTCTAACTATTTGTATTAATACATTAACAAACATGTGTATGCATAAAGAGCTTAATTAGAAAGCATTCATCAAATTATTATCATGCAAGTTTTCATGTACTACGTGATGTGTGATATGGTTTCAATCATGTTCATTATTTACCCAAATGGCTAGGACAAGTCTCCTCGACCATTTTCCCACCTTCGACTAATCCTACATCCACTCAAACTCATTCGCACATTAATAGGTCAGCTCTCAAAAATCATAATCATGTGTATATTACCTTGAATGTCTATATATCTTTGAAAATGTGTATATAAATTTGAATGTTTTTGTGGGGTTTGATAGGATCTTAAGCTTGGGGGATTGCACATCCCTCAACTTAGTATCATCATATCTCTCTCTCTCTCTCTCTCTCTCTCTCTCTCTCTCTCTCTCTCTCTCTCTCTCTCTCTCTCTCTCTCTCTCTCTCTCTCTCTCTCTCTCTCTCTCTCTCTCTACTTTATTATGAGAATGAGTGTAAATTCATACTACCACTAAATTGGGGTCTAAAAGTAGTGTAGTAAATTGTATCCCTTTACAATTTCACACTATATTTGGGAGCTATACTTTAGTGTGTTTTTTCCAAGATCATTTTAAGCCTATTTGGGCCATATTCTACTTGAAATATTCAATGTTAATACCACAACTTCATTGTCATCAAATACTTAAAATAGGACTAGATCTAATATCACAAACCTTGACACTCATATTTCCCTTTCAGGGTGCCTATTTTGGTAGGACTAGGGCACTTAGCACGCATGTCCTACCAAAATTCTTCAAAATTTTAAATATTTAAAGTGTCGGTCTTGACATTATAAAATTTTGTCTTATTTTTGTACTTGACCATTTTATGTTAGCTTTTTATCAAACAAAAAAATTGATCCCTATATAAAGCAAATTTTCTATCATTCAAAAGGTCTAAGACATTCCATGAGCATTCAAGCATCCTAATTCTAAGTTATCAACACACTTGATAAAACTACAACATTCAACATTCAAGTATGATTTTCATGTTTGTGATTTATGTAATAACCCACCATAATTAACTCAACAAAATTGACCATTCTTTTTTTTTTGTGTGTGTGTGTGTGTTTAATTTAATCATTATGTTTGATTCAATTGTATACTCTGGGCATCCATCCATTTGGATTAGGCATTCATCCATCCGGGATGAGCATCTAACCATACGGGTTAGGCATTTGTCCATACGGGACATAAGATTTCATCTATCCAATACGGGATAGGCATCTACCCATACGGGTTAGGCATTTGTCCATACGGGACATAAGATTTCATCTATCCAATACGGGATAGGCATCTACCCATACAGGTTAGGCATTTGTCCATACGGGACATAAGATTTCATCTATCCAATACGGGATAGGCATCTACCCATACGGGGTAGGCATCTATCCAATCGAGATAGGAGGTGCTCTGGCCAGAGACTTAGACTCATCGGGACCATTCGGGTCCTAAGCCACTCACTAAGTACTACAGTCTTCTAACAGAAGTGCACCGAGGTCGCCGTCCTTAGGAGTAATTAAATAACATAATACAAGCTTGAATTCCGCCTCGGAATTTGGCTTAAAGCCTCGGGAAGTCAAGCGAATCCATACAGGATTCCTTCCGAGTATGCATTGAATTACTTTTTCCAATTTAATTATCTTTATCTTTCAAAATAGGATTCTTACTCAATCCTTCCTTTACCAAGCCTAGACCCCACCCACGAACGCCTGAGTATGAGGGACAACTTCGTCCCAAGACTGCCTACATACCTTCTTCGGCACGGGATCAAGGCGTAAAGTATGTAGTTCTATTTTCTATTCTATGGTTTGATGTAAACTGATTAGTGGGTACGCAACCCTTTCTAGGGTCAATGTCCCAGATAGTTTCTCTGTGGTTGCTACCCACGATGGTAGCGCTTAAGCAAAGGCTCAAGACAGCCTTTTGCTTGTGGCCTAAAATAACTAGATCCTAATTCTTATCATAAGCGTCACCCATGATCAATTGCCAATCGACAACGATATCTCTTCAAAATTTAATTTCATAAAAGCATTTTTTTACTTAACCAATCCTAAAGGGGGTTTACTATGGTTTAACTCAATGGATGTAAAATCATTTGAAAATTATCTTATTAGATTATCGATCCAAGGGGGATTACCTGCCCCTTGGATTTTAGCTTCCAAGTGTCCCTTATTACTCCCCGACGATTTATAGGGACGATGCCACAGACGTCGTTGATGTAGCTTTATTAGGCGTTAAGTGCAGTAGTTCAACACGACGACATTACCCGTAAGCGTGACCCAGAGGCACCGTATATACCGAACACTACTAGGTTTTGGTTTCCATCTTCCTTTATTTAGTTTTCTAACTAAGAGCTATGGAAACATCATGCTTGAAGATAATCACGAAAAGAATGTACATAATAAGACCTTTTGAAGTCAATTATTTGAATAACTACTTTGATGGCAACCAAGTACCATTTGATAAAAAAAATACCGTTCTTCTACAACTCAACTAATTAATATATAATGATATGATAAAGGCAATTATGAACTCATATATTAAAACATGTAACTTGTATGAAGATAATGGGAAGGTAACTTGCTCATCAATGAATGCAATTTAACATATAAGTAATGCGCATGATGTAAAAATAGTGACATTTACATATGAGATTTAAGTAATGTATACTTCGATCGTGAGAATATTTAAATTATAGAGTTACTAGTTCCAAATGAGTGATTAGCTTATACTTTTGGAAATTTTGGATCAAATCGTAATAATAAGACTTATTTGTTTTTAAGTGAGCCAAAATCACTGATCAAGTAGTCCAATAAATCCCTAAAGGGACTGAGACAATAATTTTTGATTTAAATCCTTTGCTAATTTATTAACTTAAAATTTAACTAAACAATTGTTAGAAATTAACAAAAAAAGTAACTAAAACAATCATTGATAATTAACTTAAAATTTAACTTAAAAATTTAATTAAAAACGATTATAAAAAAAATTAATTGACTTAAAATTTAATTAAAGCAATTATTAAAATTTCAATTTTGAAATTTCAAAGTGTAAAAAAAATAAAAAAGGCGAAATTGTTTGTTTGCTAGTAAGTAGGGGGGGTGGGGACCACGGGTCCCATCACCCCCTGCGGTCCTGCATGCGCAGGGTCATAGGGATTGAGGGGACACCGCGGGGCCCCCCCACTCCCCTGCGGTTACAATGACCGCTCCCCTCCCCGTACGCCATGCAAAACTTTATAATTATTCTCTTTGACCGGGCCATTAACGCTTCGGCATTAATATATACTTTTTTTTTTTTTCCTTTAACATTCGAAATATATATATATATATATATATATAATGATATATGTAAGACAATGGAGTATTTACTTATAAAAATAAGAACATGAATAAGATAGGTAAACAATCAATTGTTTTAGATTGGTTTTCATTAACTAGAAGGTTAATATTTTCCAGTATTCACAGGAGGATTGTTTAATCAACTAATATTTGCAGGGAGATCTTTTTTTTTTTTGATCGATAACATATAATAATATATTGCTTTGAAAGAGAAGTATTACATTCGAGGGGTAGAAAGACAATCTGCAAATCCAAGGGGTCACGCCCCTACTACAAAAAACCCAAGCATCTACCTACTAAGACCCATAGTCACAAAAAAGGGTCACTTACGAATACAAAAAGGACCACACCACAAACCCTAGCTAGCCCAGCCAAACTACGAAACCATCCCAGAGCTTCCTCTCTTGAGAAATTGGGAATACCCCTGCTGGAACCAGCCACCTGCTGCTCACTCCCACCACCTAGCACCATTCCAGGCCTTCCTCCACACAACGACCCACGCTCCACCACCTTCTTTGGTTTCTTTGGGAGCTGGTACCGAACCAGAGGCCTCCCGTTCTCGTCCAGGGGGGCCTCAGACCAAATGGGAGTCACCTTCCCGCGAATGTTGAAAAGCTTAGTCGGCCCCAACTGGCAAACATAGTGCACAATCTCCACCCAGCCATTTCTTGCATCCTCCACCTGCGCAACAACTGGCCGAGAAGCAGACCAAACTACAAAAGGATGCAATTCCCCAACATCCACCCCAATCCTCTTGCTTGGGCCCTCTGCCATCCTCAACCCCACACCAATGTCAGAACGGGCCACCACATCCTGCAAGCCTCCTGACCATTTGGGTCATAAAACCAGTGAAGCGATCCACTACACTTCCTCCTTCAACTTCCCCACCTACAAGGCCAAAGCAGTAAACAGAGACAAGATGTCAAGATTTGTTCTAGGTCGCCAATCCTGAGAAAGAAATTCCTCTCCCAACAGGAGCCGAATTGCCCTCCAAAAGACATCTTCGTCCACTCTGAAAACGTTCGAAAGCCTGATGCTCGAAATCGGCCCTCAAAAAGCAAGCAGTTGTTCGTTCAACTCCAGCGAAAAGTTCGCCTCCATTCTATCTCTCTGCTACACAGAAACAACCCTGAGCACTCTATCAAAAACCAAGTTTTCCCACAAAATGCTAGGAATCAACACACAAGGGACTTAAAGGCCACCTCCATCTCTTGTCATGAAAGCTTCACACGCTTCACATTAATCCCAACATCATCGCTAGTCACTCCCTCCGCACACCTCCATCATCAACCAACACTTTGAGGCCACTTGCAACAAGATTGAAGCACACACACCACGAGGGACTTAAATTCCCACAGTGATAAGGTTGCGAGTGGTCACAACAATTTGAACTTGGGTTCACTTTTCCAAAGCCATCAACTCGAGTCTTACTCAAGAAGACTACAATCTCTAAAGTCCTCAAACATACTAAACAAATTTTCCAAGGAAACATTTGCTCCCACATTAGAAAGTTTGTCAGCTTCCAAATTAGCCTCCCTCAGGACATGGGTAATTTTAAAATCTTCAAAATTGTTCAGCAGCAATTGCATCCTACGCACCTGCTTATCTAGAAACCACGCTTCCAATCGCCCTCGCGCAATCCCATTCACCACTACCTACGAATCACCTTCTAAATGAAGTTTCTTGACTCCCAACTTCCCAGCCATAAGTATAGCTTCCACCGCAGCTTGACATTCGGCAACATTGTTCGATCCATCCACCAATTGCTTGGCCGCAATGGCCAGAATGTTACCATGATCATCTCGAGCAATCACCCCAGCACCCGAGAGCCCTGGATTGCCCCTCGATGCTTCGTCAAAATTAATCTTAATCCACCCCTTCTTAGGTGGAGTCCACTTCGGGGTTAGATTGCCCATACTCTGAAGATTAGCCCTCAGCAGCCCATTAACAGGCCATTTGCAGGGAGATCTTATTTCAACTCACAGGGAGGTTTATTTCCAGATTTCACAGGGAAATTATTTATTTCCAGGATTCATTTCCAGTGTTCACAGGAGGATTTATTCATTTGATATTCACAGTGAGGTCTTTGTTCAACTCACAGGGAGATTCAAAAATAATCATAGGGAGGTCTTTGTTCAACTCACAGGGAGATTCAAAAATAATCACAGGGAGGGAGTTTTAGAATAACCATAGAGGAAATATTCACAGAGATTAAAAATAATCACAAAGATTTAAAATAATTACAGAGAGAAATTTAGAATAATCAAAGAGGAAATAATCGCAGTGAAATCTATCCTTACTTTCAACTAATTTTCACAGAGAATTTATATAACCAGATAATGAAATCAAATGAGGATGTCACAGAGGAAATAATCACAACGAAAATCTATCCTTTCATTTCAACTAATTTTTACAAAGAAATATATAACTAGATAATGGAGTCAAATGAGAATATCACAGAGGAAATAATCACAGCGAAAATCTATTTAAAGGATGAGATTCAGATTTCTATTCGAAAAAAAACCAGAGAAATGAATTTAGAGGGAGGAAATAAAGATGGATCTAATTTAGTTCTTCAACAAGAAATTGATCTAATTCTTATCAAGAAAAACAAATTAATCTAATTCCTATCAAGAAATTGAAACAATTGATCTAATTCTAATTTGTAGCAAGAACAAGATGCATGATTCAAAATAAAATAAAACTAAATAAAAGAACCTGGATGCTTGCAATTGATGTAGAATCCCCTATGAATCCTTCAATTAGCCTCCCTTGATCCTTTAAACTTGAAAGAAATCCTCCAAAGCAATCTTAGCTATTTTCAAAAATGAAATATGACTACAAAAAGAATTTCTTGAGAGAAGAATTTCTCTATGGACTAACCAACTCCCATCTTTGAAAACTTGCATATCATTTATAAGAAAAATCCCTCTATTCCACTATCTATAATTTTAATTAAAAAAAGGAGATTCTTTCCCAATTTTGGACTTCATGCAAATTGATTAGACTTAGTGGGAGGAGTTACATGCAAGGTGGTGGAGAATCCTCTAGAAGCTTCTTATTCTTCCTACAACATGTACCATAATTGGATGAGGAAAACTAAATAAATAATTAAGAAAAATGTATATTTTCCATGTGTGTGTGTGTGTGTTTTATTATTTTATCCTTTTATAATATTCATTCAATCATTTAAATAGTTTATCAAAAAATATAATAGAGTTTTTATTTTAAATCCAAAGGTGATAAAGGAGGGTTGTGACATCCTCCCCCCCCTTAATTTGTGCATCGTCCCGATGCACTTATTGAATGCATCAAAAAGAGTCTATAGTTCATGATTAAAACAAAAAAGGAAACAACTGCTGCATCTCCTTAGTATCTTCCCACGTGGCATTCTTTTCATCATATTGGTCCCATTGCACTTTGCACTGATCAACCTCTCTGTTGCGCAACTGGCACTGGCGCCTCTCCAAGATTCTGAATGGCTCTATCATTATTCCTCCCATTTCCTGGACCTATAAAGCATCCCAATTCAAAATGTGTTTCTCATCAGGTACATACTTTTTAAGAAGAGATACATGGAAGACATCATGGATTCGGCTCAATTGGGGAGGTAAGGCCAACCAGTATGCAACTGGATTAATCCTTCCCAATATTTCAAAGGGTCCAACATAACGAGGTGCAAGCTTAGTCTTTTTCCCAAACCTTATGGAACTCTTGTGTGGCCTAACCCTTAGGAAGACTTTCTCTCCCACCTCAAACTCCCTTGGTGTCCTATTTTTGTCTACATAGCTTTTCTGTCTATCTAAGGCTTCCTTCAATCTTTGCCTAATTTCCTTAGTTTTCCTCTCCATCTCTTTCAACATATCTGGTCCAACAATCACTCTATCTTCAAGAATATCCCAACTCAAAGGTGTTCGACATGGTCTACCATATAAAGCTTCAAAAGGTGCCATTCCCAAAGATGTTTGATATGTATTATTGTAAGCAAATTCTACTAGAGGTAGATATTCTTCCCATTTCCTCTGTTGGTCCATGCAATACATGCGAAGTAGGTCTTCCATAATCTGATTTGTCCTTTCTGTCTGACTGTCGGTTTCAGGATGGTATGTTGTGCTAAAATTTAGTTGAGTTCCTAGAGCCGATTGGAGAGTGGTCCAAAACCTTGAAGTGAATCTAGCATCTCTATCTGATATGATTTTCTCTGGTATTCCATGCAACCTGAATATTTCCTTAACAAAGTGCCTAGCCAAGGTAGGTGCATCATCTGTCAGATTCCCTGGTATAAAGTGCGCCACCTTAGTGAGTTTGTCAATTACCACCATTATTGCATCATGCCTAGAAGGTGACATGGGCAACCCTTGCACAAAATCCATGCTAATAACTTGCCACTTGTGTTGAGGTACATCGTGTAATTGTAACAATCCAGCTGGATGTCTATGTTTTGCCTTTACTCTTTGACACTCCAAACATTTAGCCACATACTTGACAATGTCGTTCTTCATCCCTTGCCAAAATTATAACTTCTTTAGATCTGCATAAAGTTTGTTAAATCCTGGGTGTCCCGAATAAGGGGCATTGTGAGCCTCTGACAAGGCTACTTCCCTTAAGTTTCCTGAATTAGGAATATAGATTCTATTATTGTATCTGAGCAACCCATCTTCGTCTAATGTATACCCTTCAATCTTAGGATCGGTTGGATCGTATTCTAAAGTCAATTTGACTTGCTCATACCATGGGTCATGTCCTTGTTCATCCATTACTTGCCTTTTGAAAGAAGTTTTGAATGTTGCTATAGTCATCAAGTGTCTCCTCCTACTTAAGGCATCTGCCACCCTATTTTCCTTCCCCTTAATATATTCAATTTCAAAATCATATTCACTTAGAAACTCTAACCACCTTCTTTGTCTGGCATTTAAGTGGGGTTGGGTAAAGATGTACTTTAGTCCTTGGTTATCTGACTTTAACTCAAAGGGCTTCCCTAGTAAGAAGTGCCTCCATTTTTGTAGGGCATGTACAATCATTGCCAACTCTAAGTCATGGGGTACATAATTGACTTCACGAGTCTTTATCTTTCTAGATTTGTAAGCTACTACCCCTTCATCTTGGACAAGTACTCCTCCTAACCCTTCAATAGAAGCATTGGTTACGACTGTGAAGTGTCCATTTGGATCTGGTACCTTTAGAATGGGTGTCGAAGTTAGTTTCCCCTTCAAAATTTGGAATGCCTTATCACTTTGTTCTATCCACACAAACCTTTTACCCTTCCTTTGCAATGAGGTGATGGGGTTTGGTATCTTAGAGAATCCTTCCACTAACCTCCTATAGTAACTTGCTAGCCCCATAAAGCTTCTTACCTCAGAAACATTTTTAGGGATTGGCCATTCTACTATTGCCTTTATTTTATCTGGATCAACTGTTATTCCTTCCTTTGATATTATATGCCCAAGGTAGTGAATCTTTTCCTCAAAGAAGGCACATTTGGACAATTTCCCATATAACTTATGTTCTCTCAACCTTTGCAAAGCAATTTGTAGGTGTACTAAATGTTCCTCTTCATTCCTAGAGTAAATCAATATGTCATCCAGAAATACCAAAACAAATTTATCCAAGTAGTCATGGAGTACACTATTCATTAAGTTCATAAATGCAGTTGGGGCATTGGTTACACCAAAAGGAACTACGGTGAATTCATAATGCCCATATCTAGTCCTGAAAGCTGTTTTCGGAATGTCTTCCTCAATTCTGAGTTGATGGTACCCTGACCAGAGGTCTATCTTTGAGAAAACTATTGCTCCTTTCATTTGGTCAAAAAGATCCTCTATGCGAGGTAAGGGATACCTATTCTTTATGGTGACTTTGTTCAACATCCTATAGTCGATGCATAGCCTTAAGGTTCCATCCTTCTTCTTAACGAATAAGACTGGCGCTCCCCATGGTGATACACTTGGCCTTATTAATCCCTTAGCTAAGAGTTCCTCTAATTGCATTTTGAGCTCTTGTAATTCAGTTGTGTTCATTCGGTAAGGTGCCCTTGATACAGGTTCAGCTCTTGGGAGTACTTTGATTGAAAAGTCAAACTTCCTTTTAGGGGGTAAACTGGGTAATTCTTCTGGAAAAATATCCTTGAATTCTTATAAGAAGGGGGTATTTTCAAAGGTGGGTGTATTTTCCTCTTTTCCTTCATCAATTTCAACCATATAGATTAAACCTCCTCTTCTCCTTTCCTTCTTTAATTGCATGGCTGAGATGGTTTCTATATTAATGGGTTTAAACTTTCCTTGGATTTTGACCTTTTTCCCCCCATCATCCAAACATTCAACAACTTTGTTATAGCAATCTACATTAGCTTGATGGTCTATTAACCAACTCATTCCAATAATTATATCATATAATCCTAAGGGTGCCACATAGAGATCTACCCTTGTTTCAAACTCAGGAAATTGTACCCTTGCCCTCGGCAAACACTTAGTTACTTCCCTAGTTGCCTTATTCCCATATTGAACCGTCCATGATGACTCCATTTGATTAACTTTTAATGCATATTTGTTTACTAGTTCAGGTGAGATGAAACATTCATATGATCCAGTGTCAATTAGAATTGATATTGGTTGTTCAAATAGTGTACCTGTAGTTTCCACATGAACATTCTGGTATCTTCCTCTTTGGTTCCTAACCGCTGCATGAATCCTTTGTTGGGGCCCTTGTTGGGGTTGATTGTCCCTAATTTGTCCTTGCATCTTGGGGCATTCTCTAGCAAAATGGTTTCCCCCACACATGAAGCATCCACCAAGAGGACCCCTCCTACCTTGATTTCTAGGGGGATCATTCCTTGTTTCATTGGCCCTGGGTGGATAAGTTACCCTGTTCCTGTTGGTCATTCATGTTATAGTTGCCTCTGTTATTATTATTATTTCCATTTCTTTGATATTGATTAGGAGGTGGCCTTCTTTCAGAAGAATTATTCCTTTGACCATTATTGAAATTAGTGTTCCCATTGAATTACTGCTTCCTTTTAAATGAGTGGTTCCCATTATAGTTCCGCCCTGCTAGTGTTTGAATCTTCCTCTCTTGCCTTAGGGACTTTTCAAGTACTTCATTCATGTTTTTGGGTTCATGCATGTCAACCTCTACCCCTATGTTGGTATTTAGCCCCAAAATGAACTTCCTTGCTTGGCCTTCTTCATCGTTCTGGTACATAGGTACATATTTAAGCAACTTGGTGAACTTATCCCAATATTGTTGAACGGATAGGGGCCCTTGACGTAGATTATGGAATTCTATCACCTTCTCATCAAAGAACAATTGAGGGAGCCACCTATCTCGGAAGTGGTGAACAAATTGATCCCATGTGACCGTATCCCTGTTATACCCATTTTGTTCCTTGGTGTTGGTCCACCAACTAGCTGCCTCCCTTGTGAGTTGATAGGAACCCCATAAATCCTTGGTTGTTTCGCTAAAATCTCTTAGTTCAAAATACTTTCCATTTCATTTAGCCAATTCTTAGCCCCTTCACCAATTTGCCTCCCATCGAACTTAGGAGGGGTGATTTTCTTTAAGTCCTTGGAGAGTTCCAATATGTTACTTTCCTTTCTATTACCCATCATATTTCCTTGATTGCTACCAGGGTTTCCATTTTCGGTACCACTTCTATTTTCAAAGTCATTCTGCCTTTCCCTAAGGTCCTGCATTGATTGTTCCAAGAAGTTGATTTTATCTCTTTGTTTGGTTAGAAGGTCAATTATAAAGGAGTGTGTGAAGCACCACTGGTGTGAAGGAGGAGCCTCCACCAATCCAGACAAGGTGGCTAAAACACAAAACATACACTGTGACCCAGGCAGACCATAAAAACCCTCACAAAACCCTTAAAAACCCCAAAATTCGCCCAAGGCACTGTATGGCCACTTGGAGGCCCAAAACTAGAGAAATCCTTGAGCCCTTGCCAAATGAATGGTAGTTCATTTGGGGAGTTTGGGTAGTTTGTGCATCGTTTGTGAGAGGGAGCCCTAAAGGACCAGGTAGGAGGCCTAATTGGTCAAAATCCTTGTTGTTGAAATGTGGCGATTGATCAGCAAAGTACTGTACACTCAGCACGTATCCTCGCGCGGGGTCCGGGGCCGGGCCGGGCCCCGGGCAGGGGTTTGGGGGCGGCAGCCCCCGAGAAAAAATTTTTTTGCCGTTTTTTGTTGATGAAAACCGACATTGTAATAAAACCCTAAAAAAGGCCGACTTTGTTTGTTGCCCTAAAAACGCATGTTATAAGCGGCTGGGATGCTTAAGGCATTGTAAGGTTGATGTACTATTTTTGCTGGATAATAAGAAAGATTGGATGGCTGTGTATGGTGGACGTAACCCATTCTAGGTGAACCACGTTAAATCTCTGTGTTATCTGTATTCTGTTTTATTTCTTTATCTTTTGTATTTAAATATGCATATAATTGTTAGTTCATATTTGCTTCGGATCTGCTTGAAACCCTAACAATTGGTATCAGAGCGAGGTTTTCTGTAAATTGGCAGGACTTTCAGATTTGAGTGGGAGCAATGGAGGATTCCAAATTCAAGGTCGAAAAGTTTAACGGCCAGAATTATCAGTTATGGAAAATGCAGATGGAGGATTACCTGTATCAAAAGGATTTGTGGCGGCCATTGGAAGGAAAGGCAAAGAAATCGACCACAATATCAGATGAAGAGTGGGACATTTTAGATAGAAAGGCACTGGGATCCATTCGATTGTGCCTTGCGTCGTCTGTAGCATTCAATATAACAGAAGCAAAAACGACTATAGATTTGATGGCAACATTGGCTAAGCTGTATGAGAAACCCTCAGCTTCTAATAAGGTATTTCTTATGAAGCGTTTGTTTAATTTGAAAATGAGGGAGGGAGGATCTATAGCGGAGCACTTAAATGAATTTAATACAATTACCAGTCAATTGTCTTCAGTAAAAATTACCTTTGCAGAAGAGGTTAGGGCTCTCTTGATTTTATGTTCTTTGCCAGAAAGCTGGAATAGCTTGGTTATGACTGTAAGCAACTTTATCTCTGGTAAAAATACTTTGGTATTTGATGATATTGTTGGTGTTATCCTAAGCGAGGAAATGGGAAGGAAAAGCACAAGTGAGACTCCAACATCATCGGGTAGTGTTTTGAATGTGGAGAACAGAAGAAGATCAAAGGAAAGAGGAAAAGGCACTGGGAATGAGAAGTCACGAGGGAAGTCAAAGAAAGGACGCTCTCAATCTAGAGGAAAGAAAGATTGCTGGTATTGCGGAAAGCCTGGTCATCTAAAGAAAGATTGTTGGTCTCGGAAAAACAAAGAAGGAGACAAAAATGAAAATGACAGTAAGGAAGCTAATATTGCAAGTAATACTTTACAAGATGCTTTAATCTTATGTTTGGATAATGTTAATGATTCCTGGGTAATAGATTCTAGGGCTTCATTTCATGCTACACGCCATAGAAAATATTTTCTAGATTATGTTCAAGGTGATTTTGGACAGGTATATTTGGGTGATGATGAGCCCTGTCAAATTGTTGGAAAAGGAAAGATAAAGATCAAGTTGCAGAATGGTAATGACTGGTTTCTGCAGGAGGTAAGACATGTTCCTAATTTAAGAAGAAATTTAATTTCTGCAGGGCAACTAGGTAGTGAAGGTTGCATAGTTACCTTCTCAGACAATATGTGGAAGGTCACTAAAGGATCGTTAGTAGTAGCTAAAGGTGCGAAGGTAGGCACATTATATCTGTGTACTGGTAACACTTACTCTACCTTAGCTGCTACAGATAAAGTTACTGCAGGGACAACAACAATAAATGTTGCAAGAATAGATTCGATAATGTGGCACCATAGGCTTGGGCACATGAGTGAGAAAGGGATGAAAATCCTTCACTCCAAAAATCTATTGCCAGGACTAAAGAAGATTGATTTAGAGTTCTGTGAAAACTGTGTTTATGGTAAATAGAAAAGAGTCAGATTTCTCAAGGTTGGGAAAGAGAAGAAGAGTGAGAAGTTAGAGCTTGTACATTTAGATGTATGGGGACCGGCTCAGGTATCATCTCTTGGTGGCTCTTGTTATTATGTTATTTTTATTGATGACTCAACCAGAAAAACATGGGTGTATTTCCTAAAACAAAAATCAGATGTTTTTGAAACTTTTAAGAAATGGAAAGCTCTGGTTGAGAATGAGACAGGAAAAAAGTTGAAGTGTCTCAGATCGGATAATGGAGGTGAGTATTGCAGCAAAGCATTTGAAGATTACTGTTCCTTAAATGGGATTCGAAAGCAGAAGACAGTTCCAGGAACTCCACAGGAAAATGGTGTGTCAGAGAGAATGAATAGGACCATCATGGAACGTGCGAGGAGCATGAGATTGCATGCTGGATTGCTCTTACATTTTTGGGTAGATGCTGTACATACTGCTGTCTATTTGATAAATAGAGGACCTTCAACCCCTTTGGATGGTGGTATTCCAGAGGAGGCATGGACTGGTAAAAAGGTAAATTATTCTTTTCTAAAAACTTTTGGTTGCGAAGCTTTTGTCCATGTTGATAAAGAAAATAGAACCAAGCTTGATGCTAAATCTCAGAAATGTACCTTCATTGGATATGGGATAGATGAATATGGCTATCGGTTATGGGATTTTGAAAATAAGAAAATAATTAGAAGTAGAGATGTTATATTCAATGAGAAGGTTATGTATAAAGAACAGATGTAGGAAAAGAAGCATGAACAGGACAAACAAGAATATGTGGTGTTGGATGAGATTCCTGAAAATGAAATGCCACAGGTACCTGATGCTCAACAACAACAGATTGTCCCACAAACTCCTGCAAGTGTTAGACGTTCTACGAGGACAAGTAGACCCCCTGAAAGATTTTCTCCTTCTTTGTATTCTATTTTATTAACGGATTCTGGTGAACCAAAAGAATATGAAGAAGCAATGCAGGTGGATGCCAAACAACAGTGGCAACTAGGCATGAAAGAGGAGATGGACTCCTTGATGAAAAATAAGACTTGGGACTTAGTCCCTTTTCCTGCAGAAAAAAGAGCCTTGCCTAACAAATGGGTCTATCGGCTGAAGGAGGAGGAAGGAGGTCAAAAAAGATATAAGGCCAGACTTGTGGTAAAAGGTTTTGCACAGAAAAAGGGTATAGATTATGATGAAATATTTTCTCCAGTTGTAAAAATGACTTCAATTAGAACTGTACTTAGTCTTGTGGCTGCAGATGATTTACATCTTGAACAATTAGATGTCAAAACAGCTTTTCTCCATGGAGATTTGGAGGAGGAAATTTACATGTTGCAACCACAGGGATATGAGGTCAAAGGTAAGGAGAACTTGGTGTGCAGGTTGAAGAAAAGTTTGTATGGCCTAAAGCAAGCACCCCGACAATGGTATTTAAAATTTGATAGTTTCATGGCTGAACACGGTTATCATAGATGTCATTCTGATCATTGTGTATATTTTAAGAGATTTGATAATGGCAGTTATATTATCCTGTTGATTTATGTTGATGACATGCTTGTTGCTGGGTCTAACATGCAACATATAAATGATCTTAAACAGAAATTAGCCAGGTCATTTGCTATGAAGGATTTGGGTGCAGCTAAGAAAATTCTCGGTATGAGGATTACACGGGACAGGAAAAATAGAACCTTGAATTTGTCCCAAAGTGAGTATATAAAGAAGGTGTTGAAAAGATTTAACATGCAGGATGCAAAAGTAGTTAGTACACCTTTGGCTAGTCATTTCAAATTGACTAAGGAGATGTGCCCAAAGGCACAGGAAGAGGTTAATAAAATGTCTAACATCCCGTATTCATCAGCTGTTGGCAGTCTGATGTATGCAATGGTATGCACAAAGCCAGATATTACACATGCAGTGGGAGTTGTGAGCAGTTTTATGAGTAATCCGGGTATGGAACATTGGAATGCTGTGAAATGGATTCTTTGGTATTTGAAAGGAACTACTACGAAGGCATTATGTTTCAAAGGATCTAATGCTGCTCTAAGTGGATTTGTTAACTCTGATCTAGCGGGTGATATTGATTCACGGAGGAGTACTACAGGGTATGTTTTTACTATAGGGGGAACTGCAGTCAGTTGGATTTCTAGGCTGCAAAAGGTTGTTGCACTTTCAACCACTGAAGCTGAGTATGTTGCTGCTACAGAAGCCAGCAAAGAGATGATTTGGTTGCAATGTTTTTAGAAGGAATTGGGTCAGACACAAGAGGATAGCCCATTGTATACTGATAGCCAGAGTGCCATTCATCTTGCGAAGAACTCTGCTTTTTATTCAAGGACAAAGCACATTCAACTCAGGTACCACTTCATCCGGACTATTTTGGAGGAGGGTCAGTTACGGCTTGAGAAGATTCACACAAGTGAGAATCCTACCGATATGTTCACAAAGGCAGTTCCACAGGAGAAGCTGATTTCTTCATCAGTTTCTGTTGGTCTTCTTGATTGATAATTGTGGAATTTATACCAGTCAAGTCCTAGTGTTTTATCTAGCGGATGTTGCATGTACAGTGGTGTCGTGTAGTATCAGTCTCCAAGTGGGAGATTGTTCGGTGTGGAGCCTGATCAGTCTCCAAGTGGGAGATTGTTGAAATGTGGCCACTGATCAGCAAAGTACTGTACACTCAACACGTATCCTCAGTTTTTGTTGATGAAAACCGACATTGTAATAAAACCCTAAAAAAGGCCGACTTTGTTTGTTGCCCTAAAAACGCATGTTATAAGCGGCTGGGATGCTTAAGGCATTGTAAGGTTGATGTACTATTTTTGTTGGATAATAAGAAAGATTGGACGGCTGTGTATGGTGGACGTAACCCATTCTGGGTGAACCACGTTAAATCTCTGTGTTATCTGTGTCCTGTTTTATTTCTTTATCTTTTGTATTTAAATCTGCATATAATTGTTAGTTCATATTTGCTTCGGATCTGCTTGAAACCCTAACACTTGTAGCCCTATTTTGTAGGCAAAAACACAAAATAGTGAAATCGGTAAGGGGTTGGAATCTTGGAACCTCTTGGGGGCACATGAATGGGTGGAAAAACCATGAAATAGACCTGACCTAACCTTGCTAAGACCTAGGAAGCAGTAGGACAAGCCAAGCCCTTATTAGCCATAGTAAGGGGTTTTGAGTCTCATGAGTAGGTGAGACCTTAGGAGCAGCATTGCAACTCATTGGTGGGTGGATTGGGCAAGGTCAGGGGATTCCTCAAGCAAGGGAAGTCCTAGAGACCCTAGGGTGTGAAGAGAACACTAGGTGATCCAAGGGAAGGATCCAAGACCATAGACTAGGCTAGTATATCCCTAACCCCATCCCATCATCAACACACATGTCCCACACTTTTGGATAGATTTTTTGGACAGGACTACATGACCTCCTAACTACATTTCTACTCATTTTTGCCTATTTGAACACCCCTTGGACTAGGGTGCTCAATGCACTAGTCCAACTTTTGTAGGTCTAGATTGCAAATTCATGTTCCTTTCTACGTCTTCTTTCCAAATCTAACCTATTGTGTTGGTTTTCTATTTGTAGCATCATAAATTGTACACCCTTAGTTGGGTGGTACAATTCCATGGTTAGGTTAGCAATTGCCTTAGTGTGTTGCATTTTTCATTTTTAATTCCCTTTAGGTAATTAATTAATTAATTAAATTAAAACTAAAGTCATCTTTTATCACTCCATACATCACAAAATTGGGCCCTTAACCCTAAGTGTGCCCCTTTTTATTTCATCCTTTCAATCAATTAATTCATAAAAGCCCTAATAGGTCTTATTTTGACCCTCAAGGTCCAATTTTGCATATCTAAACACCTTGAATCGTCACACCCACTTGAGGATCACCTTATAATCACGATACCTTGCATCCCTATAAATTTGGAAAAATGTTAATAGGACCGGTGTGAATCACATTTGTCCCAGCTTTATCTCCATGAATTTAGGGATCGTGTTTTAGCGGTATTATAATGTTTAAATCCATACTTTTGCAAAAATATATCAATTCTACGTCGCCCTTTGATCAAAAACAAAGTTAGGGTTTCATACATATATCCTTTCCTTTCCTCATTTGAAGGATCCATTCTATAGCAATAGAAGGAGCCTCTCGTGAAGTGAAAGTACAGGTTATGTGAAGTCTTCAATCAGCAAATGAAGCATTCATCAAGTCTACATCAACAATTTTCATCAACAATTGAAGCTTTGAAGATATTGAAGAATAATAGGAGATCACCGCCTGTTGATTAACTTGTACCTCTCCCTTAGGGTTTGGTATGGTTTTGTGTTATTTTCATATCTTTATATGAGTTTCACAACATTCATTTTCAGATTTGAATTATTTCTTTAGATCCATTATTGCATTTGTGATTTGAAGCATTCTCATTTACATCTAGAGTTTATACTCAAAGAATAGGGTAGAACTCTAATTCTTGTATTCTAGATCATTTAAGATCTTATAAGCACATAAGATTCTAGCACACACACATTTCAATACATTATTGGCTATTTGTGGAGGTGGAAATCACCAAAACAATGGGTTTGACTAAGGCAAATTCCTATATAGCCACCCAAACACAATTTTTCAAGTTGCAGGTGTAGGTACAAAAATCTGATAGATGCACAATCTTTGGGAAAGCCAAAATTTGTAGGTACAGGTCCAAATCCAAAAGGAGGTCCCAAATCCCTGAGACCAGAGAGCCTAACTCTTTGGTCCAAGACCAGAGTGCTCAATGCCCTGGTCCTCTGCATTTTGGTGCTTTCTTTGGCAATTTAATGTCTCGAGACTTTAGGTTGCAAATTCTACAAGACCAACTTAGTGCAGTCTCAGAGACCAGAGTGCCCAGCACCCTGGTCTGACTCAATCAGGCTTAGATTTTGATATCAGGTGTGTAGACGTCTAAAATTAATTAAATTAATATTTAGTTAATTTAAGCCTTTCTACATAATTGATTTATTTAATTATGTTTATCCTTATTCCTCTTAAAATTAATTTAATTAAATTTAATTAATTTTATCACTATAGTCTGATAATTAATTTGCCAATAAATTAATTATTCCCCATTCTTCTAGAGCCATCTCAATGATTAATTCTTTTTAAATTCCTCTTAGTAAATTAATTCTAATTAATTAACTTACGTCATGTGATTCCTACAAATCACTTCTCCTAATCCTCACTTAATTTATTGAATTCTTCTAGAAGCATGAGTATCATTATTCCTCAATTTTATATTCCTCCACTCCTCATCTCTCCTCATGTCACGTCCTCCCAACTTTCCCACTTGCTCTCTAATCACTCATTAAGCCACCTAATCAATCTCTGTAATCATTTGTGCATCCCTAATCACCTTTATCCTTTCAAGGAAATTCAAATTCTTTTAATCTCCCCATGCATCCTCTTCCCAAGGAATATTTAATTCCTTTTCTCATTTAGTCTTCCCACACACCCTCTTATTTTAGAATTTTTAATTCCTTCTTCCTTCCCCCAAGGAATTTTATATTCCTTTTCTCTTCCCAGTGTACTTGGTGTGGAGACAAGAAAGGTCTTTATGGCATATCTCTTAAATCCCACACCTTGTCCTCTCAATCCATGTGCTCCCTCTCAAATCAATCTCAACCCTTCATCCCAAAATCAATATTGGCCCTCCATTTTGGCCTCCTCCAATCTATAAATTGGAGTCTCTTTTCCTCACAACTCATGAAATCCACTTCCATCGTATTCTCATGTTGTCCATTTGAGGATGAAAATCCTCCATCATACCCCCATAATGTCAAAATAATTCATCATCCAAGCCAAACCTCCTCCTCTCTAGTCTATATCTGTCATAATCTAAATCCAATCCAAATCTTTTAATCTTGTTGTGTGTGGAGAGCAATCCACAATCTTCATCCAAGGAGCAAATCAAGTGGACATCAAGGGTGCATCATTCCACTTCATCAAGCTCAATCTGAAGGAGAAGGTATCTTGCAAGGTATAAAATGGTTTCCTTTGTATTTTTAATGTTTATTTGAATTTCTAACTATCTAATCTGAACTTGCATTTTTTCCCTTCCTAATTTTGACACGCTCGGGGGGACCCATGTCCCGTTTTCTAACAATTTGTCAAGTTTTTTTTTGTTTTTAGCATGCAGGTTCTGCTTTAGCACATCTGCTTGCAAATTAGCATGCCTGCCCTTCTGTTTCAGTGTGTTTGCAATGGATCAATGTGTCTATTTCAAATTTTGGATTTTTGACTGCCTTTCTTTTGCAATTTTTTTTATCGATCAGCGCGTCTACCTGCGAATTAGCGCCTCTACTTCACTGTTTTGATGCCTCCGTTTGAAAAAATATTCCCGCCTAACTTTATTTTCAAAATTTTCATTAAAAAACCATAAATCAGCACTTGTGCAGGCGTCAAAACGGGTGCGCTTAATGAAAAAATCTTTGAACTTAGCTTTTTATTGAATTTTTCATTAAAAAAAGTGAATCAACGCCCGCGCATGCGAATTAGTGCTTGCATTTTGACACTTGAGTAGTTTTCGTAAAATGGGCATAACTTTTTGCTCGGGTGTCAGAATTTTAAAATTCAAAATACGTTGGAAAGAGGACTCGAAGATATAAAATGGGTTGTCAGTATATTTTGCATATAATTTTTCAAAAAATATTTTAACATGTTCAAAGTCAAGCTTTATTTTTGAACTTTAAATGCACATAACTTTAGCATATGAGATCATTTTTCATTAAACTTTGTTTTGAATTTATTTATAAAATCATAAGGAAACCAAATTTGTGATTATAAAACCATAATGAATCCTCATATTTGTATCTTTTTACTAATCATCTCGTCTTTGTAGCCTTTTCGTTGGTCCAAGACAAAAAACTTAAACTACTAATCATCTTTTACAGAACATTTTTCGAAGGCTTTTGGTTTTCCACTAAAGTAGATTTATTTCATGAATTAATTAGATTAGAAAATACATATTTTGGGGTTAAAAAAAACTTATGTTTTATGTGTCTTATGCACTTGCACGTGTGTAGGGTGGACCCATTGTTACACTTAGTATCCTCTCCCCTCGCCTTCATGGATCTTGGATGTGAGAGAAAAGTGATTAACAACACCTATCTTTTTCTTTTTGTAGTGAGGGGTATTCTTATGAGGATTTGATCACATCACGAGGGTATCTTGAATTGGGACAAGTCAGGGATATCAAATCTCCCGACGCGATCTCGAGCAGGTTTTTTGAGCCACTATATAAATATGTCAATCAGGCGACTGAAGTGCTGAGTGAATTCAACATATGTGGAGGCCCCCTCTGCATCGATAAGCTTAGTTAGAGCCTTAAGTGGCTTGCTTTGAGAATTCGTCGTTAGATTGGTGATCCCTCGAAATTACACTAAGAACCTTGTTTAGTAGCCCAAAATCCCACATTCATAGTGCAGGGGATGTGGATCGTACCTCGAAGTTACCTCTCATGTACCCACTCGAGATGAGGCAGGAATTCCCCATATAATAGATCCTCGGATCTTTGGGGTAAGAGAATCTGGTATGCTCGAGAAGTGAGTGCGTTGTAATGGGGAGCTAGTGCTACCAGAATCTCTATATGTCTATGTATTTGAGGTATCGCTTATGTGAGAGGCCTATTGTATGGTTTCCAACTTCCATCCTAATTCATGTTATCTTCAAGTGTCTTCAATTGTGCTACACCTGTAAAATCAATTTGGGCTAATCTAGGCCCCCCCATCACTTGCACACTCATCATTTAGTGGTATGCTTGGCCAATGTGCTTGTCATTGTTTGATTTCTCCTGCCAAGAATAGATAACATCCAAAACATTCCTAGATTTGACCAAACCCTCCAATATCCACTTTGTCACTATCAAACCTCTATTTCATCTCCATTTGAGCTAAGCCCTCGATTAATTTTCATCCATCCATATGATCATCAATCCCCAACCAATATCTCTAGCCAATCATCAATCAAGTGTTGGGTAGCCTTCCCCTTCTTGTTCTTCTTATCATCAATTCACTCTTCCATAATCATTTTCATTCCATCCTCAAGGACTTAGCAC
Source organism: Cryptomeria japonica (assembly GCF_030272615.1). Taxonomy (NCBI): domain Eukaryota; kingdom Viridiplantae; phylum Streptophyta; class Pinopsida; order Cupressales; family Cupressaceae; genus Cryptomeria; species Cryptomeria japonica. The sequence goes on from NC_081410.1 coordinate 471,906,558, forward strand.
ATCAACTTAATCAATCCTAACCAATCCATTCAATCAATCAATCAACCTCATCCTAAGGTCGACACTTTGTGAAAGTTTAATTTAAACCTTTATCTTTAATCAATCAATCAGTTAGATTTTGTACTTGGGAAATAATCTCCCCCAAGTACCTTTGCTTAATCATTTTGGGTTGATCAAAACCCTAATCCTTTTACCCTCCTTTGCTTAGGAACGTAAGGCTACCTTAAGTAGAATAAGGTTTGATCAATTGCAAAGGTCTAAAATTTACCTAGCTTGGATGTCACCTTGCTTGTGGTCCACATCATCAATTCCCATCTAAGTCCTAATCTAGGGGTTAAGGTGTCATCCTAATCTAAATAAATCTTATTTTAATCTGAGGACCAATCCAATCCAAGAAAATCAAATCGAATCCAATCAATCATCAATCCAATCCAAATTTGCTAAGTCAAAATCCTCATCTTCATCTAGCATCATCTCATCATTTTTCTCAATCAAGTCTAACTTATCCCCTCATTCTCATCATTTTGAGGTTACCCTTGCATGGTCTACACACGCTCACAAAAGAAAAGTTGGATACCCAAATTCCACATTCAAGCATCATGGGTTGGTTTGAAGAAATGATTATGGAAGTTCAAGGATCACCCTATCAACCATGCTCATCAAGTCTCCCACCCCAACCCACTCATCAAGTTAGTCCCAATTCATCTCACATCTCTTATTTTTCCCCTACCTTTGACAAGGTAAATCCATCTTATTCCCCATCCATGTCTTTATATTATCTCTCATCCATATACCCCTCCGATCCAATATGTATACCTCCATATCCCTCCCCATCCACATCCCAATCCTCATATTTTTGCAACACCTCCATCACCTCCACTCACTATCCAAATCCTTTACACCATAGTTCTCCAATCCTTAGTCCTAATCCCCCACTCCATAATCCCAATCCTCCATCTACTACCAAACCTCCACATAATCCTTATCCTCCGAAATCCACATCATCCCCATCCTCCAAGTCATTTCTTCGTAATTTTATCCAAGAAATACTAGAAAAGGAGACGAAATCCCCACCTCAAAACAAATTATCCCAATCTCCCCAAGTCCTCCATCCACCTCCATCCCCTCCACATCAAGACAACCCACAATCCCCTAACCTTCATGATACCACCATCCCCCCACCTACCCATGTTGAAGAACCCACCCCCTCCTCCCTTAAACCATCTCCCCAACTCCAAACATCTCAAGTTCTTGTTCTAAAGCATGCTAGCATAGATCCCTCTCCACCTCAAGATCCGAACATCCCTCCATCTCATGATACTTCTCCATCTCAAAATCCATGTCTACTCTCCATTCCATCTCATGATCCCATCCCCTCCACTCCATCTCAAGAAAAAATAATCCCTCCATTGCATGATCCTCTTCCATCTCAAGGTCCAATAATCCCTTCCACTCCACCACATGATCCCATCCCAATTCAATATCAAAGTATTCCTTCCTCTCCATGTCATGATACCAATCCATCTCACGATCCTAATTTTCCTCGCAATCCCTCACAAGATCCCATCACCCCTAGCCAATCTATCAATGAATCTCATACCTACCAACTTGGCTCTTCCACCTTCATCCACTCTAGTTTCCTCCAAGAGCTTACAATCCCTTCCACATCCCATCCTACTCAAAATGGACTCGCATCTTGTTTCCAAAATAATAAGTGTATACACATAAAAATGGCTATGAGCGATTAAATAAATATTTAAGATTTATTTAATAATTATTCTTCTATTAAATAGTTAATTTGAAAAGATTAATTTATTTAATTCATTCCATATTCTTCTATTAATTAATTTAATTGAAACATTTTATTAATTAATTCATTTATCCTTTTCCTCTAATCAATTAATTAAATATCTAATATTTAATTATTCTTTTAATTAGTACAGCCTAAGTTGGCCTAGTGGTGGAGAACTTGTGCTCTTGAAAGAGAGGTCACAAGTTCAAATCCCATAGGGGGTAGGGTATGTACATCCTATCGGCTTCGACCTATTACCAATCAAAAAACAATTATTCTTCTAATTAATTAAATATCTAATATTTAATTATTCCTTCAATCAATTAAATATCTAATATTTAATGGTTATTCATCTATCCTATAGTCTCAATTATTAAATGATTTCTTAAAATTATTTAATTTCATTTTCCAACTCATTCTTCCATCTCCACTTCATCTTTCCTTTGCCAACTCATCAATCATGTGGCTAAATTAATTCAATAAAATCAAAATAAATAAAACATTTATTAGCCACTTATCTCCAACCACCAAAATAAATGAAATATTGTGTACGTACACATATTTCTTAACCTTCTTCTATATTCTCTCCAACATCCCTTTATCTTAGGAAGGACTTGAGTCCACTTGTCCTCTCATGCTTAAATCTTCTCCAACCATCCCTAGATTCTCTTAGTTAGCAACCCAATCAAGGTGAGATGAGTGACACTTGTCTTCTCCTTCCCCCTTTCTCTCAACCTTCACCTTTGCTCACAGCCATCCAAATCTGCAGATCTGATCATGACCGTTCATCCAGGCCACATCATCTTATCCTCTCAAAGTCTATAAAATCAGGAGTTTGAGTTGAGAAAGAGTTAGTCTTCAAGTGAGTTTTCAAGTTAACAATTTGTGAAAACTTATGCATCTGTGAGTTTTAATCTTGCAGCAATTAGCATAATCATTTAGCATTGCATATCATAGTATCAGTTAACTATCAGTTATCAGTCCATTCTTCATATGCCATCTTGGAAGGTATCAGTGCTTGTCTAAGAGCACATCATCTACAACCAGGAATAGTATAGTTAGCACATAATGAGACTTAAATCATGAAGGCAAAAATAATGTTTTTATTTTAAAATATTCATTTCATGTAGTTTCATTGGATGAATTTGGATTTCTTGTAGCATTTCTTTTTTATTTTATGAAACTAACATGTTGTAGGTAGTATTCTGAAGATGAAATTCAAGTCGACACATTTTGACGCCCACCATGGGGCTGGAGCCTCGCATATATCTTTCTAATATCATGTCTAGTTCTTGCAAAAACAAATTTAACGCATTTGTAATCCAGATTCACGCCTGTGTGAGTTCTGATAGCGCTTTTATTTAATAGGTTAGCGCTTTTGTCCTGCAGGTTAGTGCATTTGTCTGCAAATCAATGCATTTAATCTTCAGATCAACGCTTTTGTCCTGCAAGTTAACACATGTGTCATTTTGGTTAGCACTTTTGTCAGTGATTTATCGCTTCTTAGTCCACAGAGCAGCTTCTTTTGTATCACAAGTTAGCACTTTTGTCTTTTAGGTTAGCGCTTTTGAGGTGAAAAACAACGCATTTGTTAGGACAGCGCTTTTATTGACAACTGACAAAATTTTCCTACAGGTCTGAATGTCTAAGAACTAAAATTTTCAAACTACTGACATGTCTATGTGCAGGATTGTTTTTGTAGTCACATAAATCTGTCAATGTAATTAAATGAATATTTACTATTTATTTGATTAATAAACCTTTAATAATCAATTAATTAAATTAACATTTAATTAATTCATCCTCAAACCATTCTCCTATTAATTAAATAAATTATTCAATTTATTTAAATTAATTCATTAAATCAAATTCACAGTCAATTAAATGAATAAATCATATTTTTTTAATTTCACCACTTTCCTCTTTTAAATAAATAAATAAAACATTTATTTAAATCACTAAACTCCCCCCCACTTGCATTCTCCTACAAATGCAAGTTGCAATATTAATTTTATTTTAATTAAAATCCTATTTTCCCTCACCCACCAAACCCACTGGCAATCGTAAATCCCCTTCTAGACCCTTCTAACCACTTTTTAATCATTCCTAATTAGCCTAATCCATCTCCTAAATATTGTCACATTCCTAAGCAACTTGAAGTCACTTCTCAAAGCCTTCAAAGTCTTTGAAAAGCATTTAACGCTTTATGTGTTCAACAAGCTAACCCCTGAAGTCTTCCAAACCACTAATGGCTCTTACATGACCATTAATGGCTCTTATATAACCATTTATGGTTAACTCAACTCACCCACATGGCTAGAGACTTTCTCTTTAACTCAACCTCCATTTGACTCATGGGTCTCTTCAAACATTTATTGCTTTGACCATGGTTATCCTCACTAACTCTTGCACAAGAGTTTATCCATTGGGTAAAGGCATTATTTATTGGATAATGGCTTTATTCATTCAACTCAACATTAACCTTACCTCCCAAGTTAACCTTCAAGTAATGTTAAGCATTTAATGTTTCTTCCCTCTCCCCTCAACCCATCTCATGTTGACATTTGTCATCCTGGGATTGGGTTGAAAGCCCTCACATGGATCATAATCCCATCAACCCTAGCCCTTGTTGAGATTACTCAATCTCAACCATCCATTGCTCCATTTTTCTTATAAATAGAGCTCATTTCTTCATAATCCAGATCCTGAAATCTTGTATGCATCTAATTTATAGTGAAATTTAGAGAGCATTTAGCATAATAATCTACATTTGTCTTTTGGGCTAAAATTAACATTAGATAATTAGATAATATCTCATTTTAGCTTGTTCACGTTTGCATTCTCATAAGACATCCAGAATAGTGCAAAAAGATATTGAGAGCTACACTCATTTGGGAACTTGGAGAGGATAGGAATAAGGGAGGAGTAGCTACAAACATGGTGGAGGGCATTTGGAGATGTCTTATTGCATTTATTAAATTTTTTAAGTTTTCTATCTTGTGTTTTGTCTCTCTTGATATGCTTGCTTAGGATAATATTTGATTTGTGATTTCTAACACTAACACTTGGTTTGTTGCTTGTGTGTTTGTGTTTGTGTTAACAATATCCTAACCATCCTTTTTGCAGAGCATCAGTTTTTAAAGCAAATTTCATGCATTTCCTCACCTAGTTAATTAAGAGCTTTATTTTTGAAAGTAACACATCATATCTTACTCATTTAGCTTAACTAAGGGGATAAATTGACAGCATGCAACTTGCATTTTGAGTGACTTCTTTAAAGTAGTTGCACATAGATTTTAGAAGGCTAAAATAAACTTGTGTTTTCCGTGCTTGATGAAGTAGTAGGTAAGTATGCTCTCACCCTCATACGGTGATTAAAAAATCAGACCTACTTTATTTCATGTGTAACCTTTAGAGGGTCTTCCTTCCCGAGTTGCCTTGAGGTGGCCAATGAGAGGGGAACAACCCAAAGTGGAAATAGGCTAATATCGAGTCCTTCCAATCCACTCTAAATAAATCGTGTTTGTGATGAAAGTGCCAAACAACATGTGTTGATAAGTTCATATCGACACTATGTTTCCCCATAAACCCTATGGAGCGTAACCTCTATAGGTTGGGAACCTTCTATATTTACAAAGCTGAAAGTGTCGCATGTATGGCCACATGACCAGAAGCCTTTGCTAAAAACCACTTGTGCTAGTTGCCAAAATCCTTCTAATTGTTGGCGCAGGAGGTCAGACCTCTGAAGCGGCTCACACATATATGGTTCTTAGTAGAGATATAAAGTTTGTCATGGGGAGTTTTCATGGAAACTGGTGCTTGGTTGCCCCAGAGAAGTGAGTGTCGAGGGTGGAGCTAGTGGGGTCAAGCATCTAAATATCCTCTTTGAATAGTGTAGCCTCGAGGGAACCCCATCTCAATTCAACAATTATTGTCACAGCTTGCCATAAGATTTGTACTTGCTTGTGCATTTTGTTTTTCAAACATTGTGTAAACTATGTCTATAACATGCTCAAAATGGTAAAAATTTGAAGAAAGTCATCATCTAAAAATGAGAAAGAATCCAACAACTTGCTGAAAATTTTGAAAAGAATCCTTGAAACATAGTCAAAATAGTGCTTTCAAGCAACAAAATAGCACTTTTATCCAACACTTTTTACCACAAAAGTTAGCACAAAGGCTTTTTCACATCTGAAATAAAGCATATCAAACCAAAATTTCAAAGTTAGTATCAAAACACTTCTTGAGTAGATTTGTCTTTAAACTATCACACATTTTAAAAACTAATTTGATAACTGGGTCGCCAATCCAATAGGCTATTTCCAAAAGGTTTCCATAAGCATAAAACATTCAACAAGCTATTGATTCAAACCTCTTAAGTGCAAAAATAAACACCATTGTCAGTTTCTCATCAGGATATATCAAATCCTCTATCACGAAACTTGATCAATCCACCTTGTGTTCATTATCTTGGATATATCTTTCCTATTTTGAACCTAGGTTATATCAAAATCAGAATTGCACCCACATCGGAATCAAGCAAGCTTGTAAACTATCATATGCGTATATGACTTTTAAGTATCGCCTTAAGAAAAGAAAACCCAGTTATAAAGGTACTTAGAAAAGGATAATATTCTTATATATCAATTGCAAGATCTTATTAAAACAGAGGACATTCTTACACCATTTTCCTCACTATTTACGTGGCTGCGGGACAAAATTTGATAGAGAAATTACGTGCTTTTCAACAAAGAGACGCTTTATCACAATGAACAAGCAATAGTGGTAAAATCAACAAAGCATACCTTTCTAAACCAATAATTACCTATTGAGTTGTCTTTAGAAAACTTCAAAAAAATTGAAACAATCACATGCCAGTTTGGACTAGATCTCAATACGAACAACTCATAAAACAACAAAAACAAATGGAAGAAGAAGATAATTCAACGTTCCACACTTTTAGGTATACAACTGTTGATGAAGAAGCAGTCAATAACACCATTAGAGACCTTGAGCAAGATTTTAAATTTGATAAACTAATGGAAATATTATTAGCAAAGCAAAAGGAAAAATATCTTTTGATGTTGGCAAAATCAAGAGCTAAATTGCCACAAGACATTAACATTGAAGGCTTGAAACAAGATGCGAAGACAAGTAATACTCAAAACACAAATGATCCAAATAACGAAGATATAAACAAAGAAAGTCATGAAGAGCTGAGAAAAGAACATGATGACACAAGAAGAGAGCGTAGTGATAAAAGAACTTATGAAGAGACAAGGAGAAACCGTATGGATAATCTATTGTTAAATCTCACTCAACAAATGCAAACTCTACAACAACAAATACAAGATATGCAAAATGAAACAAGCTCCAAGAAGTATTCATTGGAAGATATCTGCCCGTATCCTTTTAATAAAAGTTTGAATATGATACCATTTTCACAATATTGCGAGATCCCTAAATATGACAAATACGATGGAAAATCTGATCCTCAAGATCACATTAGGGAGTTTTGTACTATGAGTATGGAATTTGCACATGACGAAACTTACCTGATTCATCTTTTCCCTAGGAGTTTAAATGCACAATCAATGGAATGATTTTCAAGATTACCATCTGGAATCAAATCTTTTGAAGAACTTGTGAATAGATTTATTTCACAATTCTCCTACAATGTAAGGAATGAGATAACAATGTTAAACAAAAGAATGGTGAATCTTTTATGATCTTCTTGCAGTGATAGAAATGAATGTTTAATAGGTATCCAAGAGATGTACCTGATCAAGAAAATATGTACATATTCATTGATAATCTTATCAGTGAAATGAGTTATTGACTAAAAATGCAATGTCCTCCCTCTTTCACCAAGATGGTTGAGAATGGTTTAAAAATAGAAGATGCAATGGTAAAGAAAGGAGACCTAAAACTCTACAATAATTCTTACAACAACAACAACAATGACAAACCCAAGTTTTGGTCAAAGAATAAGAATGTCATCAATAGAGGAAATGACAACAATAATGCTACAAAAAAACAACCAATATTTAATCTATCGAGTCAGATCCCAAACAATAACAATCAAGAAAGCAATAAATCCAAGTCTTTCTTCTCCAATCCTCGCAAGAAATTCACAAACATTGGAAAACCCTTGGAATCAGCTTTGAAAACTCTTCTTGTGAATAAACTGATTATTTTACTAGAAGCAAGAAGTTATGAACCACAAGTCAAACCAAATTGGTGGAATGACAATCATTTTTGCAATTACCATCGAAATAAAGGACACCAAACTAATGATTGTTAAAGATTGAAACACCTTATCCAAGATTTAATCGATAATGGAACTATCACAATGGATAGGCATAAGACAAACGAATCACACGTAGCCTTCAAAACTCTACTTCCAAACTATGGAAAAGGTGAACAATCCAAATTAAAAGATGACAAAGGAAAAGCCAAAGTGAACTACACTTATACATATGATGATGTGGTAAATGTCATCATCGTTAAAGAGAACACACCTTTAGAACCAATCAATGTCATTACAAGAAGCAAAGTGAAGGTCAAATTTTTGGGTATAACAAATGAATCAACCTCCACTTCATGACAATATAACATAGTGGAGCAATTACAAAGAATACCTGCTCCAATATCAATTTTGGAACTTCTCAAAGTTTCACCTATGCATAAGGAAATTTTGGAAATAGCTCTAACAGAAACAACAGTTTTAAAAGACTTGGATGTAGATCAGTTCCAAAACATGGTGGGACACCTTATAGCCCCTATTACTTATCATTTTCTGAAAATGATGATGCATCCTTGCAACATCCTCACAATGCTCCCTTACATGTTGAAGTCACCATTAATAAAACTCATGTCAAACACGTACTCATAGATGGTGGAGCTGGCTTAAACATTTGTGCAGTAAGTTTAATAAAGGCTTTGGGATATTCAGAAAATGCAGGAGATCCAAAGAAGAAAATAACCATTAAGGCTTATGATGAAGAGGAGCATTCTTCTAAAGTAACTGTGTTGTTACCAATCAAAATAGGACACGTGGAAAGGAATACATTATGTCAGGTTTTAGATTTGAATCTCTCTTATAACATTCTTCTGGGAAGGCCATGGATTCACAAAATGCAAGTTGTTCCTTCTACATATCACCAATGTGTAAAGTTTCCTCATGAGGGACAAGAGGTCACTATAATTGCAGACTCAAGTCAATATTGCAATAATCTGAAACCAACACAAGATACAAGAGTTCCACATAACAGAGAATCAATATATCCTACCAAAGAAATTCAAGAAAAGTTATGGGAAACCTTCGAGCAAAAGCTCAAATTAAATGATGAAGGAATGGGAAAATATTCTTTGCATAATTTTCCACTCTCACCTAAATCATATGGAAAACCTACAAATATTCAAACACGGATCTTAGAAAAATCAAAAGAACTGTTTAATGGAGCATTTGTTAGAGCTAGAACACTTGTAGAAGAAACTGAAGACAAGGACATTCTTGGTTGGTTGTACAAAGATGAAAATGAAACTATAGTAATAGTTGTAGAAGTCAATATTCCCATAGAGCAATATGGTAATGGTTATAAGATCATGAAAAAAATGGGATATGAAGGAAAAGAACAGTATGCGAGAAAAGCGGGGCTATATAGCTTAAAATGTGAAAAATGAAGCTCCAAGAGGCTTGTCCACACACCCACAGGACTTCTTGGTGCAAGTTATAGAGTCATGAAGAATGACTCAACTTCCCAAGGATGGTTCCATGGTTCTCTATCTCACAAGGTCCCTCAAGCCAATGCCTTTGCTCTCAGATCACTGAGCAAAGTGGCTTAGGGATGACAAATGCAAGAACGAGGGATGCTTTTGATTGATTTTAACATGAGAATGCATCCTATCCATGCATGATCCTACAAATACAATGAGCTAGTTTATAAGATGACAAGATTAGTAGTAATACTATCCTAACATGATATACTAGTTATATGATTTAAGCTAATGATAAAGGAAGTAGTCTAAAATGTTTATTAGATTAATTCCTTTTGCAAAGAGAGATTAGATGTGCTAAAATTGAGCATAAACAAGATACTAAAGCTTGCATGGATCTTAGATAATAGATTTCTTAGATTGATGGATTCATGGATTCATGAAATGGAGGAAGGAGAGCTCTATTTATAGCAAAAATAGGGCAATGGATGACCAGGATTGAAAGAGTTAAACAAGGGTCAAAATTGAAAGTTGTCAATCCATGTTTTCAATTTTCACCAATGAAATGGTGACAATTGTCAACATAAGGCTGGTTGAGAGGAGATGTAAGAAGCATTAAATGCTTGAGAAGACCTCATGGTTACCCTAGGGGGTAAGGGTTAAGGTTAGGTTAAGGTTATCCATTGGATAAAGATTTTATCCAAGGGGTAAACTCTTGTGCAAAGGTTAAAGGAATAACTATGGTCAAAGCAATAAATGCTTGATGAGACCCCTGGGTTAGATGGAGGTTGAGTTAGTCAAAAAGTCTCTAACCATGCCACTAAGGGTTAGTTAACCATTAATGGTTTGAAGACTTTGGGGACAAATTTGTAAGAGTCCTTCCAAATTTGGGGGCATTCAACAAGTTATCTTGTTGAATGGACAAAGGCTTTAATGCATTTTGAAGACTTTACTCCAAATTTGAGAAGTGACCTCCTCAAATTTAGGGAAAGGGGATAATTGATGGGTTTGGGTTAATTGATTAGGATTAGATGGATTCTAGAAGAATTTAGGAATAGGGTTTAGGATGCAAGTGGGAGATGTAGGAAAGTGCAAGTGGGTGAGGGAAAATAGAATTAATTAAAATAAATTGTTTTATTTCAATTTGGTTGCAAGTTGGGGATTTTAAATAAATTAGATTTATTTAATTGGGGTAAACTATTTAATTAAATGTGAATTTAATTAAAAAGTAGAGAGAAGGGTTTTAATTAAATAAAATGATGCAAAAAGGGCTTTAGTGAATTTAACTAAATAAATTGAATAATTTACTTAATTAAATAGAGGAATGTGGGTGATTTAATTAAATTGGATTTAATTAAATAGAGGAATGAACATAAAATATTCATTTAGGAATATGGTCATTTTTATGCATCTACAAGAACCAATTGGTAAGCGACATCAAGGTATTTCAGAACCTATTTGTCCTCACTCGCAATCTAAAGAAGATAAATCGGGACTTGGATATTCAAAACCAAATCAAAAGCACCATAATTATCAACAGCCAAAGTGGAGAAAGAAATCAGTCTTTAGAGAAGAACAATGGCAAGAAAAGCTACATCAAGTAGCAAAAATAGTAGCCAATAAGCAGAAACAAGAAGAACATGAGAAACAGGAAGAAGAGCTTGCAATCAAAAGAGAAGAAGAATCTTGTAAACAAGTTCAAGGAATACGAGCAAATGCAAAATCTGAACAAGATATTCCAGAAGCGGTAAAAGCAGAGATGACAGAAATCAGAGAAATATTTGCACCATGCAACATTCTTGTATGGTACAGTGGTGTAATCCTAGACAATGGTTCAGAGATAGATTCAAATGAATATGAATGGGGTCCTGATGTATCATCTAGTATATCAAGTGAAGAAAAGAATGAAGAGCAAGCAACTATCACAAATGAAAACTTATCTTTAAAAAAATAAAAGATAGAGTTAGAAAGAAGACAAGAAGAACTAAGAATCCATAGAAAAGAGACAAATACAAGACAACAAAAGAAAGAGAATGAAAAAGGCCAAGAAGTAACGCCACTAGAAGCACAAACAGATATGGATCAAGCATCAGGAAATACCAGATTTCTATCAAATGAGGAGCAAGATGTACCAAGGTATGACAGAACCATAGAAGAATTAAGAGATAGTAAAGAAGGATTGACTATTAGTCCAAAAGAAGCTGAGTTCAAGAGAAGACAAAAGCTAGCAAAAGAATCCTCTATGGGTAAAAGTACAAACCTGTGTCACACTTTTACAAAGGAAAAGGCTAACACAACAATAACTGTTCAATTTCGTCGCCATAAAAGTATCATTTACATTTTGAATTTGAAGATGATGTAAACTGATGAAATGTGTAAAATTTGTTGAAGTTTAAGTCTACTATTTTAAAAAAAAATTTGTCAATAATTTATATATATTTTTTAGCTTTAAAGTCCATTTTTTTATTGCTGAAAAACAGGGGGTTTGGTTCCCACCTCAAAAGTAAATGTAAATCAACTTTTTTTTTTTTCTCATTTTGATATCAGTTATAGATCACATATTTATATAGTGCATGAAAAAAAAATAAAAAAATTGATGTATATTTTCTTTGTAATAGCATTTGGAAGTTGAATACACCATAATTTGATAGTTTTTGTCTCCCACCACAATTTGTCTATTCAATTTATGATAATCCAAAAACTAAAAATACCCTTTTGGAGAAGACTCTCTCTTCTAGTGAACCATATTTTTTCAATTTTTTTTGAAGTGATTTGATTTTTGTTTTTTGTTTTTCAAAGTAGACTCATATCGAACAAAAGAATGCCTAGTTGTAGTATTTTTAATTTTTTATATATTAAATGTAATCAAAACATTAAAAAAATTATATGAGTAGAATCGTGACTTCGATCTCTAAAAAAGGGTATTTTAAATTTTTTTAATAAGTTTAATTTACCTATTGAATTTTGTTGCTGAAGTGACAAGTTTGAGAAAATCACCATTTTTGTTGATGTGGCTGCCACTTGGCATTCCACATAAGCCTTTCCGACCGGAAATGTTCTGGCTGGAACAATTCAAAATAGTTCTGACCGGAACCCTTCCATCAGAACTGTGCCGGAAACATTCGGGGCAGAACAATTCAAAATAGTTCTGACCGGAACCCTTCCAGTCGGAACTGTGAGGGCCGACGCAACTGATCGTACAAGGGACTGGTCACTTGAACCACATATAAAAAAGAATTATTTTTTGCATTAAAAAAACCAAATCAATCAAGTGCGAAAATAATAAGAGTTATTTTTGCAAACAATCCTTTTTTTTTTTCAAATAAAGTGGCATTTTGGAGCGAGTAGGAAGATTATAAAGGGGTGAATATTTCTAATTTTGTAAAGGGGCGAAGATTTTGATTTTTTTTTTCGGAAGGCGTCTACCCTTTCCAAGTATGTTATTTGAAATTATTTTTTCAATCATGCTTAATTTACAATATTAGATGTTTTTTTGGAAATTAAATATTTTTTAGATTAACCATATTCTTTAGTCACTGCGATACGATGATAACCATTTCTTGGCCATATATCCAACACTATTTAGTACTGAAAATTATATTATATTTTATTTCCTAATACTTGACTCAAATTCTCTCTCTCTCTCTGTATATATTAGCGAAGTGATTTCAAGCAATTAATGTTATTAAATCACGTTCATATGTACATTGCATATAGTCAAATGTATCTAATTGAACTATACTTAATTTCTTACTTTTTATCAATGCTCCTAAATTTCTTGAACCTTATTTTTTCATTTTCTAAATTATAAAAAATTGGACTTCAAGTCAAATGATCTAAATGGATGAAATTTACACATGTTAAGTTTAAGAATGCAAAATTATTTATACATTTCACTAATTATTTTTTTTTTGTTAAGAACCGACGAAAAGTTATTAGATATATAACCTTTTTAGTTCAAATCACTAAATTTTGAAGATATGCATATTTGCATGTGTTGTTTTTAGGTTCAAAGCACAAAATTTTGAAGATCTAAATATTTTTTGCAATGGGGAATAAGAGGACTAGATCAAGGTTGTATGATCGTAAAAGGGATGATAAGATGAAAGGTCATACAAAACATAGTCAACAACAATCTGTTGTTGTTCAAGATCAACCTGATGATGTTCAAGAAACATCTACTCAGGTACGAGATGATTTTTTTTTTCTGGTATGAAAAAATTGATGGAAATGGATGAAGATAGTCTTTTCAATGAAATTCCATCTAAAGATATGATACCTGAAAGCACATTAAAATTGCATTGTAAGAATTTATGGGATGATTATTTTAAAAATATGTCTATTGTTGGAAGAGCACAATTATTTGCTAAGTTATTTAGGAAAAGGGAAATGAAACTTGTTTTGGACTTGTTGGGTGTTGGTAATAAGAAAAGTTCTAGTGATACAATAGTAAAAGAAACTATAATTGAAAATTTACAAGAAGCATTGAATTGTATTAAGAACACAAGTCGAGGTGTTGATTAAGTGTTGCATGTAGAGCATTGGTGACTATGATTACTAGTAAGGAATTGACTCGTAAAAAACAAGTTAATGCAATTTCTCAATTAATGAATGTATCTAGAAGAACTATTCAAAGATACATTAGGAAAAGAAATATGTTGGATGAAAACATCGAAAATAATTGGGTAAATATCTGTAGGGTTCCTAGAAAAGACAGAATTTCTGAAGATGTAAAAAGACAGGTGATTGATTATTGGACCAACCAATCTCGTGTTTCTTCCAATAGAAGGGATACTATATAGATGATAGATGAAGATGGTAAAAATATTACACATCCAAAACATTTCATAGATACAACACAAAGTGAATTGTTTGAAGCATTCAAGCAAGAATTTTCAGATGTAAAGATTTGCCAAAGGATGTTTGAGAGATTTCATCCTTGCTTTGTACGCATAAATAAGGTACGTGAAACTTGTTGTTGTTGAAATCATGTTGAATTTCATCTACACTTGCAATCATATAAGAAGTTCATGGCAACAATTAATCCAAATCTAGTCATTCCTACAAGTACAACACAATTTGTGAAGTCTATTTTATGTGATAAATTAGAAGATTCCGATGAGTTCAAAATACAATGTATAAAAGGTGAATGCAATGATTGTGGATTTTTGAGTAAGTTTGTGTTGCATACGGGTAATTTTGATATTCATGCACTAGTTATATGGAAGAGATTTGAATACGAGATATATCAAAGTAAGTCAGGAACTGAATCCAAAAAAATTATATTGAAAGAGAGTGAATTGCCCTACATTCAGTTTATAGATAGATTTCGTAATATGATATATCCACATATCCAATATTGTCATGGTGCAAGATGGCAGGCTAAATAGTTTCTCCATTACGTTTCACTTTAATTAGTTAATTAATTTATTTTATTTTATTATATTTATTTTTAATTAATTAAATATTTCTCTGAAAAATTATTTATTTATTTTATTTTATTTTATTTTATTTTATTAGGATGCCTCCAACTACGCGACAAGCTCGCAAACATGGTAGAGGTCCTAGGCGTGAAAGAATAGCACACGAAGAGGTCAATAGGGAGGAATCGGTTCCGGAAAGGAACCCAGAGGCCCCTCCCGAATGACCAGTTGACCCAAACTGAGACATTTTAGAAGCACTCCAGAACCTAATAGGGATAGTCCAGGAAAGACTTCCAGCAGAGGATCATCATGTTGAAAATCAGAACTCAGGGAGCCATAGATCGGCAGATAGGGAACGGAGTAGGAGTCCACCCCCTAATCCTATAGAGAGTCAAGCTGGGCATGAGCCCGAGTCCGTTCACTTACCAGGATCACTGCCAGTGGCAGAGCCAGTGTATTATGAGAGATCACGTTGGGATCCAAGGTATCTAATCAGAGAGGTTATGCGCCTCCAACCACCATTTTTTGGGCGATCTACCGATGGGGTAGAAGCCGAGGCTTGGCTTTTGAGCCTAGATAGGTGCTTTGCATTGCACTCTTACGAGAGCAACCTAAAGGCATGTGTGGAAGTCCACCTATTGAGAGAAACAACCTCCACATGGTGGAGACAAGAGGAATACAAGTGTGGTTTAGTTGCTGATACTCTCACATGGGAGATTTTTATAGAGAGGTTTAGGGAGAGGTACTTGTTAGAGCATTACAGATAGCGTAGGATAGACGAGTTCCATGACCTCCAGCAGAAGGGTCTCTCAGTGACCCAGTACGAGAGAAAGTTCTTCGAGCTCTTGCCATATGTGGACTACCTGAAAGACGAGAAGCTTCTCATCAATCATTTTATCAGAGGGCTAAATGCTGGCATAGCAGGACCAGTGAGGATGTCTGCTCCAGAGAGCCTTCGGGTTGCCGTGGAGAAGGCTTTGATAGCAAAGGAGATTCAGGTCAGGCCACACGATACAAGGGATCAGTTCCAGAACCGAAACCCTATACCCCAGACATATGGGTTTTAGAAACCCCATTGGAAAGGTAATAATAGACACACATCGGGGTTCTCCAAACCCCCTCCTCCGCAACAGTCACAGCAGAACCAGAGGCAGAGGCCTCCGCAGAGTCAGCAGGGCACAAAGCCCAAGCAGTGGCAGTCTCAGGGTCAGAGGCGATATTAGTGATCTCAGGTTCCTTACACACCTCCGGTGAGGACTCAGCAGTCCTCTAGGGGTGGGTACAGTGGTTCTAGCAGGACAGGGGGATAGTCTTTTTCTAGGCCTTAGGGTGTCCAGTTTCAGGCATGCGGTGCTTGTTTCACGTGTGGAGCCATGGGGCACATGGCGAGAGAGTGTCCTCAGGGTCAGATGGCAGGGAATTAGAGGATGGTAGCATCAGAGCCTACAATTGGAGATATGGGCAGGTCCCATAGAGTCTTCGCAGTGGTTGACAACCATCAGGCAGAGCACCAGGCCACAGTCATTGAGGCTGCAGGTATGATTAGAGGTAATAGTGTATCTATATTATTCAATTCAGGAGCTACTGACTCCTTTATATCTCCATTGGTTGTGGAGCATTGTGGGCTAGTGGCAACTAGACAAGGTGTCAGTTGGGAAGTGGAGTTAGCTTTAGGGGCTAGAGTGTGAGTGGAATTAGAGGTTAGGGCATGTCAGCTTTAGATTGGCAATACCACCACCTTAGTAGACCTTAGAGTTACACCACTTGGATCATATGGCATCGTACTTGGCATGGATTAGCTTTATGCCCACAAATCCAAGATGGATTGCTGCCTGAAAGTGATCGAGTGTGAGGATGATCAGGGTTCGCCCATAGTAATCACTGGGATTCAGAGACCCGTGTCTCTTTGTATGATCTCCGCAATGTAGCTTAAGCGGAGCATACGAAAGGGATGTCAGCTATTTGCCATCACCATCAATGATAGAGAGGAAGAGGATGAAAAGGAAACATCAATTGACGACCATCTTATCCTTAAGGGATATTCACACGTGTTTCCTTCAGAGCTACCAGGAATGCCACCTCGAAGAGAGATCGACTTCCATATATACCTTGTACCAGAAGCTGAGCCAGTTTCAAGAGCACCTTATAGGATGACCACAAATGAGCTTGATGAGCTCAAGATGCAGCTTGAGGAACTCCTAGAAAAGGGTCACATACGTCCTAGCGTATCCCCGTGGGGTACACTAGTCATCTTCGTGAAGAAGGACAAATCTCTTCAGTTATGCATGGATTATCGTCAGTTGAACAAAGTAACCATCAAGAACTGATATCCCTTACCGAGGATCGATAATTTATTCGACCAACTTCAGGGTGCCAAAGTATTTTCCAAAATTGATCTAAAGTCAGGATACCATCAGTTGAGAATAGTGGAAAGTGATATCCACAAGACCACATTTCGCACTAGATATGGCCACTATGAGTTCACAGTGGTTCCATTCGGTCTTACAAATGCTCCAGCTGTTTTCATGAGCCTCATGAATGGGGTATTCTGCATATTTCTTGACTGTTTTGTGATTGTGTTCCTCGACGACATATTGATATATTCTCGGAATGAGAAGGAGCATGAGGAGCAC
The DNA here is from genome assembly GCF_030272615.1 of Cryptomeria japonica. Classification (NCBI taxonomy): domain Eukaryota; kingdom Viridiplantae; phylum Streptophyta; class Pinopsida; order Cupressales; family Cupressaceae; genus Cryptomeria; species Cryptomeria japonica. Next base: position 471,924,125 of record NC_081410.1, read on the forward strand.
CTGAGGCAGGTTTTGCAGTGTTTGAGGGACAATCAGTTGTTTGGCAGTTTGTCAAAGTGTGCTTTCTTTCATTCAGAGGTCAAGTACCTTGGGCACATTATTTCTGGTGATGGGATCTCAGTTGACCCATCAAAGATCAGAGCTATTATGGATTGGCTAGTGCCAACCAGTGTGACAGAGGTCAGGAGCTTCATGGGATTAGCAGGTTATTATCGATGCTTTGTTGAGGGATTCTCTAGAGTCACACACCCTATTACTTCTCTTCAGCGTAAAGGGAATAAATTTGAGTAGACAGAGAAGTGAGAGAGGGCCTTTCAGGAACTCAAAAAGGCACTTACTAGTGCACCTATCCTTGTAGTACCAGATCCCTCAGTTGACTTCATGGTTTGCACAGATGCTTCCCTAGAGGGTTTAGGAGCAATCCTTATGTAGGATGGTAGAGCTATAGCTTTTGAGTCTAGGAAGCTTAAGAATCACGAGCTTAACTACCCTACTCATGACCTTGAGCTTGCAGCAGTAGTGCATGCACTTGTGAGGTGGAGACACTTCCTTTTGGGTCATCATTTTGAATTTCATTCAGACCATCAGAGCCTTCAATACATATTCACTCAGCCAAACCTTAATGCACATCAGGGGAGATGGATGGAGTTCTTGTGCAAGTATGATTTTGATGTTCAATACATCAAAGGGAAAGAAAACGTAGTCGCAAATGCCTTGAGTAGGAGACGTCACAAGGTATACACCATATCTATGGGTACGGATTTGAGAGATCGGATATTGCAGCAGTTGCTAGAGGATGGATGGTACTTAGAGGTTTGTCAAGTGATACGATCTCAGGATACTCTGGAAGGGAAATATGTGGATTATTCCTTAGAGTCTGATGGACTATTACGCCATAGAGGGAGCATCTATGTACCTTCTTTCAGGGGATTGTGAGAGTTCATTGTCACGGAGGCTCATAGAGATCCTTATGCAGCACATCCCAGAGTTAAGAAGATGCATGTTGACTTGAGATAGTTATATCATTGGCCAAGAATGTGGCAGCTCATTGCTGAGTTAGTAGCCTGATGCCTCGAGTGTCAGAGAGTCAAGGTGGAGCACCGCCATCTAGGTGGGTTGCTCCAGTCTCATGCTATACCAAAGTGGAAGTGGGATACTATATCCATGGATTTCATCATTGGTCTTACTATGTCATCTCATCGTCATGATGCCATCTTGGTGACAGTTGACAAGTTGACCAAAGTGGCCCACTTTTCACCAGTTCAGACTACCTTCATAGCACCAGCGGTAGCATAGGTGTTCTTATGAGACATTGTTAGACTTCATGGCGTTCCACGCAAGATTATTTCTGACAGGGATTCCCTCTTCACTTCTTCCTTTTGGAAGGCATTACAGATAGCTATGGGCACTAAGCTCAACTTCAGTACAACCTATCATCCGGAAACAGATGGTCAGATAGAGAGGGTTAACTAGGTGTTAAAGGATATGCTTCACATGTACGTCATGGATCATCAAACCAGATGGGAAGAGTACCTTCCCTTAGTGGAGTTTGCCTATAACAATGGGCATCACACTTCATTGGGGATGCCATCCTATCAGGCATTATACGACAGGCCTTGCAGGACACCGTTGAGTTGGGACCACATAGAGGACAGAGTTGCTATTGGTCCTGAGATAGTTTGGGATATGGAGCAGCAAGTGGATTTGATTAGACAGCATCTTAGAGAGGTACAGGATAGACAGAAGAAGTATGCAGATGCGAAGAGGATAGATCGTAGCTACTTGGTTGGAGACAGTCTTTTTGAGAGTGCGACCACATAAGAGTCCAATCCGTTATGAAAAGGGTTCTAAGCTCGCACCTCGCTTTGTAGGACCATTTGAGATCCTTGAGAGGATAGGACCAGTTGCCTACCATTTAGCATTTCCACCTAGCCTGTCACGCATCCACGATGTGTTTCATGTATTAGTTTTGAGGAAGTATATCTATAATGAGTCTCATATTTTAGATTGGGATGCCTTGTAGGTGGAGTCGGACGGGCAACTAGCTTTGGAGCCCATTAACATTTTGGCATGCCAGATGCTGGCCCTTCGAGGTCGAGAGCTGAACCAGGTTAGGGTCCAATGGGATTGCTATGATGAGGTTACGGCTTCATGGGAGGACGTAACATGTATGAGATCACAGTACCCCCATCTTTTTGATGAACTCCAAGAGGAAGTTCATGCCTAGAGGGGGAGGGTGTGAGGCCCTACCCTGACTCATCCTAGCATTTCAGTATTTTCCATGTTGAGACTATTATGGATGCTTTATTTTTATGTATTATGGATTTGGAACTTATATGATTTCATGATTTGGATAACATTGATATATATTGACGCTTCATTTCTATGCATTATAGATATAGAACTCTATATGATTCTAGAATAGGATTAATTTGTGAGGATGTATGTCATTATGGGAATTGCAGGACTTTACTATGATGATAGAAATAGGATGCATGTTTATGTATGGATTAAAATTATGAGGATTATGATAATTGCTTATGTGGATTTATTTTGATACAAAATATATTGATTTTGTTTAATATCAATTGTATGCAGAGTGTTTGACGTGTATTCTTATTCATGTGTTTAAATATTATATGAGGTTATTTGGAAGTACTAATGTGTAATTGAGATGTGCAGGAAAATTATCCATGTGACCATGGAAATATTATGGAGAACCAAACCTAGACCTATGTATGTTCGTAAAGCCAGGGGTTGTCTATTTGGAGAGACAACACCCCGTATGTATCGTATTTTATTTGTAATAGTGAATGATGCATGTGTGTTAAATTTTATTATTGATTTCTTTAAATCCAACAAGAGACATTTTCCATGTGTAATTTTGTAATGTATTTTATTGTGTCACTTGACACATGTATTGATTTATGTCTTGAATTTTGACTTGTCTCTTGAAGGGAGTTGTTTAACTATAGATTTTTCAAACATTTGAATGTGGTTCTAAAATTTCCTTGGGTAGAGAGTCTTTGGAGTGGTCAACTCAAGTTTGACCCGAAAATAAACTTTAGATGGGTTTATAAGGGGTCAAATGGACTCCTAGGGGTAGTTTAAAAATGTTTCCTAAAGCCCATAAGGTATACCTATGAGTTAGGAGTGTTTTTAGGCATGCGTCTACTCCCACGTGACTGTTTAGTCATCCCAAAAAGTGGATTTTCTAAGATGTGCGAAAATTCAAAATTAGGAGGTGCCATCTAGGTTAGATAACCTTCCCTTTTGATGAGAGATCCTTTTTTGATCTTTTTCTTACTTTTTCCTTTTTCAATTTTAGAAACCTGTGAGAACTCTCACTGAGGTCTTCTTAGGCAAGAATGAGAGATTTTGTGGGTAATCACCCACTCTCCATTTTTGGAGACTAGGCATTTTGAAAAGTTTGGTTTTTGGATTCAAAATTTTGGCTAAGTGTGGAAGGAAGATTTGTGGATTTGGGCTGCTCATCCTCAAACTAGTTCTAGTATACCATTGGGTAGATTGAAGGTTGGTTTATCTTCTCCTTGTGTTTCTTCCATGTTGCATGTTTATGTTGGAAAGTTAGTTTGTATGTAAAAATGGTTTTCTTATATTTTCTCTTGTGTAAATTACTTTGTGACATATCTTTTATTTTCTTGTATGCATTTCTGTGTTTGGGGAGTAACTAGGGCCTTCTACTCTTGGGAGAGTAGGATGGTCTTGCGGGTGGTAGAATTTTGACAACCCTCGAGTGAGAGACTCTCTTTATGAGAGTGAACTCAAGGGGTGTATTTGTGACCCTTGCTGCATGGCCTGGTTTGTGCATTTGGGGGTCATAAGGGGAGAAAGTGTGGCATGAATGCCTTAGGGGGGCATACGGAATGTGGGGTTTATGATTTTATGAAGTAACTTGTTTGCCATGAGGTGGAATTATGTTCTACCATTCTTGCAGTCTCCTCAGGGTACTTGGTCCACTACCACCCAAGTAAAATCATCACATGTTGTGATGAAGTGTAGCCTTGGTTGGGAAAGTGATTGTTATGTGATTTTTCCCTTGCTTGTTGTATTTGCATGTTTGTAACCTGTCTAGGGCTTGGTTCTCCAAGCTCGGGGGTGGCTTCTAGTAAGCCTAGGCTGGGAGGTGAGCACTCCATGGTCATAGCCTATGGTTCATTTGCAGGTTGTTTGGAAGAAAAGAAAAGGACAAGTAGAAGTTGCTGGATTTATTTGTTTGCAGAAAAAGATTTGGAAATGGAGTATTTTATATTTTAAGTTGCAACAATGTGAAAGGGAAACTATATGTTGTAATTACTTTGAAAAGGAAATGTATCTATTTTATTTAAAGTCCTCATTTGCTAGAAATGAGCGATCCATTTGTAAGGTTGACTATATTGTAATTTAAATATACTTTAAGGAAATACATTATTTTTTTATTAAAGTATTATTTTGTTGCAAAATGAATTATTTATGTTGAAGTTTAAGTTATGTATTGATCTTGAAATAATGTTGATTGTATACATGGTATTTTGAAAATGAAAGTTTAAATTTGCATGTGACTTCTAAAAATAAAAGATCAGTTTATTTCCTTATGCATATCTCTAAGGTTAAATTTAAATAATATCACATCTATATAGTTGCTATTTAAATTTATTGCATTTTGTCATTTACTTATTGCAGAAATTAAAATCTAGAGTTAAATAGTCTATTTAATTTAAATAATATTTCTATAGTTGCTGTTTAATTTTATTGGATTCTGTAAATCATTTATTTGCAGAAAATAAATCTAAAGTCAAATAGGTTATCTCTGATTTATGGTATTTAAAATAAAGGAAAACAAATAAATACATGGATTTAAATTAGAATATTTTAATCAATTTGTTTAAAAAGTTTCAAAAGCAATATAACATCTATATTTCTGCATAGTAAAGTTAGCTTTAGTTTTCTTATGCATAAAAAATATATAAATATAAATAAATATAAATATAAATATATAAATATATATAGATATATATAAATATATATATATATATATATATATATATAATTAATTAAAATACATTTATATATATAATAAATTATATTTATTTTTAAATATATAAAAAAGGGGGGAAATTAATTTAAAAAAAAATAAAAATGACCTCGGGTTTCGGGGAGCTCAGCCCATCCCCGCACAGTGGGCGACAACCCCCAGCGGCGGCCGCAGTTGCCACTGTGGGCCGCAACCCACAGTTGGGGAGGCTTTAGCCCCCCCTCTATGGGCGGCGCCCCACAGCGGTGGTGCTACCGGGCTATGGGCCGCAACAAGGCCGCCTTTGTGGGCTGTGACCCACAGGCTCGGTAGTGGCCGTCCCTGCGGGGAGCCCCCATGGCCTTCGCCTCCATAACCCTCGCCGCTACTCTCCCATGGCCGCCGCTCCCCCATGCGAGAAACCTCGACCCTGCACAAAACAAAGAAACAAAAATAAAACGCTAGCCCGATTAGGGTTAGGGTAGTACGAAAGAATAAAGAAGAGATAAAAAAAAATGTAGGGGCATTTTTTTTAATATATATATATTTTAGTTAGGGTTTTCATGAGTAATTTGATAATAATGTATGTTTTAAAAAAAAAAGGGAATATCCTCACATATAATTATATAGGTGTTTAAATGATTAAATATATAGGTGTTTAAGCCTCGTGTTATTCTTGCAAGAGGAAAATCATGCTTTTGTGTTGATTGCATTGCGAACAACAGAGATACTCATTGTCAAAATATTGCTAATGGATATGTTTTGCAATGGGATATGAAAGATTTTATCACAATGCCTCCTTACAAAGATAGTGACATTATTGATATTCATGATCCTCTATATTCAACTGATTATGAAGGTGTTTCTGATTTAGTTGTTACAGGTGCGTGCATGCATAGTTTGTAAATTACATATATGTACATTTACAAATTTTTAAATTGTTCATTAATTTAAAAATGTGTAATGAACTAATATTGCTTGTAATATATATACATGCATAGTCTATATTCACAGGTGATATTTTTGCAGTGATTGCTGATCCTGACAATTCTGAAAGTGTAGATTATTATCTACTGAGATGCACACAACCAAAATGCAAGTTATTGGAATCAGTTAGTGATGATGATGGGAAAGAATATCCCACTGGTTCAGTTGTTGTTGAAGGCACCTATTATCAACAAATAAAGATAGATACAAATGGTGTAACATTCATTGATTATATGCTTGGCCAAAAAGTTCTACACTACAGTCACTTAGTAATAGCGACAAGATTGCAGTTGGAGACATTGCCAAAAAGAGGATGTGGCAACCAAAAGTGGAGGTTTCCTATTGAAGATTATGAATTTTTTTTAGAAATTATAAAAGATAGGGAGGATCCAGATTATATGTACCACGAGCTTTAAGTTCACTTGTCATGTTTGAACAAGTAAAATATATTAGATAGGTCAAGTATTTTGATAAACTCATATATATATTTAGATATTTCTAGACATGTGTAGCAATTTGGATAACTTGTGGAAATTTAGTTTTGTTGATGCATTTATTTTACGTTTTATACGTTGATTTTACATGTTTTATTCATCTATGTATTCATTTAATTTTGATTTACACATTTATAGTTTCATTTAATTATGTTGTATATATAGTTATACATGTATATATATTTTCACTAAAATGAGCAACTAATTATGTTGTCTTAAGGTGTTTTAAGTGGTCTTAAGGGCATTTAAGGGGATATTTGCGTCATTGATTCTTTTATATTTTTACACATGCATGGATTCGTTTTATTCATCTATGTACATTCATTTCATTTATATTTACACATATATTTTTCATTTAATTAGGTTGTTTGGATTCATCTAATTATGTTGACCTAAGGTGTTTTAAGTGGTCTTAAGGGCATTTAAGGGGATATTTGCGTCATTGATTCTTTTATATTTTTACATAGGCATGGATTTGTTTTATTAATCTATATACATTCATTTCATTTATATTTACACATATATTATTTCATTTAAATATGTTGTTTGGATTCATCTAATTATGTTGTCCTAAGGTGTTTTAAGTGGTCTTAAGGGGATTTAAGGGGGTATTTAAGGGGATTGATTCTTTTATATTTTTACACATGCATGGATTCGTTTTATTTATCTATGTACATTCATTTCATTTATATTTACACATATATTGTTTCATTTAATTATGTTGTTTGGATTCATCTAATTATGTTGTCCTAAGGTGTTCTAAGTGGTCTTAAGGGGATTTAAGGGGGTATTTAAGGGGATTGATTCTTTTATATTTTTACACATGCATGGATTCGTTTTATTCATCTACATTCATTCATTTCATTTATATTTATACATATATTGTTTCATTTAATTATGTTGTTTGGATTCATCTAATTATGTTGTCATAAGGTGTTCTAAGTGGTCTTAAGGGGATTTAAGGGGATATTTAAGGGGATTGATTCTTTTATATTTTTACACATGCATGGATTCGTTTTATTCATCTATGTACATTAATTTCATTTATATTTACACATATATTGTTTCATTTAATTATGTTGTTTGGATTCATCTAATTATGCTGTCCTAAGGTGTTTTAAGTGGTCTTAAGGGGATTTAAGGGGATATTGAATTTTTGAAGTAAGTTCATTAAACATGTACATAAACACTTAACTAAAATGAACAACTAAATTAAATTTTAATGACTAAATTTGTTTAACAATGAACAAAGTTAAAATAGACATAAACACTTAACTTTCGCATACACATGTACAATTAACTAGAACATTTAACTAAATTCAAATGACTTAGAGATTCTATCATTTAAACACTTAACTTTCAAAAAAGTAATCTATCTATATATAAACATGCAAAGTAGTATGAAATGTAGATCTATCTAACACATACACATATATGTTTATGAAGTGTACATCTATCTAACACACACACACACACACACATGAAATGTGGAAAATAAATATCTAGTACACATACGCATATGAAATGTGTACAATACACATGTATGAAATGTCTAGTACACTTGTACAAATATATATGAAATATCTATAAAATGTGTGCACATGCACGTATATATATAAAGAATGCATCACTCGGGGCCCTGTCCTGAAGCATGTCCTGATCCATGCGCCTACAATAGAGTATGCACACATAAAATCATACATTAAACATTTAATTTGAATGTACTAAAGTAATTTTTTTTAGGTAACATAGATTATGAGCATTTGTACATAGACAAACATACTTGTGAAGAGTCTCTAACATCACCACCATGTGCATGCAGGATTCTAGGATGTCTATGTGATGAGGAGCTCAACCTGCGTGATAGTGGTGCATCCTGCAATGTTGAAATTTTGTTAGATATACATGTGTACACATAACTTGCAAACTAACCCTTTAAAAATAGAACTTAAATATTTAAGATTCAATTAATTTAAAGTTATAATGTATGTACTTGTGTCTCATGATGAACAGGATCGATGGCAATGTGCAAATCCTCAAGCATCGCCCCTTGCGCCTACAATATAAATTACACATGAACTTGAACATGTACATTATTTAAACATTCATTATTATTTAAATTTAATCTACTTGAACATGTACATGTACACGAGGTTGTAGATAAACATACCTCGGGGTCTCAAACACCTCCATCGCACGCATGTTGGACTCTAGAACATTTGCAAGATGAATGGCTCATCCTGCGCAAAGCTCGCTCATCCTAGACAATGCACACATTTTGTTGGATATATATATATATATATATATATATATATATATATATATATATATATATAATTTAAATCGCTCACTTAAAAACAACAAAAAAATAAATTTAAACTTTATATATACCTGTGTCTCCTGATGAACAACTGGGTCAGTGGTAGCATCCAAATCTCCATACATCGACCCTAATGTGATACCCTATATAGTTCAAAAAATACAATCCAATATATATATATATATATATATATATAATTAATTTAATCTATGCAGTTCATGTTTACAATCAAGTAGCTATATAAAATATCTAAATTAAAATTAGTAAATTATATATTATATAATTCATACCTCTCCTGCAGCATGTAAGTCTCGTCTGATCCTGCTGATGTCAGAATCATGCAAGGAGCCCACTACAACATGATCCCCCTCACTGTCTAGCTCCATAAGAATGGTAGTGAACATCGTCAAAAATCCAGTATCAGGTACCGTGGCTTGATCAACTGATGTATAAACAGGAGGAGGAGGTGTATCCTGACCAACTACTGTATGTTGGGGCGGGGCAGTAGGATGTGCAGTAGCAGTAGGCTGAGAATCTGTACGCTCACAACCACGACTAGATGCACCCAGTCTACCAAGTGCACACCTAACAAATGATGGGGCATCCTATAGTGGGATGCCATGATCCATAGCAATGACCTGATATGCATCCAAGAGGTCATTGGATAAGCATGCACTCATCTATCGTAAAGGATCTATGTCATGCATGCGTGCAACATCCATCAGTGATGGTATGTCTACTTGACATATGGATCATCACTCATTGATGCATGATGAATGCTAGTATGAGAGCACAAAAAATATCTACCCACTTGATCTAATGTCATCTCATCCACCTGTGTGGCTATAGTAGCAATACTGGAAAATATGGACTGTCGAGTGTCATCTGGCACACTATATGCAACATGTGTTAGGTCCACACTCTTGGGAAGAACCATAAGGTTTGGACCAATCAATGTATGCTTATTAATGGGTGGGGGTGCACTTGGTTGTCTAAACTTATCTGAAAATCTACCCTTCCCTTGCCCAGCATGTTTCAGAAAATCGGTGTAATCAACATCATCCAACAAATGAAACTCTGCAAACAATTGTTTGTATAAATAAAGGGGCAACTCATCCTTTTGGGGCCACCTATGATGAGTGGCTAACCATCTAGGATAGATAAATGGTGCTACTAGTGCATCCGTGCACCTGGTAGGCATATAGCCTTTCACCCTACCAAAGGCCTGATAATGAGGAAACATGGTTTTCACATCAGCTGTGGAAACCCTATCATTCCCCATGTCCAATTTCACAGTACCACATACACTGCGTGAAAGGGATCTATAGAATTCCTCTATGTTGACCTCATCATATGGATTATAATTGTCGACGAGGTCAATCATATGAACTAGCTCATGTCTAATAGTCTCACCCCTTTGTCTATTTGTGTGATCACGCATGTTTTCCAAAGTGATATTTAAATGATCTAAGGCACGTTGGAGTGCCTTAGCAGTCTGATTGTAGAGTTGTTGTCTCTCCTGTGGAGTTGTTGCAGACCTATGTGACGTCTGCTCACTCCCATGAGGATGAACACTAGGCTCAGAAGTACTCATGTTATGTGATCTAGGCTCGTCAGACATGATGTTCAGTGGATAATGTAGAACTATATATATATATATATATATCTGCACGTGCATGTATGTAGTACACATTAAACAATTTAATTAAAAACGTATACATACATTTAAATCATTTTAAACATATTTAAAAACATGTAAATTAAAGAAATTAGATATATACATTTTAAAGAAATTTAAACGTCATAAATGCATACTTGAGTTAAAATTTTCTAGATATAAAGACAATTTAAGATAAATTTCTAGAGATCTATGCACAAAAGAAATTTAAACAACTATAAATTTAATTTTAAATTTCAATATATATGTCTAATTTACAATTACATATATTTTGATATACAATAATTAATTTGAAAATTAGTCAAAATTAAGTCAAATTAAGACCCCAAGTTAAGTCAAATTAATTTTCAATTAAGTAAAATGAATTTACAATTAATTTAATTTTGCATATGTACAAATTAATTAATAGGTCCTAATTTGGTCTTATGTGGTCCTAATAGATCGTACTTGGGATGAAAGTAAATTTCGTAAAAGAAACCAAGCAGGTCTGCATTATCTTGAATGAGGTGGAAACAAGCTCATTAGTTGCCTAGAAGAGAGCAATTGGAAAAAAGCAGAGGAAATTGTTAAAGGGTGATAAATACATGTATAGAGAGTATGCAATACAAACAAACAACATCTGGAGTGTGTGATGTGGTCTCTAATTTATGTCTGGAGCCCGACTAACTGGTTTTGGAGTTGGACGAGGAAACCTATTGGGCCACGCTTGGAGGAAATCAATGTGTTCATGCAAGGGCCACCTTTATTCTATTATGAGAATGATGCTTTTGCACTGAAGGATATTTGGAAGACAATATCCAGAAATTTCTATGGTGTGGAACCAGAGTTGGTGGACTCGTCGAAGAACTTTTAAACTTCCAGAAGACTAGAGATTTATGCTTTCAAAATCGCCCTTCTGTTGGGAGATTGTGTACATAGCCTCTTGGTCTTCTAAGATGCTGAAAAGTTTACTTCGAGTCCACCAACTCTGGTTCCACACCATAGAAATTTTTGGAAATTGTCTTCCAAATATCCTTCAGTGCAAAATCATCATTCTCATAATAGAAAAAAGGTGGCCCTTGCATGAACACAATGATTTCCTCCAAGCATGGCCCAATAGGTTTCCCCGTCCAACTCCAAAACTAGTTAGTCCCTTCAGAAGTAAATTAGAGACCACATCACACATTCCAGACATTGTTTGTTTGTATTGCATACTCTCTATGTATTTATCACCCTTTAACAATTTCCTCTGTTTTTCTCCAATTGCTCTCTTTTGGGCAGCTGATGAACATGTTTCCATGTGTCGCAAGGGGCCTTAAGTGGTCCTAAGGGGTGCACATGTGTCACAAGGGGCCTTAAGTGGTCCTAAGGGGTCACACATGTGTTCTACACATGAGTGACCCCTTAGGACCACATATGACCCCTTGCGACAATATTTGGTCCTATGTGGTCCTAATAGGTCCTAAGGGGTGCACATGTATTGCAAGGGGCCTTAAGTGGTCCTAAGGGGTCACACATGTGTTAGAACACATGCATGACCCCTTAGGACCACATATGACCCCTTGCGATAATATTTGGTCCTATGTGGTCCTAATAGGTCCTAAGGGGTGCACATGTGTCGCAAGAGGCCTTAAGTGGTCCTAAGGGGTCACAGATGTGTTCTAACACATGCGTGACCCCTTAGGACCACATATGACCGCTTGCAACAATATTTGGTCCTATATGGTCCTAAGGGGTCACAAATGTGTTAGAACACATGCGTGATCCCTTAGGACCACATATGACCCATTGCGACAACATTTGGTCCTATGTGGTCCTGAGGGGTGCACATTTGTCGCAAGGGGCCTTAAGTAGTCCTAAGGGGTCACACATGTGTGACCCCTTAGGACCACATATGACCCCTTGTGACACCATTTGGTCTTATGTGGTCCTAATAGGTGCTAAGGGGTGCACATGTGTTGCAAGGGGCCTTAAGTGGTCCTAAGGGGTCACACATGTGTTCTAACACATGCGTGACCCCTTAGGACCACATATGACCCATTGCAACAACATTTGGTCCTATGTGGTCTTGAGGGGTGTACGTGTCGCAAGGGGCCTTAAGTGGTCCTAAGGGGTCACGCATGTGTTACCCCTTAGGACCACATATGACCCCTTGCGACATCATTTGGTCCTATGTGGTCCTAATAGGTGCTAAGGGGTGCACGTGTCGCAAGGGGCCTTAAGTGGTCCTAAGGGGTCACACATGTGTTCTAACACATGCGTGACCCCTTAGGACCACATATGACCCATTGCAACAACATTTGGTCCTATGTGGTCCTAATAGGTCCTAAGGGGTGCACATGTGTCGCAAGGGGCCTTAAGTGGTCCTAAGGGGTCACACATGTGTTCTAACACACGCGTGACCCCTTAGGACCACATATGACCCATTGCGACAACATTCGGTCCTATGTGGTCCTAATAGGTCCTAAGGGGTGCACATGTGTCACAAGGGGCCTTAAGTTGTCCTAAAGGGTCACACATGTGTTCTAACACATGAGTGACCCCTTAGGACCACATATGACCCCTTGCGACAACATTTGGTCTTTTCTGGTCCTAATAGGTCCTAAGGGGTGGACATGTGTCGCAAGGGGCCTTAAGTGGTCCTAAGGGGTCACACATGTGTTAGAACACATGCGTGACCCCTTAGGACCACATATGACCCCTTGCGATACCATTTGGTCCTATGTGGTCCTAATAGGTCCTAAGAGGTGCACATGTGTCGCAAGGGGCCTTAAGTGGTCCTAAGGGGTCACACATGTGTTAGAACAGATGCGTGACCCCTTAGGACCACATATGGCCCCTTGCGACACCATTTGGTCTTATGTGGTCATAATAGGTCCTAAGGGGTGCACATGTGTAGCAACGGGCCTTTAGTGGTCCTAAGGGGTCATATAAAATAATTATATACTCTTTAGGATGTATACATACACATACATACATACATACACCTCAGGACATGCTATGAGGGGTCGTGTGTGGTCCTGAGGGGTCACACATGTGTGTGACCCCTCAGGACAACACACGACCCCTCATAGCATGTCCTGAGGTGTATGTATGTCCTAAGGCGTATATAATTGTTTTATGTGTATTTATGTATGTATGCATGTATGTATTTATGTATGTGTATGTACATGTATGTAGACATAGGTATGTATGTGTATGTATTTTTATATATGTGTATGTCCTAAGGTGTACATATAATTATTTTATATCTATGTATGTACATGTATGTAGGTAGGTATGTATGTTTGTGTATGTTTGTATGTATGTTTGTATGTATGTGTATGTAGGTGTATGTATGTATGTGTACACATGTATTTAGGTTTGTATGTATGTATGTACGTATGTATGTGTATGTATTTACATATGTATGTGTGTATTCATTTTCTAATATTCTAAACTAATATGATAGAATATATACAAAAAATATATATTTTTAAAAACTTAAAAAAAATTATTTTCTATTAAAAATGATTTAAAAAAAAACAATATAAATTAATATGTTAAAATAAATACATTTAAAAATAAAATAAAATAAAAGGTACTTACCGTCGAAACCCTTCCGGTCGGATCTCTGAGACTTTTTGCGCCCTCCTGCTTAACTCCAAGTCGCTCAATGCAAAATGAGCGGCTTGGGCAGATTTCAGAACCTATATAGGGCAAGGGGTTTCCAGCCAGAAACCCCTTGCCATGACAGCACAACATGGCTGATGAATGGTGCCAAATCGGTCCGGCTGGAACCCTTCTGACCGAAATAAGCATTGTTAGCCTAAAGTGCGACATAGATCCGTACGATCACCCCTATATCATGTACAAAAGTATGTCAACTTCAAAATACAAGTGAATTTATTGAAATTAATCAAGAAGGAACTTGCAATACTAAAGACGTGTGTGTTGATATAATCCATTTGTTTAAGGGACAAACGTCAAATGAAGAGCCACTTGAGTGTGAACTACAAAATACTAATACTAATTTTGTTAGAACTGATTGGAGGACACTTGGGAGAGACTATCCTCAAAATCATTCTATCTATGGCATTACCTACTCTATGCCAAATTATGATTATTATGTCATGAACCTTGAAGCACCTAACAATGATGATGACTATGACTTACCCCTTCTTCATCCAGAACTAATTGATTGGGATAACCTAGAAAACCCTAAATTGGATGTCTTTTCCAATGACCATGACATAGTTGTGTATCTTAATCATCAAACCCATAACACCTAAGATATCTTCCATCACGGAATCAAGTAACATTTCTTACAGTCAGGAGAATGCCAAGCTTTCTAGTCGCAAAATTGAAATAAAACAAGGAAAGAGACCTATTGCTGAAAACCATTTCATGGCAACACTAGATCAATAAAAAAGAAAAATAAAGGATGTATCTATTGGTGAAAACCTCTTTGAGGTGCCAGAAGATGGAAAGTTTAACATTCTCCCTGCATATTTTTAGGAGAGATCTACTATTCTAATAGAACCAATAGAAGCAATAAACATTGGCACATTAAAGGATCCCAAGATACTTCATTCTACTGCATCATTATCAGATAAAGAGAGGAAAGAATACATATAATTCTTCAAACAAAGACAAATAAATTTTGCTTGGTCCTATGTAGACATGCCAAGACTTAATCCAAATCTTATCATGCATCATCTCAATATGGATCTAAAAGAAAAAACTAAGGAAGATGCATCCCCACATCGCTCTTCTTGTAAAAGCTGAGCTAAAGAAACTATTAGATGTGGGTTTCATAAGACCTGTTGCCTATCCAGAATGGGTTTCAAGCATTATGCCAGTGTCAAAGCCAGATAAAAGCATAAGAGTATGCACCGATTTCAGAGATTTGAACAAGGCATGTCCCAAAGATGATTTCCCACTACCCAACATTGATATAATTATGGACTTATTAGTAAGACATGTGATGTTTTCATTAATGGATGGATTCTCAAGATACAATCAAATAAGAGTCGCCCCTAAAGATCAAGAAAAGACAACATTTATCTATGCATGGGGTACTTATTGCTGGAATGTTATGCCATTTGGGCTTAAGAATGCAGGAGCAACTTATCAAAGAGCTATGCTAACAATCTTCCATGATATGATGCATACATTTATGGAAGACTATGTAGATGATATACTTGCAAAATCTCATACAAGACAAGAACATTTGAACATCTTGGGCAAGATCTTTGATAGGCTTGAAAGATACCAGTTAAGATTAAACCCAAAGAAATGTGCATTTGGAGTAATCTCTGGAAAACTTCTTGGGTACATTATATCAGCTCGTGGAATTGAAGTAGATCCAGAAAAGGTCAAAGCTATCATGGAAATGGAGTCACCTAGGAACATAAGTCAATTGTGTTCTTTACAAGGAAGATTGCAATCAATCAGAAAATTTGTCTCTCAATTAGCAGATAGATGTCATCCATTCACTCATCTTTTACATAAGAATGTTCCATTCAAATGGGACAAGAAATGTGAAGAGGCTTTTATGCAAATCAAAGAATATCTCATGAATCCTCCAGTACTTGTATCACCAATCAAAGGAAAACCATTGTTATTCTATATCTCAACGACAAATGTATCATTAGGCACTCTCCTAGCACAACATGATAAATAAGGAAAAGAACGAGCAGTGTAGTACACCAATAGAAAACTTGTTGGCTATGAATTGAATTATACATCAATAGAGAAGACATGCCTAGCAGTTGTATTTGCAACTCAGAAGCTGCGACATTATATGCTAACTCATTCTATGAAACTGATAGCAAAGATAGATCCACTAAAGTATTTATTGAACAAGTCAACTTTGACATGCAGACTAGCAAAGTGGGTTATGGTACTAAGTGAGTTTGATATAAAATATGTTGATCACAAAGCTATCAAAAGACAGGTCATTGTTGATCAATTAGCTGAAGCACCCTTACAAAATGACATACCATTGCACATTGAATTTCCTGATGCAAACATTTTGACAATAAGTACAAAATTTTGGGAGTTATACTTTGATGGTTCTTATACACAATATGGATCAGGTGCAGGAATTTTGTTCATCACACCTCAGGGACACACAATTCCAAAATCATATAGGCTACGGTTTCCATGCACAAACAATATTGCAGAATATGAAGCATTGACTATTGGGCTTAAAATTTCCATTGAATAGAATATCAAAGAATTGCATGTCTATGGTGGTTCAAAACTTATCATCAACCAAATAAATGATGATTATCAAACTAAGGATGACAATCTCATGCCCTACAAACAGTTGGTAGAAGAGTTTAAAGAACACTTTCAGGAAGTATCATTCACTCAGATCCCAAGAAATGAGAATAAAGCAACAGATGCAATGGCTACAATAGCATCTCTCTTTCAAAATCAGGAGAATCAATAGTGTTATGAATTCCCGGTGGAAGATATCTTAACCCCTACCATTCAATCCTAGCATACCTACATGATTTTCCATATATAGGGAACTAATCAATCCTTATACGACCAAACTTATCAGTACTTAAAAGAGAAGATCCTTCCTCCTGACCTATCCCGCAATCAGAGAAGAAATTTTATTCGTCAGTCATCCCGCTATACTATTATTGCTGATACCTTATATAGGCGAGGTCTAGATAGCACTTTATCGAGATGTCTCGAACAAGAAGAATCTGAGAAAGCTCTTAACGAAGTTCATGCAGGTATTTGTGGGATACACTCAAGTGGATTAACACTGGCTAAGAAACTTCTTCGTATGGGTTACTATTGGCCTACTATGGAGAGATATTCATTCACATATGTCAAGAAATGCAAACAATGCCAGATCCATGGGAATCTCATTCATGCACCAACACAATAATTATATCCTATGGCAGGATCATGGCCATTTTCTAAATGGGGCCTTGATTTGGTAGGTAAGATAAATCCTTCATCCTCTAATGGACATAAGTTCATTTTGACTGCTACTGAATATTTAACTAAATGGATTGAAGCAGTACCTTTGAAAAAGTGACAGGAAAACAAATATCATCATTCATCTTGAATTATATAATTTGTCACTATGGAGTTCCTATGACCATTATCACTGATAATGGATGACCATTTTAGAATCAAGATGTGAAGGAACTATGTGAGCAATTCCATATCCAACATAGGTTTTCTACTCCATATTATCCACAAGGAAATGGTCAAGCTGAGGCATCAAACAAGACTATCTTGAAAATATTGAAGAAAACAGTCAATGAAGCTGGAAAAGACTGACACATTCAGCTAAATCTTGCTCTTTGGGCATATCAAACTAGCATCCGCACACCAATGGGGGCAAATCCATATTGCTTAGTCTATGGATCAAAAGCTATATTACCAATAGAAGTAGAGATACCTTCTCTATGAGTTTCCTTGAAAGGTCTTATACCAGAAGAAGAACAACGAGTCTCTAGACTTCAAGAACTTGAGTTGATCAAGGAACGTCACCAAAATGCAACAGATCATTTGAAGGTGTATCAATAGAGAATGATAAGAAGTTATAATCATAGAGTCAAGCCACACATTTTTCAAATTGGAGATATAGTTCTAAGGAGAATCCAAGAAATCAGCAAGATAGAGAAAATAAGGGTAAAATTGAATCGAATTGGTTAGGTCCTTTTGCCATAGCAACAACATATGGCTCAGGAGTATACAAGTTATCTGCCCTTGAAGGTGATTGGTTTGATGAACCTATCAATTCTATCCATCTAAAGAAATTCTATGCTTGAGATTTAAAGTCCTAAAAAAATCAATAAAAAGCATATAAAGTCTTGAAGAAATCAGTAAAAATCAAAAGAGTAGAAAATCCCTAAAAAGGTATAAAACAACAAAGGTAGAAAAGAAGAAAAAAAAATGCAATAAATTTAGACAGTGAAATCTTGGTAAACATGTGCTATCTAAAAAAGTGATTTCTTCCATCTATGAGATCACTTTGCGCACATATCCACTCCATCCTATCACATCTACTGCTTCCATCTATTCTAGCTTATCCATTCCATCTTTCACATCTATTGCTCTGAACCATTTATCATAAAATATGTAGCTTACCAACAGTTATCAATCTTTGATATACTTATCATAGTCGCTGTCTTAGATTTTATCAGTATCAATCAATCTGCATTCGTATCCCACCATGGTTTGGATCTTGATCAATTCATACATCCATAATAAAGTTTTATTTCCACTGGGGGAAAAATCCTAATTCCATTTGCAAAGGTGATCTTTTGAATCTTTGAAAATCCAAAACATTCAGAAAACTTAGAAAAACCAAAAATACCTAGGATTTTGAAACAGATAACGAGCAACAAAGTAACGAAGATCAAGGCCTTTTATGACAACTGAATTGTGAAATGCAGAAAATGAAGAATCAACCAGCAAGTAATAAAGGATTACCAATGATCATTCATCAAGATGATTATATCAGTTAATGACCATGAGAACATGTGAATGATATACAAGATTCAGTGTTTATATCTTGATTTTATTGCTAATCATGTACTCTATGCAACTCAAGGATGTCCATGACTAGAGAAGCTATGATTGAGCATGATTATTTTCTTTGTTTGTTGTCTGTGGTTTATCTCTTACTACGACATGTACTTGTCTAAGGATATGATCTATAAAAGATCAAGGAGGACGTTCTGAGTCATGCATAAAGGAGATAATCCTTGTCTGTTCTACAAGAAATACTCAGGTTAACTTGATTCCTTATATCAAGTTGCTTGTATAAACTTGCTATATCAAAATCCATGTAAAAAATACCCAGGTCAGCTTGAATCATTATGTCAAGTTGCTTGTATTTTCTTACAACATTTTAAAGCTCAACGATGAAATCAAGCACTATTACAAGACAAGCATACGAAGAATGGTAATATCATTTTTAGTTAGATCATTTTAGATTAGCTCATTATTCATTTGCATTATAAGCATTCATTGTCAGTTGCATTATAAGCATTTCATTTCATTCATAGATCAACGGTCATAAATAAAGATTGAGTATACTTGGACAAACAAAAATAGTTTACATTTGATCATTGCAAGTGCATTCATTTTTAGAATAATTTAAATAATCATCATCCATTTCATTTAGTTGCATTCAATCATTGCATTAGTTTGCCTTCCATTAAGTGCATTTCATTAAAACATGTAGTGTATCATCATCATTATTTGCATTAGGATCATTGAAGTTCATTAAGATCATTTAATTGCATCTTTGCACTTAGATTCATAATCATTGTAAGCATTACATATAAAAAATAAAAACATTTCAGATAGATCATTTGCATTTACATCATCCTACGCATTAAAAATAAAATCAATCATTCATTTGCATTCCCATATACATCATTTCATTCACACCATTTAAGTTAATAATCATTTTCATTTTCATTTTCAAAATCAAAATCATGTCATTCCATCATCATTGCATCATATAGAGCATCATCATCATAAAAAAGAAAAGAAAAGATCAACATCCATGTAATCAATGCATATAAATCATCATCATATAGAGTAACATTCATAATAAAAGATCATCACATAGAGTCCATGTCTGCATATAGATCATCATAAAACAATAAAAAGTCCAAGTATACAATGATATCAGATAAAAAATACAAGTTCCTCATCAATATAAATCAAGTCAAGGTTGTCCTATACCACTACCACTTGACTCTATCCATCTTTGTGGCTGTGGGTGATAAGATCCTCCAGATGCCTGTCTCACATGATCACCACTCTTCTGAGGAGGTCCCATGACTCTACCATTGCTAGTATCCATCCTCACAATGGTATGATAGTTACCTACCCTCTAGCTCTCTGTGACTAAATCCTCATATAATTGTTGCCAGTGTGATGTCTCCTTCCCGACCTGAAATAGTGCTCTAACGGTATCAGTTTAGAGAGTGCCCGATCTAACCTGTTGAATATGATCAAGGAAACCTTGAGTATCCTGTTGTCTCCTAACAACCCTGTCACTCTCCGTCATGAGTGTTTGTACATGTGCTCTAAGCTGATCTATTTGTGCTATGAGACTATCCAAGGTCTCCTGCTCTGACACATCCTGCTCTGGCACATCCTACTGAGGGACATGACCCCCAATCTCCTCATCTCCACCTCCTTGTCCACCTACAGGAATCTCTGTTTGAGTAGCTCTCAGAATCTGTATCTAATAAGTGGAACATGATCCTCTGGATCCTCATCCTCTCCACCATGAGCTAGGGTCTGGCTGAATCTTACCAAAATCAATGCCTCTCCTGCAACCCCCATCCAGTCTGGTAATCCTGCCTCCTCCTATAGAGGGTAACCCTCTCACTGATCTCATCCCTTCCCTTCCAATATCCCTCCCAATCCATCCTAACTCTCTCCCACCCACAGGAAGTGGTCTCTTAATCCCACCAACTGGTCCAAACGGTCCTCCACAGACCTTTAATCGATCTCCTCTTTATTTGGGTCTCCTACTACCTCCACCTCCATCTCCTCCCTCATCTCCATCACCTTCGGCCTCTTGAGAAACTCTAAGCTCTTGTCTCCATCTCCGTCTCCATCTCCTAATAATGGGATCATCTAAATCGTCATCCTCATCTCCTGAACTGGGAGGAGGGTCTGCTGGATCGGTAATACGAGGAAACGAGTGTGCAAGCATGTACTGAGCATAATCTGCAGTAACCCTAAGATCTAGAATATGTAATCTCAAATCATAAGCCACTCTAAGAGTAGCCAAAAACTTTGCAGGTGCTATCTCAAAAGACAAAGATGGTCCCCAATCTCGCCTATCCCTGTATCGTCGTGCATATATCATGACACCAGTAGGCATGTGTTGAATGATGCCAAACTGTCTCAGAATGTGACTAATCAATTGTCGCTCAACAATGTATGGAGTCCGACCAATGAGATATCTACTCTACATAATAAATGGTATGTGCATCATCCATCCATGGCTCACAATCGATATAAGGTCTCCAAATAACACTATCTAGTGAATCAAGAACCTTATGCCAATACTCCATCTTACCCAGCTTATGCTGAGTAAGGATACCTGCATACAAATAGACATATGACTGCCTCTCACCACAAACTTTATGATGGATAGGTCGAGTAATAGCAATGTGCTCCCAACACCAGATCTGTAACAATGTGCATCCTGCTGATAGACTAGCACTCTCATCAAAAACAACCTGATGAAGATCATGATACAAATGAGCGAGCATACAAACATCCCATGCATATCGAGTTTGATGCTGCATCATGCTCTGAAGAATCTCACCCCAACCAGCAACAAAACCTTGAGATCTCTTATTTGGACAGATGAATCCCCCAATCAAACCTACAAGAATCACAGGGAGAGTCTCGTAATACATGATCATATCCTCCCATCGGATCTCTCCTCTGGAAATGCTCTTATCACCAAATACGGCTCTGCAAGCCTCTATCCCTCCATGATCCTGAAAATCATACTAGACTAACTCACCAGTCACGGGGATGTGGAGAATCCTGTAGACATCCTCAAGCATCACACTAATCTCATGAGTGGGCAGGTGGAAAGTGTTATGCTCACTATGCCATCTCTCTGCTAAAGCAGTCAACAATCTCCTATTATGGGTAATATCAGACATGTATAACGAGTGGTGTAATCCGCATGCATCTATATGTCTCACCTCAGCCTGTGTAAGCTCTGGCACTAAGTGGCACATAGTTGGGAATTTCTCTCGACACTGGAGAACATCGAGTTTCTCCTGTTTACCAAGAGAATTTGATCAATTATCAATCATCTATCTATCTATCAAAGAGATCGCTAACCTATCACATCAAAAATTGGTACATCTTTTCAAAATGAAGCAAACCAGAATCTAAAATCAATCTAAACTAAAAATCATGGTTTTCTATTAATCAATGAGTTCAATCAAACTCTGTTATGCTCTTCATCAGAAACTGCATCGGTTTCTTAGAGATAATCTATCAATCTATCCAATCAAATCCAATCAATCAATCATTTATGAGATCAATCAACATTATCGACTCTTTATCAATCAATACATCAATCAAGTACCTATCAATCACAATTGCACATCACAATGCCTAAATCTAATCATCAAAGTGAATTTTAACATGAACAACATCAAACAAATTCATTTGAAGCATAAGTACTAATCTTTTTAACAAAAGCGCTATTCTATTGAACATAGGTGCTAAATCAAACATATGCGTGAACCTTTTTCGCAAAAGTGCTAAACCTTGCAACAAAAGCGTGAAATAATCATAAGCGCTACCCTATTCATTATATGCGCAAACACTCAAAGCATAAGCACTGACATAACAAATGCGCTAACCTACATCTTAAAAGGAGCTAACATAATGAACATATGTGCTAAAACTCACAAAAGCGCTAACATTAAATGCAAAAGCACTAACAAACAAAACGAAAGCGTTAAAACACAATGCCGAAAATCAAAAAAATTCAAAATAGCCTCACACGTCGAAAAACATGGAAAATTGTATGACAAGTTGCAAAACAACTTGGGATAAGGTACATACCGGATACCCATAGTCAGGAGGTCGCTGATATCACTGAAATCGCTCAAATCCATGGTTCTTGAACGGGATCGCCATTTCGCCACTTCACCAAAGATAATTTTCTTCAAAAGCTGACAAGGATGCAAATGAAATTAAAATTACCTTTGGTTAATTTTATATTTACCATTTGGAAGGGTAATTAATGATATTTAAATGGGGCAATTTTATTTATTTTTCACAGATGAATTTAATTGACAGACCTTTTCAATTATCGTGAGATCAATCACTTATCCAAATTTTTTCAATAATTTCACGATCAATCTCCCGAGGGGACACACAATCAAGATTTTTTATCTCCATCAGACGCACTATCAAGACTTGATTTAATCTTTGAAACAATGTTGTCTTGACAGCATTTCAAATAGGGGAAAAATGTATACACATAAAAATGGCTAGGAGCGATTAAATAAATATATAATATTTATTTAATAATTATTCTTCTATTAAATAGTTAATCTGAAAAGATTAATTTATTTAATTCATTCCATATTCTTCTATTAATTAATTTAATTGAAATATTTTATTAATTAATTCATTTATCCTTTTCCTCTAATCAATTAAATATCTAATATTTAATTATTCCTTTAATTAATTAAATATCTAATATTTAATTATTCCTTCAATCAGTTAAATATCTAATATTTAATGGTTATTCCTCTATCATATAGTCTCAATTATTAAATGATTTCTTAAAATTATTTAGTTTCATTTTCCAACTCATTCTTCCATCTCCACTTCATCTTTCCTTTGCCAACTCATCAATCATGTGGCTAAATTAATTCAACAAAATCAAAATAAATAAAACATTTATTAGCCACTTATCTCCAACCTCCAAAATAAATGAAATATTGTGTACGCACACATATTTCTTAATCTTCTTCTACATTCTCTCCAACATCCCTATATCTTAGGAAGGACTTGAGTCCACTTGTCCTCTCATGCCTAAATCTTCTCCAATCATCCCTAGATTCCCTCAGTTAGCAACCCAGTCAAGTTGAGATGAGTGACACTTGTCTTCTCCTCCCCCCTTTCTCTCAACCTTCACCTTTGCTCATAGTCATCCAAATCTACAGATCTGATCATGACTATTGATCCAAGCCACATCATCTTATCCTCTCAAAGTCTATAAAATCAAGAGTTTGAGTTGAGAAAGAGTTAGTCTTCAAGTGAGTTTTCAAGTTAACAATTTGTGAAAACTTATGCATCCGTGAGTTTTAATCTTGAAGCAATTAGCATAATCATTTAGCATAATTATTTAGCACAACCATTTAGCATTGCATATCATAGTATCAGTTAACTATCAGTTATCAGTCCATTCTTCATATGCCTTCTTGAAAGCTATCCGTGCTTTTCTGAGAGCACATCATCTGCAACCAGGAACAGTGGAGTTAGGACACAATCATACTTAAATCATGAAGGTAAAAATAATGCTTTTATTTTAAATATTGATTTAATGTAGTTTTATTGGTTGAATTTGGATTTCCTGTAGCATTTCCTTTGTATTTTGTGAAACTAACATGTTGTGGGTAGTATTCTGAAGATGAAATTCAAGTCAACATAATAAGTATCCTATTGGAAAAAGAATGTGTGAAAAAATGAATTATCAAGGCAAAGGGTTAGGCCTCCATTAACAAGGTATAATGGAACCCCTTAAAGTTAAAGAATATGAAAGCTCATATGACCTTGGCTACAAATCTCGTGCTCAAGATGTTGGTATATCTTCCATACCTCCTAAATCCACATCAAAATCACACCATCCCTCATCTTCCACATCCATTTTTGGTCCTTATGTTCCAAAGATAAACCCTTCATCCCTTCCATCCATCTTGGGTCCTTACATCCCTCCATCCACCACCCCATCACCTCAAATGATCCATAAGCAAGTTCAACATAGGCACACATCCTTGAATTTCTTTCAACATTCTCCCTCCATCATCCCATACATAAAATATTTAAGTCATCCATCCTCATACACCCTCACCATTGCTATTGGAATAAATTTGGATGCCAAATCTAAAATGTATAAAGTCAAGAATCCACAAAAATAAAAGGATCAACATATCCCCTCAAAAAGACATGCTCAAGAAAAGAAAAATATGATTCAGAAGAAGGAAAAATCCAAAAGGCCACAAAGGCCCGAAAAGAAAATATAAAAAACTATGTGGTTTCCCAAGATACTCATAGAAGAAATACATCTCAAAGTAAAATCCAAATTGGCATCCAAACTTTTTAATCCAAAAGCCCCCCCCCTCATAAGCCCTCCAATCCTCCATCTAACAATCCGACATCATCAAAATCCATTTTGGGCCCTTACATCCTAAAATCCACTATGTTAACTCCATCACCCCCTTCATCTATTTTGGGTCCTTATGCCCCAAAAACCACATTTGATCCTCCATCTAATTCAAAACCTCCTCCTCTCCAACTCCACCACCCTTCAAGGTGTGTGTTAATGATGATCTTCCAAAAGTTTCTCAAAACCCTATCCATTATCCAACATCCATTTTTCATAATCCCATTCCTTTAGTCCACAAATTTGCATAAATCCTTACCCCCTCCATATTTCATCCATTCCACATTCCCATCTATTTCTACCAACATCTACGAGCATGCCTCCAATTATATGACTCTATTAAAGCACATATTTAAGGGACACTATCCATGGAACTAGATGCTTGAGTCCTCCCTCAATTTCCCTTTCACACATTCACTATCTTCCATATCCACTCATCGTCATCCTTATCCATCCAAAAATTCATAAAATAAAAAAATTAAAAAAAATCCATCCTATGTTGAAAACCACTTCTTGTGGCACCTTGGGTAAGTACCATGATGAAAATTTGGTAAACAAGCGTCATGTGTAATCCTCTCATCCTCTTGCACTCTACACTTGGGGGCAAGCTTCATCCATGCCATCCTACATTCCACATCTTCCATATCACTTATCCCCTATCGACATCCTATCTAAGTCCATTCTCATTTCTTATCTTTGATCTTGACTATCCTATCCATATCCTCTATTTCATATCCCTCATCCTATCCAAATCCATTCTCCATTCTTACCCTTGATCTTGATCAAGATAGAGGCAAAATAGTGTTCATACATGCTTTGGAACACACAAGCCTTAATTCCTCTACCATCCATATCCATTACATTATTCTTCCATCTCATACATCTTTATCCACCATCCTTCCATCCTTAATTCCACTACCTCTAGTGTGGGGCATCACACTCCTTTGTAACATAGTCCTTGGGTCTCCATCATCCTAACCTACATCCTTTATTCCTCCATATCCTATCCATATCCATCTATCTCCTATCCAAACAATATCTCCCTCCATTCATCCATCCATTTACCAAACCTTGGTTCTCCCTTGTCATTGGTTCCAATCCATTTATCCTATATCCACAATCAAATCCTATCATATTCAATCGTATTCCCCATCTCATCCAATCCAATCCAATCCAATCATATTCCCCATCCCATCCAATCCTATTCAATCATTAATCTCCCTCCCATATTATCCAATCCATTTATGATCCCCATCACACTAAGCTTTTCCCAATCAAAACTAAGCTTTCCCAATCAAAACTGAGCTTTTCCCATCTATCTGAGCTTATATTGACTTATCCATAATCCAAACACCCATCCATACTATGATAATCAAATCCAAGTGGCAATCCTCCCATATGCACACCTTGCACAACCAACTTTTATGTTGCCTCCCATCAATCTATCCACACCCTGTCCATCGGGATGCATCCTTCCCATGTCTGGTAGATTATCCAAGTCCATCACTTGCCCATCAGGATGTATCCTTCCCATGTCCGACAATTTATCCAGATCCATGTTCTACTCCTGGCAAGAGATGTCAGTTGGCCATGTGCATGTTGTTTGCATGATTGAGCTTTTCGCTTTGATTTCTATCTTGTGTCCCAGAACTATACCTATTCAAGACTGCCTTGATCATCCTAAATCTCAATATGTCTTGGTTGGTGTATAATGGGGTATAGTTTTTATGGTTTGGTGTGTTTGATGGTTTCTCTTGTACGATCCTACAGTCTCGCATGTACATCATCATTGATGTTCGCGAACCTGTGTGCATTGAGATACCTGTTGTCTGAGAATTAGTCCACGCCTTGAGTTTTTCATAATATCCTGATTCCTATAATCAACAATGTAGATAATTTGTGCCAATATCAAAACTAGGTTTTCTCTCTCCACATCTACACAACAAGAAATCCCATCAACTTACTTCATTTCCTTAATTCACCCCATTTCATACATTTATCTTGGAGACTCCAATTCATTCATTCCCCCTTCATCATTTTCATCCTTTTATTATCTAGTCCTTCTATCCATTTCGAGAGAACACCCATGTTCTTAGAATGTGCATGTCCTCTCGATGGGGCATACCACTACCTCCTCATCATTCTTCCTCATCTCACCTATGACTAGGGCATCATGCTACTAGTCCTTATCCTTTCCACCCACTATGTTTTATTCTTCTTTGATATAACATCACTTCATGATTCTATATTAAAGAGGGGCAAAATGTAGACGTCTAAAATTAATTAAATTAATATTTAGTTAATTTAAGCCTTTCTACATAATTAATTAATTTAATTATGTTTATCCTTATTCCTCTTAAAATTAATCAAATCAAATTTAATTAATTTTATCACTATAGTCTGATAATTAATTTGCCAATAAATTAATTATTCCCCATTCTTCTAAAGTCATCTCAATCATTAATTCTTTTGAATTCCTCTTAGTTAATTAATTCTAATTAATTAACTTAAGTCATGTGATTCCTACAAATCACTTCTCCTAATCCTCACTTAACTTAATTAATTCTTCTAGAAGCATGATTATCATTATTCCTCAATTTTATATTCCTCCACTCCTTATTTCTCCTCATGTCACATCCTCCTAACTTTCCCACTTGCTCTCTAATCACTCATTAAGCCACCTAATCAATCTCCTTAATAATTTGCACATCCCTAATCACCTTGATACTTTCAAGGAAATTCAATTTTTTTGAATCTCCCCATGCATCCTCTTCCCAAGGAATTTTTAATTCCTTTTCTCATTTAGTCTTCCCACACACCCTCTTATTTTAGAATTTTTAATTCCTTCTTCCTTCCCCCAAGGAATTTTATATTCCTTTTCTCTTCCCAATGTACTTGGGAGCTCTTCCCCATGTACCTTGAGAGGTGTGGAGACAAGAGATGCCTTTATGACATATCTCTTGAATCCCACACCTTGTCCTCTCAATCCATGTTCTCCCTCTCAAATCAATCTCAACCCTTCATCCCAAAATCAATCTTGGCCTCCTCCAATATATAAATCAAAGTCTCTTTTCCTCACAAATCATGAAATCCACTTCCATCATATTCTCATGCTATTCATTGAGGATGAAAATCCTCCATCATACCCCCATAATGTCAAAATAATTCTTCATCCAAGCCAAACCTCCTCCTCTCTAGTCTATATCCATCACAATATAAATCCAATCCAAATATTTTAATCTTTTTGTGTGTGGAGAGAAATACACAATCCTTATCCAAGGAGAAAACCAAGTGGACATCAAGGGTGCATCATTCCACTTCATCAAGCTCAATCCGAAGGAGAAGGTATCTTGTAAGGTATAAAATGGTTTCCTTTGTATTTTGAATGTTTATTTGAATTTCTAACCATCTAATCCAACCTTGCATTTTTTTCCTATCCTCAAGGTGCATACCAGAATTTTCCCTTCAGCTCTATACTTTGTGTCTCAATTCCAGTGTTGTATTTCTTTGTTATTGCAGTTTACCTAGTCATTTCCATCATCTTTCTTGCATATTTTTTCATTATTGCACATTTAGCTCATTTCCCTTTCATATCAACAAAGTATTAGAAACCCTAAGATTTTTCTTTGACTCTCTTTTACAAGAGTTACTCAAAGTGAATCATCTCCTTAGAAGCTTTCATATTCCAAAATGCGGAGGACAGTGGGGTTAGGTCTTAAACTACCCGATCCCATTTTTCACCATCACAGTATTATGTAGCTTACAATTATTATTAAAATTCATCATTTTTTTTTTATCATTTATCCTAGTTATTCACACACACTTCAAAATCTGAATTAAATTGCAATAAAGGAACAAAATTGAAATTCCTAGCTCTCCTTTTTGTTGGAGATTATTGTCAGCATGTGAGCTTGTATGGTTATCATTGATATCAAACCTGATTATCTAGATGGATATTGGTCTGGATATGCTTTGCTAGACCTTGGTTATCTTGATTGAATTTGGTTCGGATACTCTTTTGGTGTTGGTTGTCGCGTCTTATATTTAGGGTGGTCCAGAATGCTTTTGGTGCCCTCTAGATATATTATTAATTACATTGTGGTTATTGGATCATATTATTTTTGTCTGAATATGTATTGGGAGGTGTGTTGAGATGTGTATTTGGGTCTCACTTTGGTTTGTGAAGATCTTCATGGAGTACTTTGCATTGGAAAAGGTTATGTGGCCAACTGGTTGATTAAATTTAAATGTTGTGCTTTGTAACATATTTTGGAATATGTGTTAGCATGTGCAGTTTGTCAGATCATTCATGGGATGATGCATTATGATATGTTTTGGTTCCCTCTTTCTCTTAGAGTGGATCAATCTAAGTATTTTAGGTCTAGTTGGTTTATTTTGTTTTGGTCAATCCTTGATTAGGATTTCGATGTATCTCATATATAAGATGTGTGAAAGGATGAATTGAGTATGGATGAGAAGCGAATTGTGTGAGAAGTGTATGTGAATGATTTGCAAGTAGATTTGAGTTTGTGGTGATGCAAAAGAAAATTTTAGAAGATCTTTGAAGCTGATATATTCTGCAAGATAAAGTGTTGTGATAGTGGAGATCATCAGAGATTTTTGCCATGTTATTGGTCGCTTGATTATTGTTCAAGGATAATTTCATGATCAAGAGAATCCTTCGCAATTTCAGTTTAGCTATTCCATTCATTGTTGATTGTTTGTATCTTGTCTTGAAGAAAAATTCTTCACCTATACAAGTCCTTTTGTATCTTGCCTAAGGTAGTGTGCCTTAGTTCTAAAAGTCCTTCAAGTGTTGGTGCTCCTTGGTTGCAAGCCTAAAATGTATTAAACATTGTTATTCATATTGTGAATTAGATTCTCATTGTGGTTTTTTCCTATTTGGGTTTTCCACGTAAATATAGCGTTCATGTGTTTATGTGTTTTTTAATTGACGTGCTAATGATAAAAGTGTTGATATTAAATTATTTGTTCAATAATTGTTTTTGATGTTTTGGACTAATTCGACCCCCTCTCAATCTTGTTGTGTGTTCAACAATTATTATCAGAGCAAGGTTCCTCTTTGGAAAGCTTAACCGCTTGAGGTAGATATAGAAATGGTGAAAGACCTTCATGTTAAAGATCTAGTGTTTGATGGAATAAACTACCATTATTGGAAGGAAAGAATGGAATCTTATTTGGAGGCATTGAAGAATGGAATCTGGGAGATTATTCAGACTGGTTATCAACAACCTTTGAATGGACCATCATCTCCAAATGAGATCGAGGCTTAGGAGATAAATTAAAAAGCTAGAACAATTCTTATCATCTGTCTTAGTGATGAATGTTTTGGCAAATTCAAAGGAATGAAAGAAGCTAAGGGAATTTGAAACAAGTTCTGTTATGCATATGAAGGTAATTTGAAGACTCAACAAGCAAGACTCGTGAATCTGAAGCAGAAAGTTGAAGGTTTCAGAATGGTTGATGATGAAAACATTGAAAGTTACATACATAGAGTAAATGATACAGTGGAAGCTATATGAGTTGTTGGAGGATTGGTTGAAGAAAGTGATGTTATAAAAAAGATCTTGTTTACATTGACAAAACCCTACAAACCAAAGAAGGGTGCAATTGAAGAATGTCATTACTTGAACAACTATACAAATGATTAACTTATTGGTGCATTATTTGCCTATGAGATTGGAGAGATGGAAGATATAAAGTCCTATTGAAGAGAAGTCGCATTCAATGTTTCAAAGATATCAGGAGGTGATTCAAAAAATAGTGAGAACTTGGATAACATTGAAGAAAAATTTGTAAGAAGATTGAAGCAAGGAGATCAAAAGTATAAAGGTAATTTGCCCTTGAAATGTTTTAATTATGGAAGAATTGGTCATTATGTTTTTAAATGTACATGTAAAGAAGATTATAGAAAGTTTAAGGATGATGAAAAGTAAAGTAGGTATATAAGAAATGACTTCAAGAGAAGAACATATGATAGAGATAAATAGGAAAGGAGTTTATATTCTATAGAGACAAATCCATTTGAAGAAGAAGATATTGAACACTTGAATGAAGAATATTTATTTTTGGCTATAGAGGAGAAGTATCAGGAAAGAACCGGAAGATTGGAAGAGAAGACTACACTGCATGCTAAAGTTGAACCTAGATCATTGATCATTGATTTCGAATGCTCAAATCACATGACCAGAGACAAAGACAAATTTATCACTTTGAAGAAGTATGATGGTGGATCTGTAAAATTTGTAGGAGAGGAAGTTGCATCGATCTACAAGATAGGAAGCATCTTGATTGATGGTAAGCATAAAACTGATGGTGTTTATTATGTAGAAGGATTGAGACATAGTCTATTGAGTGTTAGTCAAATGTGCAATAGAGGTTACGAAGTCGTGTTTACAGAAATTGGATGTATTAGTGGAAAAGGTAGAACTGAAAAGTTGGTAGCAGAAGAAATCAAGACAAGTAGGAATGTTTAATACATAAAGGATAGAAGTGGAAACAAATGTTACATGAGTTAGAGAAATAAATGTTGGTTATGGCATAAGAGGATGGGACATGTTAACTTTGATAACATGAGAAAGATTAATAACTATAAAGTAGTGAGATATTTGCAAAGGATTATCAAGCCTATTGACACTGTGTAGGGAATGTCAGTTCAGAAAGCAAACACGGAGTAGTTTCAAGAATAAGGACTATTCTACATCAAATCCATTAGAGGTAATTCACATAGACTTATGCGGTCCTACAAGGAGATGCAGATTCAATGGTGAAAGGTATTTTATGTTACTCATTTATGATTATTATAGAATGCCATGGGTTACATTTTTTAGGGAAAAATATGTAGCTTTTTGTAATGGTGAAAATTAGGGTCTCACCAATTAAGGTAACAAAGCCACTAATTTTTCTTAATTAAACATCATATTGAAAGAGGGGTGAATCCAATAAATCTAGCCTCAAATCAACCAAGGAAAGGGATGTGATTTTTTATTAGATTCACTGGCTAGGGTTTGATTCCCTCTTTCTAAGTTGAATTGTGAAAATCTTAAAAAAAGGTACATAGGTGATTATTGAAGAGATCAAGCATAAACAGTGAGCTATAGTTGTCGTACAAAGACACAAACCTGGATCTGGGTAGAAGAAGATCTTTCAAATCCATTCCCAAAAGTTTGGCTTGATTTTTTGGGACTGGGTAGTATTAATTCACCATGGTCCTCTGAATTTATCATCGTCAAAAGGTGAACCTATTCATCTTTATGAATCCTATTGATCCTCTCGAATGTAGCTTTGTACCTATTTATTTCACATAGAAAGAAGGGGGAATTGATTGGGAATAGGGGTTTACTTAAGTCAAACCTTAGTTTAGGAATTAACCTTGAATGAATAAATGCAAATACTGAAATAAATGTTAGATAGATATAACTCAGAAATGCAATTGTTGATGATGATGCTTTACTCTTTGAATGTCATCATAAATGTTGTATGAAATGGCATAACAAACTCAAAAGCCTAATTATATACACATGCTTACATAAGATTGATGTAATTTTGCTCCACAATGGTCGAATGATGAATATGTAGCTTTGAAGATCTATGAAAATGCTTGATGAATGCTTTGCGGATGCAAGAATGCTTTAGGTCAAATGTAGATGGAGACTTAGATCTAAAATGGATTGACATAATGTCTTTATATAAAGGGGTTCTAGGTAAATTACCGATTAGGCCGACCTTTAATGGTCATATGAAGCCCCAAAGATCAAATCTTATCATTAAGACAAAGTCATGACCCCATTTCAAATTCGAGCTTGATTAAGCAGGACCATAGCATTTTGGGGTGACATGGTCCAAACCAAGGCACTCCACACCCTATTCCTACCTCAATTAGGACAAAAACACAACTTAAATAAGGTGGGTATCCCATGGTAGGACTCAGAAAAGGTTGTTCATGGCCTCAAAGCTAGAGAATAGGCACAAATGGACCCAGGAAGGTAACAAGGATATGACACGCTAAAGTAGAGGCAGAAACATGAGGTCTAAATTTTATGATGCCACACTTTTGAAATATTTAAAATTTTCAAGTCAATGATAGAGAATTAGGTTGATGCTAAAATCAAATGTTTAAGATCTGATAGAGGTGGATAATTTACTTCAAATGAATTTGACAATTCTTGTGAGAAATATGACATTAGGCTTGACACATTTCTGCTTAGAGAAGTCCTCAGTAGAATGGTGTGGCAGAAAGGAAGAATAGAACTATTATTGAGATGACCAAAATTACTATTAAAGATGCTAACTTGGCTAATGTTTATTGGAAAGAAGTTGTGCATACTTCTACTTACATCCTTAATAGGGTTCAGATAAGGATAAATCATACAAAGATACCTTATGAGTTATGGTATGGAAGACCACCTACTATGAAATATTTCAGAATCTTTGGGAGTAAGTGCTATATCATAAGAGATGATAATAATATAAGTAAGTTTGATACTAAAGATAATTAAGGAATATTCTTGGGATGTGCTACAAACAACAAGGCTAACCAATGTTACAATAGAAGATTGAATAAGATAGTGGGGAGTACAAATGTGAAAGTATGTGAAGAATGGGATCAGATTGCCCCAAAATCTGTTCAAGAGATTGAATTTGAGATCATACCTATTGTTGTAGAAGAAAAGACATCTCTAGAAGGAAGCAATGAAGAGAAAACTGATGAAGAAAAATAAGAGGATAGAGAAGAAGTGGAACAAACAAATAAGATCTTGAAATATGCACATAGGAATCATTTGAAAGATCAAATAATTGCAAACAAGAATTAAGTAGTCCAAAAAAGAAGTGTTACAGGGGTGAATGAGCAATCTAATTTTTGATTTGTTTCACTCTTTGAACCTAAATCATATGAAGAAGCATGCAAAGAAGGAAGTTGGGTTAAAGCTATGGAAGAAGAACTAAATTAGATATAGAAGAATTAGACTTGGGTGCTAGTACCTAGGCGAATAAGAATATGATAAGAACGAAGTGGGAGTTTTGGAACAAACTAAATGAGCAAGGACAAGTCACAAGAAATAAGGTAAGATTGGTATGTAAAGGCTATTCTCAGGTAGAAGGTATTAATTTTGAAGACACTTTTGCCCTAGTTTCTAGGATGGAAGCTATTAGAATGTTCCTTGCATTTTTTGCCTACAAGAACTTTAGAGTATATCAAATGGATGTTAAGTCAACATTTCTGAATGGAGAAATGGAAAAATAAGTATACATTAAATAACCAAATGGATTCAAACTGTCAGATAATCTAAACATAGTTTGCAGATTAAAGAAGGCATTGTATGGACTTAAACAAGCATCTAGTGTGTGGTATGTAATACTGGACAAATATTTGTTACAACAAATTTTTAGGAAAGGTAATGTTGTCAACAATCTTTATATCAAGGTTGAAGACA
Source organism: Cryptomeria japonica (assembly GCF_030272615.1). Taxonomy (NCBI): domain Eukaryota; kingdom Viridiplantae; phylum Streptophyta; class Pinopsida; order Cupressales; family Cupressaceae; genus Cryptomeria; species Cryptomeria japonica. The sequence continues at coordinate 471,958,975 of NC_081410.1, forward strand.
TTAAGTTTTTTATTATTGTTGTCTATGTTGATGATATTATCTTTGGAGGAAGTGATGACTTGTGCAAAGAATTTGTAGAAGAGATGCAAAAAGAATTTAAGATGTCTATGCTTGGAGAAATGTCATTTTTACTTGGGCTTCAAGTTACTCAACTAGATGATAGAATTTTTATTTCTCAAGCTAAGTATGTTAAAGAGATGTTGAAGAAGTTTGATATGGAGAATTGTAAACCTATTACTACCCCTTTAGCTTTTGGATGCAAGTTAGTCAAAGACGATGCATCTCCTAATATTGATCAAAAGAAGTACAAATCTATGATTGGAGGACTGTTGTATCTTATTGCTTCTAGACCATATATTATGTAGGTTGTATGTTTGGTTGCAAGATTTCAAGCTAGTTAGAAGTAGACTCATGATCAAGCAGTGAAAAGGATCTTCAAAATTTGAAAGGGACTCAAGATTTTGGCTTATGGTATAAGAAAGATGGAGATTTCATGTTGAAGGCATATAGATGTTGATTGGGACAAAAGTGTCGACGATCGAAAGAGTACAACTGATGGAGCATTCTTTTTGGGAGATATATTGGTTTCATGGATCAGTAAGAAACATGAATCTATATCATCATCTACTAGTGAAATTAAATATATTGTCACAACATCACGTTGTAATCAAGTTTTGTGGATGAAGCAAACTCTTAAGGATATTAGAGTTGTACATGAGAAAGTTGTAGACACCTAAAAATGTCTCATCGATAATGCACTAATTATTCGTTATTACTTAAATAATACTTTAATTATTTAATTAAACTAATTATTTATTCTTCTGAATCAATTCAATCATCAAATCAACCTTACTAATTCTTCTACTTCCACCTTCATCAATTAACCTCCTTTTCTTATATTAATTAAATATTTATTATTTAATTAATTCTGATTTAATACCTTTAATGAAATAATCTTTATTATTTAATTAAATTCAATTTCTAATGATTAAACAATTTCTTTAAATTATTTAATTAACTAATTCATTCTTTTCAAATTCAAAAATTCAAATTCCTCAAATTCTAATTTCATCAAATTTCAATAAATTTGCATTTCAATTTCACATTTTCAAAAATCCAAATTCAAGTCAAATGCAAATCAAATTTGAATTTCAACCCAAATTCCTACAACACATGTTGAAATTCTTATTGGCACTGACTTTCAGTCTAGTTGGGCATCTATTCAGTCAACCTCCCAAACAATTCAATCATCTCCCCAGTTAACTCAGTTAACTCCCGAATCATGTTTTTCAACTCCCAATCAACTTTTTGGAACAAACCAGTCAATTTAGCTATATCTTCAATCAACTCAATTCACTGATAAATCTATCTATTTCACTACTCAATCTATTCAGTCATCTGATCAATCAATCCAATTGACTCATTAGTCAAATGAGTTTAACTCTCAATCAATTATGTCTCAACAATCTTAAGCATTGATCAATTTTGATCTTGAATCAATCTTGACCGTTCAATATCTCCTCCTAGAATCTATAAATTGAGCATCCTTTTCCCAATTTCAATAACCACTATCTTTGAAATTATTGTACCATCTTTATGTAGTAGTCCTAGTGTGACACTAAGAGCCACACAACCATAATGATGTAGAAAAGCAATGGAAGCTTTGTTTTAAATCAACAAGGGGTTTTTGATTAGATTATCATTATTTGTTAATTTAATTCTATAATGTTATCATTTATGGAATTGCTTAATTAGAATTGAATATTGGTGGTTTATTCATTTATTCTAATTAAACATGAGTAATTTTCTCGTAATACATTTGGTGAACTCGATGTCAAATAACAACACTCTATTTTGGATTTTTTTGTATGCCTGCAGGTATAGGTCCTGTATTTTGCAACTATACCCAATTTTTTTGCCTTAAGAAAATTAAAAAATTAAAAAATAAAAAAATAAAAAAAAGTTATTCATTTTTGGTAGGTTTCTCAATCTGGTAGGTTTATGTTTTTAGCATATTTCTAAATCTGGTAGGTTTCCTTTTCTAGCAGGTTTCTAAATATGGCACGTTTCTAAATCTTTCAAGTTTCCCTTTTTAGTAGGTTTCTAAATTTGGCAGGTTTTTAAATCTAGCATGTTTCTAAATTTGGTAGATTTTCATTTTTAGCAAGTTTCTAAATCTGTCAGGTTTCCATTTTTAGCAAGTTTCTAAATCTGGTAGGTTACTATTTTTAGTAGGTTTCTAAATTTAGTAGGTTTCTAAATCTGTCAGGTTTTTGTTTTTAGCAGGTTTCTAAATTTGGTAGGTTTTCAGTTTTGGTAGGTTACCCTTTTAGCAAATTTTTTTTAGTAGCTTTCTTTTTTTAGCAACTTTGTCTATTTTAAAAAAAAACTTTTTATATAATTTTGATTTCTGCTACTAATGGTTTGTTTGAAGCATGTGGCAAGGATATTAGAGATATTTCGATCGACCAAAGATTTAAATCAAACTACTAACTCATGTGCTTGTAGGATGTATTTGTTTCATTTTAGTAGTTTTACATTTCAATTTGGTGCAATAAAATGGACGTGCAGGGTGACTCACACTTCAATTTGGGTTTAATGAATGGACATGGATATGCCTTCTATTTAGATTAGCTCACAAATTGCAATCTTTAAAGGAAATTAACTCTTGTTTTCCATCTCTTGAGCACTTGCTCGATCTGTAGGGTGGACTCACTATTTCATTGAGTACCTTTCCATCTGCTTTCAGGGTCTTGGGAAAGAGGGAAAGGTGATAACGACACCCACATTTTTTTTATGTAGTAGGGGAATATCTTTGATTGAGGATTTTATCACCTCACAAGGGTATTTCAAATTGAGATACGTTGGGTATATCATCTCTCCTTGTGAGATCTCGATCGGTGTTTTTTGTGACACTATATAAATACATTGGTTAGGTGGTTGGAGTGTTGAGTGAATTTAACGTATGTGGAGGCCCAATAAGATCAATTAAAGCCTATATGGTCGACAGGTTGATTATATCTACACATTAGCCTTTGTAATGTCTTTTGGAATTTTTGTTAGTGTGTACGATTTGTTGGGTCGTTCATGGGATGATGTATTATGATATATTTTGGTTCCCTCTGTCTCCTAGAGTGGAGCAATCTAAGTATTTTAGGTTCGAGTGGTTTATTTTGTGTAATATTGCTTATTCTATTTTGGTCCACCCTTGATTTGGATTTCAATGTTGTATCTCATATATAAGATGTGTGGATGGATGAGAAGCGAATTATGTATGAAGTGCATGTGAATGATTTGCAAGTAGATTTGAGTTTGTGGTGATGCGAAAGTAAGTTTGAGAAGAGCTTTGAAGCTAATATATACTGCAAGATAGAGTGTTTTGACAGTGGAGATCATTAGAGATGTTTTCCATTTTATTGGTCCCTTGATTATTATTCAAGGACAATTTCATGATCAGAAGAATCCTTCTCAATTCTAGTTCACTTATTTCATTTATTGTTGATTGACATTGAGTCCTTCAGCAATAGTTTGTATCTTGTCCCGAAGAAGTGTTCTTTAATGGTACAAGTCCTTTTGTATCCTACCTAAGATAGTGTGTCTTAGTTTTGCAAGTCATTCAGTTGTTGGTGCTCCTTGGCTACAAGTCTAAAACATTGTAAACATTGTTATTCATATCTTGAGATTCTCACCATGGTTTTCCCCTTTTTGAGTTTTTGCTTGATGTGCTAATGATTAAAGTGTTGATATTAAATTAGTTGGTTAATAATTATTTTTGAAGTTTCAGATTGATTCACCCCCCTCTCAATCCTACTAGGTGTTCAATACTTTTAGGAATGAAATTAGGGCTATTCATGATCTAATGATATGCGATGGAGATTTGATATCTTAGTTTGCATCCGTAGGGCTAGGATCTTAGTTTCCTACATATCATAAACCAAATGATTTTTCACCACTTTCACATTAGATTTGAGACTAGCTTGCTACTATTTAACAAATTTAAAAAAAGGGGGAAAGAAAGAAACTTTATTCCAAATGTGAAAACCACTTTTTAGGATGCTATCACGTCACATGGATTTCTACACATTTCACTTTTATGTCATATAGATGTCAAGATGAAAGCATTATTCTACACAAAAATGTGACCTGCAAGTATAGATGATAAAACTAAAATTGTGATGAAATTATGAGTAACTAGTATGATATAATAATAATACAATGAAATAATATAAATTGAAATGATAGGAAATTTAAAAAGGAATATATCACCTAGTCCCCAATTAGATAGATACCTTGACTCAAAGAAAAATTGTAGTAATAAATAAAAAAGAAAATTGTTGGGGGTAGTTAGGATTTTACCTTCGAGTCAGTCCCATATTTTCGTATTTCCACCTCCATAATAACCAAGATAGATAAAAAATATTGATAGAAAGAAAAACATTGTTTGAGAATGCTTCTCTCCCAAGTATGGTAGTGAATGGTCAAATATGTGAATGTGCAATAGAGAAAATAAATTAGATATGAAAGGGATGTGAGAATATCAAGGTGCTCAAAAAAACAAGAAGAGACTCTTAATAACAATGTAAATAATATCAATGTTCAAAAAGAACAATGCCACATTTATAATCTTGAGGAATTTGAGGAGAAAAGGGTGCTATAGGAAGAATGTTGGTGTGTTCACAAAGAGGAACATTTTTATTTATAGGTCTATTAGAGAGTTTGAGAGTTATAAAAATGTAAGAAGAAGACCCTAAAGAAAGCCAAGGGAGTGTTAAAATGAAAATATTTCTTGAAAAGGATGTCAATAAGATTATAGAAAGAAGAAGATGATTTTTTTAGATTTATATTGAGCATTTTCCATTAACCTAAGTAAGTTACAAGTGAAAAAATGCTAAAAAAACCAATGAGCACCGAAGTTACCATTAGGAAATATGATTTCTTTGCAAGTATGGTGAGAGATTAGAGGTCAGTTCCTTAGAGAAGACCTGCAAAAGAAACTCAAAATTGCATCTATATATGATGCCTTCACGATTGTGCGGGAAATCAATCTATAGACACCTAAAAATGTCTCATTACTAACAACACTAATTATTCATCTTAATTAATTAAATATTTTTTTAATTATTTAATTAATCTAATTACATTTCTTCTAAATTAATTTAATCATCATATTCCTTCATTATTTCTAACTATTCAATTTATTTCTAATTGTTTAATCAAGAATCCTCCCTTTCTTTAAAATTTATTATATATTTTATTATTTAATTAATTGCAACTTTACAACTTTGATTAAATAATCTTTATTATTTGATTATATTCAATTTCTAAAAATTATTTTAATTGTCTAACTGATTCTTTTCTAATTCAAAATTCAAAATTTTCCCAAATTCTAATTTCACTTAATTTCAAATAATGTGCATGTCATTTCATGATTTTGAAAATAAAAATTCAAATAAAATGCAAATTAAATTGAAATTCCATGCTAAAATTGTACAACACATGCTTAAATCGTAACTGGCACTGACTCTGAGTTCAATTGTCAATCACTTTTTCTAACTCGGTTGATCAATTCAGTCAACCAACCAGTTAACTCAATTAACTCTCCCAGTCACCTTTTTAGCTCCTCAATCAACTTTTTCAAATAGACTCATCTAATCAATTATCACCCTAATCAACCCAGTTTACTGATCAATCAATTCAATTCACTCATCAATCAAATGAGTTTAACTCTCCATCAATTATGTCTCAACTAATTTCAACCATTGATTGATTTAGTTCCCAATTGCATCTCAATCGTCCAAATTTTATAAATTGAGCATCATTCTCCTATTTTCAATAACCACTATCTTTGAAATTCTAGTGCTGTTTTCATGCAAGTTTCCTAGCGCAATACTAAGAGCCATTCGACCGCGAGAATTGAGAAGAGCAATGGAAGCAAAGGATTGAATCAACAAGGGAGTTTTAATTTTACTTTCATGTTTTGTTGATTTTGATCATATTTTCAGTGTGTTTGCAGATTATTTAATTAGATTGGTTTTTTAGTGGTTTAACCTATAATATCTAGTTAATTATGTTAATTTTGCTCATAAAACAAATAGTGAACCCAACATGAATCGAACAAACTTGCTGATTTTGACTGTATTTCTTTTTGTTTTGCAAATCCCAATACACATTTTTGCATTAGTGTCGAGATTTTCACATTCAAAAGATTGCCATTTCACATTCATTTAGCTACCATTTCACATTTGATTAGTTTCCTTTTCGCATTTTCCTATCAGGGATTACACATTCTATAATGCCCCGCTAGGAACCTTGAAGGAAAAACCCACAACAAGGGTGAAACAATTTTTTTAAAAAAATAAAAAATTGTAAACATCATAAGTGCATTTACACACCATGCATGATAACACAAGTGAAAGACTTACACCAGGATTCCTTAAGGGTAACCAACGAAGAATTAACTTCAAGAATAAATTCCACAAAACCATAAATCCACATAGGCATCATTAACTCAATGATCACAAGAAGCCATAAGTACATAAAGATTCAACATTGAAAGATTGAAAGGATACAATATAATTCCACTTCAAGCATTTCCAAACATCATAAAGGAAACTGATAAAAAATATCCCAACATAGGGTTACATTGCTCTTCCAATACATATCTTCTCAATATACATATAAGAATACATCTCAACCAAATACAAGGTTTCATAAGATCAATATTACAATGACCACATAGGTCTCCAAATAATAATAATCTCCAAACATGAGATGAAGCATGAGCCATGAACCACAGGAACACCTGCGAAGCCAATCTTCGCATGAAGGTACAAATCCGAACATCCGATGGGGAGTGGCATTACCACCCGATCATGTAATTCCCAAAATGGAATCACCCCATCTTGCTAGGAGATAGCTGAGGACCCTCAAACAAGTATAAACATGACATGGTCGACAAAACAATATGACTCCATGACAACACAATATGACTCCACAAACTCCAGGTGACTCAACATCACAAAAACACAAGTGAACCAAATGAGAGAGTGTCATTGCATAGCTTAAGATGGATACCATGGTACAACCTCCATAGGTCTCAGCTCACTGTCTTGGTAACCTCTCCCGAACCTCCGGTTCCAGCTAAGTCTCATGCGGACCCTACCAGCCTTTCGTGAAGACAAGGTGGTTGGTTTTCCATTCTAGGCCTTCTCGCAACATTATGAGCCCTGTACTAGCACTCACCTATGCATGAGGTACAATTATCTTTATTAATGTTATGATACTACCCACCTAATAAATTCATTAGATTACCGGTTATTATCTGACTTTCACTGGGTCATAATGCCTACCACTTTGGGCGCAACCCTCAAGCGAAAGCCACTCTCTCAAAGGACACTAAACAGACACGGTCACTCCTCGAGGACCCTATGGCGAAGCAGACAACCATAACACCACTATCAGAAATAAGTGGTCAAACAAGGACATACTAACTCTTGGCTAACCATAAGGCAAAGACACTACATGGTTAAGACAACGAAGCCAACATATATCTCTTGGTCAAAGGTACCAAATATGCCACCATAGGACGACTGAACCACAAACCAAAATAACACATAATACACTTGCAACATCATTGATTGAAAAATGAAATAAAACACTCTTTCTAGCAGTCACATTATTCAATTTCCAAATCAATATTCCATCAGAAATGAAATCCATATTAAACATTCAACTGGATAAAAATATGAATTCCAACTAGGCATTTTGATTCATTTCTAGAATATACCCAAAATAACCAATTTGAATTCTTAATTCATGCCTTGATTCTCATTGATAAATTTATTGACCACATAATAAAAATCACATGAAAATCACCTTTATTGTATTCAACACAAAATCCATTCTAAAATATATTTCATTTAACACCAAAAACCACTCTAAAATACATTTCATTTATTAAAAAAAAACTTATAGCACAACCGGTTTGAACCGGTAAATTACCTGGTAACGCGGGGGTTAAACCAACCCGCAGCAGTGCCACTGTCGGGGGTCGCAGGTACTACCTGCCAGTAGTACTGCTGCTGACTGGTAGCTGGCACTATTGACTGGTAGCAGACACTACCGTTCGGTAGCACTGCTACCAACAGATAGCGGTGACTACCGTCCGGTAGCGCTACTACCATTGGTAGCAGTAGCTACTGACCGGTAGTACTGCTACCGTGCGGGAAATAGGGACTACCGTCCCGCATGGTGGGACTAGCCCGCCACGCAATAGGGAAGGGTAAAGAAATAAAAAAATAAAATACATGCCTCCCAAGGCATAAAAACCCAAACACCCAATCGTTTAAGCATGAAAACGATTCTTTTCTGGAACATTTCACGACACACTCATACAAAATGCCAAATCCAATTTTCTTAAATGGATATTTACCAACAAGGTAAAAGATGAAATTTAGTCCCACAAGAACCCCAAATCTATGCAACATGAAACTAGAAAGCACACAACAAGACAAATCTAGTTCATTCTTCCCAAATAGAAGAGGTAAACAAGAAATTGATTTTCAAGATCAAACACACAACAGAAAGAGAAATGAACCATTTCCTTCCTAAAAGCAAACATGTGATATAGATTTCACAAAACCAACAATAATAAACACTATTTCTTCCATTCAAATCATTCCACAAACATCTACAGGAAGATTGCATAAATTTCCACACACAGAAAACAAACTGAAAATTTCAAATAATAAATTCAACGCAAGAAGAGAACCTCCAACCTTGAAGCAACAACAAGCAAAGAGATGAAGAATTTCCAGTCTTGCAAACTAGGTCAAATTTCTAGTTCCTCCAGGAAGTTTTCCAGAATTTCTCTTGAAAATTCCCCTCTTCCTTCTTCTCGTGAATTTTAGGAATAGCATGAAAATTTCCTTTTAGGTTAAAAAGTTATTCCAACCAATCAGATTTAAATATTTAAAAAGAAAAAATAATAAAATTTACTCCTCTTTCCAAAATAATTCTTTTCCAACAATTAAAATGAAAAGTCAAATGGAAAAGTAAAAAAAAAGAAAAGCCTTTTCATTTATTTCTATTTCCAAAAATACTTTCTTTCCACATAATCATTTAACATTTAAATGGCTAGGCAATTATTTATTTCCTTCCAAAATATATCAATGCACTTTACAAAATAAATAAGCCCTTTAACCATTTAGTCTAGCAAATCATTAGTTTAATTGAATCAATAATCACAGAGCATAATAATCAACTAATTACGCCAACATAAGATAACACCATCCATTTAAATTAAATAACCATTTAAATAAATGGAAACACACAAAACCATGAATGATCAAATGATGACTCTCAAAATGACCAAACCAAGGCACCATGACTCGCATACCAGCCAGACGAGACAAAACAACCTATTGACAACATTCTCATAAGTGTAACTGTGGGTCAAGCTAGGGTACAACAACTATCTCCTCCACTCCCATCGGATATATAAGGCATACTCAGACCTGTGAAATCAGGTGGAGTCAATACCCCGTACCTACCTGGTACTAGTACCTGCAATGTCCTGCACCAAAGAAACACACGTGCATATAGACCAATATATATATACAGATATGACACGCACACCGATGAAGGAGAATCATGATGTTCCCTGTCTCATCGAAGTAAGTGAAGGAAAATCATCCCCTCACATCCCAATACACTTGCAAACACGCAACATATAAATAACGCAATTGCAATATAAGGGAAAAGTGTCAGTCCATGATAATGATCCATATCATAACATTAATCATAAGCACTGAGATACTGCATAAAAACATACACCATAAATCTAGATAAAGCATGAATTAACATCGCATGACATCCGAATCAATATACAAAAATGTTCCACTGAACAGTCACCGAAGTAACTCAAAACATAGAAAAGAGGTTGATCGAGGAGGGGTAATACACATTCGTTATAGGTAAAAATAGGGTAATCAAATCAAATTCATTTTGTTAATTTTCATGTCGTAATTCATTTCTGGTTTATAATCCCATTAGAAATCAGGAAAAGCTTTCTAAATAAGGTTAGGTTTAAAATGTTTATAACCAAATGGGTCACAAAGTAAAACTTAAAGCTGCAAAATTTTTACAGAGAGCAGAGTAGCGACATTTACAAAAATAGTTTCAACGTATCCTACAAGCGGAGTAGTTAATAAATAAACCTAAAGAACATATCCAACTTTTTCAATACCAAAACCATGTTCTGGCCTACATGCTAAATATCAAATAATCCCTAAAACACACTTGAGGTTTTAATGCTAAATCATAGATACTAAAAGTTATGTTTTGCAAGTTTGGTATACATTTCTGTGCATCTACACCGTATTTCACATTCTCCAAATTGGGATTTTGCAATCACTTAGCTTGTGTTTCACATTTGATGATCAGGTGCTTCACATTTGTTGTTAGAGTTTCTCATTTGTTATTTTAGATTATCACATTATCTGTTAATTTAATCATCTCTATTTTGAGGTTTTCTTTGTGTCATTAATGTTCTGTTTGTAGCATGTGGCAAATGGAGTGTAGTAGAGATGATTTTGATCGGTTGAAGACAAAATAATAAAACCTCAAACTACTAATCATGTTGCTTGCAAGGGTAGATTAGACAATTGTCTTTGATTTTATAGATTAGCTCACATTTTGTTTTGGTGCAATAAATTGAACCAATGTCTACTATGTCTAGAGCACTAGGCTCATCTATGTTAACCCTTTTTAGTGGGCTTGCCTCCCAAGAAGCCCTTAAGGCTGGGTGTGAGGGAATGACCCAAGCGGTACTATTCCAATCCACTATATAAATAAGGGGGCGTTGAAAGTAAAACTCGTCGGTATTAGATCCTATCATTCTTGCTAATCTGAAAAGGGTTCACACCCTGAGTACAGTTATCTTAGTGCACATAGAGTGCTAACAACCCTAGAATCTAACTAGAAACCTTGTTGTAATGATAAAAAATCCTTATATCTAGTGGTTCATGGACTGTGGATCATACCTTGTAGATACCTCTCATGTACCCTTCAGGATGAGATAGGAATTCCCTTGCTATAAGATCTCTAGATCTTCATTTAAGAGAATCTAGTATGCCCAAGAAGTGAGTGTTGTGGTTGGGGAGCCAATGCTACCAAAATCTCTATCTATCCATCCTTCTTGAGGTATTTTATCGCGGGGGCCCCATTGGATGGTTTCCTTTTGTAGCCTGAGTAGGTTTGTACTTGTCTTTAGCCTGAGTCAGTCCATTTGTGAGCCAATATAAGCCCTCCCATACATAACTCTAATCTTCAAAGTTTGTCCAAAACAAGTTCATTGGCCATATTGTTTGTATTTGTCTTTTGAGTGTTTGTAATTTCCCACTTGATCTAGTATAATAGAAACAATTCGACATTTCTTAAAATTGAAGTAAAAAAACTCAAATTTTTGCATTAGACCAATTTGGATTTTGAATTAGACCAATTCAGATTTTGCTTTTGTACAGTTACCCTTTCACATTCACACTATTGGGGTTTTCAATTAGCTCTGTTAGAATTTTGCATTTGTCAGTCTTTCATTTGACATTTATCATAATAAATATTATGTGCTCATTCAGAAAATCATTAGGTCAACTGTGAAAGTTCATACTGTCTTACTTTCTTTTTTGCGGTTGAAGGTCTATTTAGGTCCCCATACATTGTATATCCTTAATAGTCCTCATTTTGTGTTTGCATTATCTTTGAATTAGGTTCAAACACTTGTCCAAAGAGTCATTGAAAATATAGAGACTTATTATCGTCAATCAATTTAAAATCAATCATCGTGCCCTTTTTCATGTCTAGTATAGGGTGCCATTAATCATAGTCCCAACCTAGGTCAAAATAATTTCCAACTATTTGTGCAATGTCATCAACTTGGTCTTTAGTTTTTCCCTCATTAATGTCTACATATTCATCCTAGAGATTATATCCAACTCATCTAGAAGAGTCTCATAATATGTGTCAAGATGGTGTTACCTCATGAAGGTATCTTCTCGGTTCTGCAACTTGACTTAGGACCCAATGACGACCAAGAAGACATCATCTTAGGCATCGATAATATTTCTTGGAGGTTGAAAAGAGGCACAACCCAATATATAGGAATCACCTTTGTTCTAGACAATGAATTAAGGAAATCCCGTCGGATTGAAGTTGAGGCTGAGAGAGAAATCCTTCAACAAAGGCTTGAGAGACTTTGGGTTCAACAACAACTTCCTCATCTTAATCCTTGGTAAAGTGTCTAGTCTGCATACATAGTTTTCCTTTCACTTTAGACTCTTGCATTTAAGTCCTTAGTGTGTCATAACCCATCACAAGGTCTACATCACATCCTTGAATTATCTTAGGAGTCCTTATGCTCATCACTCAATCACAAAAGCTAGTTGTCAAATCGACTCAAACAATGACCCCATGTTCAATCCCACCAACACCATGAACTGGTCAGCTTATTCACATGAACAACCTTGAAGGGGTACAACTTTACCAACAAATGTGAATAGATTACCCTCGCTAGATGAGATTCAACACAACTTAATGATTGAAGAGCTTGAGGTTGCACAACAAGATCCAAAAGTTGTCACAATATTCATTGCTCTTCTCAATCATGACAAAGATAGATACCATTTGTTATTGCTACAAAATGGAGCTAAACTACCACCTGATGTTGATGTTGCAACAATCTTACCAGTAGGGACTATGCTAAACCAAAACACAATTCCAACATCAGGATCATCTATTCAACATACCCAAACACATGCTACGTCTTCTATCTCTACCTAGGATACAACTCAAAACACACACGAAACATCAACACAAGACACCATGGATTCAACCATGAGTTCACATTTTGGCATGACATATTCAAGTACAAACATTACATCATAAACACATTCTAGTATCTCCTCACAAACAATAACAAACATCTCATCAACCTAGAGTTTGGCTAATTCCTCTCAAATTTCTTCCCCAATAACTACTTTGCAACCCGTGGTGTTAGCTTTTGTGGGATCAACCTATAGCAATAAAAGCTTGAATTATGGTCCCACTAATCCATTTTGATCGACCCAACGTAGTGGCAGTACATACTTTGCATGTTTTTCGCACCCAATGGGATTAATAGTACATAGATTTATAACCGTTGAACATTTCAACAACCTTGGACATACATGAATACTAATCCCTTTGTTGAAACACCTATGCATCTAACGTGCCATTGACTCAGGCATATCTTCTCACTTAGCAAGTCCAAAATTTATAGAAACAGATTACCCATCTTTAGAAAGGAAATGAGAAGAAAATCTACACTATAAAAGATCTTCATCCATACCCATTTGATCAGACATTATATATGCCATATTTCTCACCAAACATTATAAATCCAAAATTTGAGAAGTATAGGGGAAAAGGTGATCTAGGAGATCATATCAGAGAGCTCTTTACAACTTGCATAGAAGTGACAGATGAAGATACATACTTGATGCATCTATTTCTTAAAAGTATTGGTGGTTAGGACCTTAAATGATTTTTCACACTTACCCTCAATGATAAGATCATGGGGGGAATTCACATAATATAGATAATCACACGACTCTGATGGAATTATGTGCTACAAAATAAAAGGAAGCTAAATAGTTTGCCTCTTTCCTACAACATTTGTGTTCTCTTGCTCGAAGATTTCCCTGTCATATTCCATAAAAAGAGCAAGTAGACATATTCATGGAGAATATCGTCCCATAAATCAAGTACCCATTACAAATGCAATGTCTTAGTTTATTTCGCTAGGTTATAGAGAAAGGCCTAAAATGTGAAAAGGGTCCCATTGAACAAGAAATTTTGAAGAATAACAAGGAGATTAACACCAATAATGAAAAGCCCAAGTTTTCGTCAAAGAATAAAAAATGTGATAAATGATGGGCATGTTGTTTCCTGAGTGGTGAATAGAGCTCAACCTATTGTTTCATTGAAAGGAATTGTCAATTCCTTTACTCCAAACAGGAACCAATCTCAAGATATTAATGTAGTTTCCACAAATGCAGTACAATCCAGTAATCCCCAACCTCTAAGGAATAATGCACCGAAATGAAATTATACACCATGTTGTTCACCAAAAGTGATAACCCAAGAACACCTGCAAATCTTTCTATGAAATGGCCAATTTCAGTCTACAAAACACATCAGGGCTTGGACAACATAACATAGGACCCTAATTGATCCTCCTGCACTTCAGGTTCTGCTAGACCTAGGGGGGGACACCCTTTTGATGCACCAAATACAACAATTACAGACACATAACTGCATCAACATTAAGCAGATAGATCATTTCACAAGCTCAACAGGTTAGGAAACATTACAGATTGGCTAGATCTATATAAACAATAGGATGAAACAGAGCTTGGAAAGAATGGAACACAAACACCCCTAAACATGAAGGGAAAATAGATTTATCTTTTAAAATGTATATCTGAAAACATCCCCAAACTTGCAAGACCAGTGCCTTGTTCATTGGGCAACAGAGTCACAGACATAACTACAAATATGAATCATAGATGCAAGCTTATTTTCCTTAAACAAGATATTCATGCATCAATACCTTATATTAATGCACTATTTGATTCATTCACAATTTTATCAGATCTGGAAATATATTTCATCATTTATGATTGACTACAGAGTTTAAAACCTTCCTTGAAGGATACCTATAAACAATCACACAATTTCTTTGAAATTGACAAATCTTATCCTCCTTGAGGATTCAATTCATAATAATGAAATACTTACACAGAGACAATACTATGAGGGATTTACTCATGCCTGACACAAGCAAGTCCTGCAACTAGAATCACATTTACAACATTGCCCTGCAATCTCTATACCCTGAAAACAAACCAAAAGCAATTACAAATTTTGGTCATGACATTCAGAAATGGAAGCCATCAAATCTGGAGCCTTTCTCCAAATTTCTGGAACCCTTACAACTGAGAAGAATGGGGAATAAAAGAGGAAGGAAGAAAAACAAATCCACAACTGAAAACTGCCAAGTGTCTCTCCTCTCTAACTAAATTTTGTTCCCGTGGAAACTGCTTCTAAAATATCTCACATTTGCCCAAATTAACTTCATAATCGGATTCCTCGCTCCGAGAGCTTTCTGAAAATATATAACACTTTATACCTTGGCCAAAAATTGAGTCCTGGGCGAATTAATTCCCCAATGTGCTCAAATATTTAAATTTTTCATTTATTACTATAGTCTAAACTATATAATAAACAATTTTAAATTTAAATTTTTGCCTCCATTTGTGCTCTGACGCCTTGCCACGTGGCGGGGTCTGATTGGCTGATGGGGTCTACTGGGCGCCACCTGGGATGACACCTCATCATCGCCACGTCATCTACTTCGTCATTGCCACCTGGCCGCCACGTCATCACCACTGGGCTGCCACCTGTGCGCCAACGTGTGCCACCTCACCGGGACCCGCCTGCTAGACCGCTGACTGTACCCGCCACCTACGTGCCACGTGGACGGCTCTCATTTACTCTCGCTATTTCGTGGGGTTTAAACTTCGTGCATCTTCCTTCGCGAAATAGCGCGAGCCGTTGATCTCTCTCAAACTTGCTCGCTCTTTAACTCGGCCTTCGTCTGCAAAATTTCGCCCTTTTGCCTCGGGAAGCGTGCTCGCGGGGGTCCACTTTGTCTTCGTCCAGTCAATTCTTCCTTCGCCTCGGGAAGCGTGCTCGCCCATGGGCCCGCCTTGAGCACCCATGGGCATGTTGTGTCGAAAGCCTTCAAGGCTTAGACATTATGTTACTGTGCTCTTTTGCATATAAACACTGAAAACATCCCTCTCCCAGTGCATGTGGGATAAGTACTTTTAGCCTGGGAATGCCCTTTTGAAGCGTTTCCTGAGTTTTAATGGTGATTTTTTTTTGATTTGCCTGGGAGATCAAAAGTCTTTTGCTTTGGTTTTAACGTTTCTTCTCCTCCGCCACGCACAGGGATTTACATTGGCGTTTGCATTGAAGAAATTCATACTGCCTTTCCTTCACCAGACCATGCAGGGGGGGGTTTGACAATGCATTTGGTTTACACATGGAGGACTGGCTTGGTTGTGAAGTCTGGTTTACACCACACTTTTCTTCAAAAGGCATATCCCTTCCTCCCCTTGAAAGTGAACATTCAATCGTCCTTTCAGCTCTCTGGCTTGTCTCATTCGAAGTTGATTGTATGAATCCTCCAAAACATATGCTTTTCGCACAGATATGCGCACAGAACTGTAATTTTGATGATCCTGATGTTGTCTTATTTTTGACCTAAAATATGCGCGTTTATTGTCAAATTCAATTAAGCGTGGAACCTTCAACAAGAGAGAGAGAGACTTCTCAAGCAATCCTGAATTTTGGCGGACAAAGGCATTCAAAAGCCTCTTGTGCTTCTCAGCAAACTTCATGAGAGTGATGCCCTTTTCATCAATTTTCCTTTGCTGAGCTGTTGAAGAGAGGGACTGTGTAGACTCAAACAAGCTTGTAGCTTCTTTTACTTCCGTAGCAGTGGCACTTATGCACTCTAACTGACCAGATGTTGTTTGACTAGATTGCAACTTTTCACATGTTACGAAAAATGCCTCAATATATGGTAAGACCCTTTGTGTGCCAGGAGGTAGTGGTGGTAAGATGCCATTAGTACCAGAAGCTGAAGGTACAAGAGACATTGAAGATGACCGATTTTCTATCTTGCTGATGCAGAGGCTGAGTTCTTTCCATAAAGGCTCAAGACCTGCATTTAGGCTCCTAACTGTACCCAAACTTTCAGCATGCTCTTGTTCAGGCAAAACCTCATCATCCTTTTCTTTTTGAAATGAAGCAGCAAGGGAGCTCAATGCCTGTAACACTCTGAGAATTGCAGCACCAGACAATGTAGTTGAAAGAACTATGTTTTCTCCCTCCCCAAAAGATTGCAATTCACTTACTGCAATATTGCTCAATGTCTCCGTAGCATTTGCCAACTCATTAATGAAAAGATGCCGATGTGAAGGGACTATTTTCACTAACTTCATTAATACATCCACAGAATGAGAATATGCAAGTTCAGACAAGCCTTCATGTGCCAGCAAGGATGACAACAATCTAAGCTCTGTTTTGGGAATACCAAGAAGAACGGTCGTAGCATCAAATTTCTTTCCAACATATCAGAGGCGTCTGCAAGTAAGGGCTCTCTGGAATGGAATTCATTAGTTTTCTCCTCAAGCTTTAATTTTTTTTTTATAAGTTGATCTTGGTTAAAATGAAGCAGCTCTTTAAGAAGTACAAGTTTTTTAGCATGAAGCTACATCCATCTCCGTTGGTCACTTGTTTTATCCTTAGCCTTAAGCTTTTCATCCAATCTTTTATTCAAGGAAATATGTTTGCGTTTCAATGCATTAACCAATTTATATTTATCATTCAACCTTGAATTCACGCAAGGTGCACAAACTGAAGGGAGATTTACATTCTCACAGATGCCACAAGTGCTTGCTTTCCTTGCCATTATATCCACGCAGGGAAAAGAATTTATTAAGTTTTGAAAGCTGGCTGTTTTAATTTATTTATAACTTCAAACATGCCTGCGTAGAAGGAGAAGATTGGCTGTTGGTTGCTTTATAATCTTCGATTTGCACCCCCTTTTCTTCACTATGTGGACAACAAAATCTCCTGCAAACTATTTTGGCCACCACGCTACCTTGGAGGTCTATTTGGGGGTACGTGAGGAGAAGGAGATTAATGCAATTTGCCATTGTTTAAATGTTTCTTACTGATCTCTTTTCTCAAACCACACACAGCAAAGAGAATGGGAAGACCACATAGAGCTCTTGGTTTTGATCTACCATCGCACTTTAATGGAAATCTTCATGTAAATACTCTCCTCAATCTAGCACACTCAAATTTAATCCATAATATAGGAGAGTATTTCATGCTTGCACTTGCACTGTGCTTCAATAAACTTTGGTTCTGAAACGTTTATCTAATTTCCTTCAAACCTCTCCGATAGAGATTTTGCATACTTGTATATATCTGTCCCTGGGAGATTGCATACCATTACATTCGCTGAAAGAAGTCGAAGCATTTGAATAATGATGTTGGTGATGCGAAGGCCAAGGCATGGGAAAATGCATTGCCATGAAACAAGAACAGTTCACCACAAAAAAAAATGAATAATGCATAAGCATGAGCCAGGTCGGGCCCCAAAGTGGGTCCGACTAAAAAAATTTTCGTTTTCAAGCAACTGACCCCTGGAATGCTTCACGGACCTCAAACAAACCTCTGGAATCGATCGGCACCATTCTCGGATCATAAAATTGCATTTTACATCTTTCAAGCAATTACGCCACAATTTTCGCATTTAATCGCGAAGACGTAATTTTCAATGTGGTCAAAACACCTTTCTGGAACTCGCCGTCTGACAGGCATGTACTTTGATATACAAGGATGATATCTACCAAACGGTTTCTCAAGATGAGTCCCGAGCGAAGAGATATTAATTTCCAAAAACGGCCAACTGGCTTTGTCGACACTGCGGACCTAATGAAGTCAATGTTCTGGCAACACATGATGCCTTTCTCAAAAATATCAAACGACCTCCGTAGGCTCTCGAATTCAGAACATAGGTACCTTTAAGTACATATTAAACCTTTGAATTCTCAGTTCAATCACCAGACTGACAGGATGCAAATGGCGCGCTCACCAAAATGGCTACATTAATTGATCTAACACTGGAAGTGCGGATAACTGAATTTGATGGCGAAATGAGTCCTTTTGAAAACCGATCAAACGGATTGATAAAAGCTTGAAATTTGAAATGTAACTCACCATTTATACTGACATCAACCTGGAAGAAACACTTTGGCATGATTCTTACTGAGGCAAGTTTTACACTTATGCGAAACAGGGCTCCGACTAGCTGTCGAAACAGGGACTTGCCAAAACATAGAAACTGCAAACGGAATCGGCTTCAAAAACTGAGCAAATGGATTCGTCAAGACCTGAAATTTTGCAGACTGACTCACATTTATTCATAGAATTGAATCCATTTTGAATTTCTTCATGACGATCAACAGGGCAAAAGATGTAATCGCTCAAAGTAGGCTACTCAATAAAATCTGCATTTGTGCCTAAAATGCACTTCCAGCTCACCCCTCAAAACAGGTACCTCATAAACTTCTCCAAATTGAATTCTGAAAGTTGCACATCACTGAATAGGCCAAATGAAAGGTGTGGGGCATGAATCCCGAGCCTTACCCTCTGAAAATCAACCGGCTCTACTCTGCCCTCTCGCAAACTAAGCCACTCAAACTGACTTATTTAGGTGCCTTTCTATCATACTGAGCAAAATTTTGAAATAGGCCTACAAACCTTGCCTCAATTTTAAATACTCCCAACACACCACTTGAGGAGCCCATTTAATCAACACTCAAGAAGTTGATCCATACCAATGTGATAAATCTACCAGAGGTAAAACCATATGAACCAGGTCCTTTCAAATCAGCCTAGTAGAATGACAATGACTTATGTGATTACCATTGAACTAAGGGTCATAAAAAATTTAGTTGTTACAAGCTCAAGAATTTGATTTAGGATCTTATCGATCAAGGAGATATAACCGTGGGTAACACTAAAGGGTCTTCTAATACAAATCATATCATTTTTAATGACTCATTTGTTAAGCGTGATAAAGGGAAGGCCTCAAGTTTGGGCCCACAAGACAATAATGCAAATTATAGTAGGGTCTCCTTGTTGGTATTATGGATGTGTTTCATTGGTTTTGTCATTGATGTCAACACTTATCAACACATCCTTCTGGACATCTTTGGTTATGTTGAACTGACACATTATGTTCACCAACATGTTCAGTGACTTATGCACAGTCACCGGTATATTGTTCACCAACACGTTATATTGTTCACCGACACTCAGGATGACTTGTTATCATCTGGAGATCACTTGGTTATGTCGAAGACATGGTTTGGATACTTGGTTTTGGTATTTTGGTTACTGGTCTAATCGGGTTGACATATTTGTTGTTACCGACAAATTAGTCTAGGTTATGGACTGACATGCATTATCTATTCCAGATCAACAAGACACATTATGGAGATGATTTAATTAATTGGATATTATTGTAATTGTATTGAGTCGACATGATGCATCACATCTTGACTTATTTGTAATTGATTTAATTGTAATATTCTTAGTTAGCCAACCTACACATTTGGTCTTAGGTTTTGGTATATATGTAAGATCTCATTTGTGAGATGTAATAGCATAGAGAGTCGGTATATGGTTATGGTATTGTAACATGGTATGTGCAAATATTGAAGATCATATGAGAAGACCATAGAGAAGGTTCAAGGATGGTTTGGAGGTGATTATTAGAGCTTAATTGGTACTGAATCCAACATTGGAGATGCTACTTTGAGCAGTACATTATCATTGGATTTAATCATCCAATTGTAGTTAGTGTGACTCCTATTTTGTGATTGAGCAGTGAGCTCTAGGTGGTTGGCCTTTCTGCATGTGCAAACCCCATTTGTATAAACATACTATCTGTAGTAGTATCATCTTATTGTGGGTAAGGTTTCCCACAGTGGTTTTTCCCTTTACAGGGTTTCCATGTACAAATCTTTGTGTTATGTGTTATGGATGTTGTTTCTCTTTCTGTTATATGTATTGAGTTTCACTGATATTAATATTAACTGCTAATCTATCTACCGACATTAAGTTTGGTTTACCGGTATTAAGTATCAAGTTTGATTAAGTTATAATTGGGATGAAATTAATTGACAACTGATTCACCCCCCCCCTCTCAGTTGGTATCAGAGCTAAGTCCTCTTTTTGCAGAAGTTTAACAACTTGAGGAGATTCTATGGCAACTAACTTTTTCAGGAAGGACAGTCCGAAACTTGATGAAACTAACTATGGTATATGAAAGATCAGAATGGAGACACATCTGAATTGCATTGGAAGAGACATATGGGATGTTACTAAGAATGGCTATGTTGGTCCTACACCGGATCAACCTAATCAACCAACATTGGGTAAGGATCAAGAGAATGATTGCAAAGCAAGAGAAGCACTCTTGAGCACCTTGTCAGATCAACAAATCATGGGATTATCAGACCGATCTACTGCTAAAGCTATTTGAGATAAATTGGAGACATGGAATGAAGGAGATACCACTGTCAAAATTGCAAAACTAGAATGCTTCCAGGTCAGGTATGAAAATTTGGAAATGGAAGAAGATGAAAGAATTTTTTCTTTTATGGAAAGAGTTAATGAAATTGTTTTGGGAATAAAATGCTGTGGAGGTTCCTTGAGTGAAGATGAAATTGTTTCTAAATTTTTAAGAGCATTGCCACCGACATACAAAATGAAAGTAACTGCTATTAATGAGTTGAGAACAATGCCTAATACATCAGTATCTAGAGATACCTTGGTTGGAAAACTTTCAGCATTTGAGCTTGAGGAATTTGGTCTTGTTGCTATAATTAAGACAGATTTAGCTTTCAAAGCATCATCATCATCATCATCTGATAAATCTGATTGGAAAGCACTTTATGCAAGCGAACTTGAAGATATCGCAAGGAAAATGCCTAAAGGTCCTATTGGAAGTAAGTATGAAGGTAAAGCACCATTTAAATATTTTAACTGCAATAAAGTTGGTTATATGGCATCTAGATGTCCTGATAGACATGCAATATTGAGAGAAGAAGATAAAAGGACATATAAGGCTAACCCTGAATATCAGAGATACAAATTTAAGAAGAATAGAGGCAAATCATGTTACTATGCTGATGAAGGAGTTACTGATGATTCTGATGAAGAACCAATAGACAATGGATGGGCTTTTGTTGCAATAAAAGAAGATCAACTGACACCTACTGTTCCACCGGTAGAGCAGGCCTTGGCAGCTAAAATTGAAGAAAAGGATGAATGGATTATAGATTCCAGATGTTCACATCATATGACTGGTGATAAAAGTAAATTCTTATCTTTTTAGGAATATAATGGAGGTCTAGTAAGATTTGGGGATGACAAAGCTTGTTTGATTAGAGGAAAAGGCACTATATCTTTTGATGGTAAGCACAATACTGACAATGTTTATTATGTTGAAGATTTGAAGCATAATCTTTTGAGTGTTGGTCAATTACTCGAAAAGGGATTTCAGTTATAGTTCAAGAATGATAATTGCAAAATCATGAATAGAACTGGTTTGGAGATTGCAACTGGTAATCAGACTGGAGGTAATATCTTTCATTTGAATAACAATGAAAAGACATGCTTGATTGCACATATTGATGAAAGTTGGTTATGGCATAAAAGACTCTGTCATGTGAATTTTGATTGCTATATAAAGATTAGTTCATCTAAGGCAGTAACAAATTTACCTAAGATTGTAAAACCTCATAATCCGGTATGTAAGGAATGTCAAATGGGAAAGCAAGTTAGAACATCTTTTAAGAGTATTTCTGAAAAATCCAATAATGTTCTTGATTTAAATCCTACTGACTTGTGTGGTCCGGCAAGAACAAGAAGTCTACAAGGAGATAGATACTTTATACTAATCATTGATGATTATTCTAGAATGTGTTGGGTTACTTTTCTCAGGGAGAAATTAGAAGCTTTTGGGAAATTCAAATTATTCAAGGCAATGGTAGAGAATGAAACCGGTAAGAAAATCAAATGTTTAAGATCAGATCAAGGAGGTGAATTCACATCTAAGGAATTTAATACATTTTGTGAAGTCAATGGAATTAGAAGACAACTATCAGCACCCCAGACACCTCAGCAAAATGGAGTTGTGGAAAGGAAGAACAAAACTATTTTGGATGCAGCTAGAAGCATGATATTAGAAGCAAATCTACCTCATATGTACTGGGGAGAAGCAGTGAATACAACAATTCACTTTTAATAGAGTTCACATCAAAGGTGAAACCGGTAAGACCCCTTATGAACTATGGTTTGGTAATACTCCTACTCTTAAATACTTCAGAATATTTGGAAGCAAATGCTATATTAGGAGAGATGAGTATATTAGAAAATTTGATCCTAGAAGTGATGAAGGAATATTTCTTGGTTATTCATCTAAGAGCAAGACATATAGATGTTTTAATAAAAGATTGCAGAAATCATTGAGAGTGCAAATGTGAAGATAGATGAACAACTTAGAGGAAATTCAAGGTCTATGGATTTTGAACTGGAAATTGAGATGATCATAAATGAACCTATATAGAGTGCACCGGTACAAAATGTGGATCCAGTCAAATCGACATCATTAGAGAATTCCACAGTGACTGAAGAACAACAACAAGTAAACACACCCAGTTATGTAAGACTGAATCACTCTGAAAGTCAGATAATTGGGAATAAGTATCAAGGTGTTATGACAAGAGGGAGACTGGCAAATGAAGAGGTATGTTTAATTTCTCAAATTGAACCAGCATCTTTTATTGAGGCATGTGAAGATAAACATTGGATTAAAGCTTTGGAAGATTAATTAGAACAAATTGAAAAGAACAATACATGAACATTGCTTCCCCAGCCTAAAGACAAAAATGTAATTGGAACTAAATGGGTATTCAGAAATAAACTTAATGAAGATGGTAAAGTAATCAGAAACAAAGCAAGATTAGTGTGTAAAGGATATTCATAGAAAGAGGGAATTGGTTACAATGAAACCTTTTCACCGGTAGCTACAATTGAGGCAATCAGATTATTTTTTGCATTTGTAGCACACAAGAACTATAAAGTATATCAAATGGATGTAAAATATGCATTTTTGAATGGTGATCTTGAAGAGGAAGTTTACATTGAACAACTTGATGGATTTTCATTTACAAATGATAAAGATATGGTTTGCAAATTAAGGAAAGCTTTATATGGATTGAAGCAAGATCCTAGAGCTTGGTATGCTAGATTGGATAAATATATTTTGAAGCTTGGTTACACTAAAGGTAATGCTGAGAACAACTTATATTTCAAAGTGACTAATGAAGATATCTTGGTTATTGAAGTTTTTGTTGATGATATCATTTTTGGAGGTGAAGATGGATTGTGTAAAGACTTTGCTAATAAGATGCAGCAAGAATTTAAAATGTCTATGGTTGGGGAGATAATATTCTTTTTAGGATTGCAGATTTCACAGACTGATAAAGGTATATTCATATGTCAAACAAAGTACTTGAAGGAACTATTGAATAAATTTGGTATGGAAAACTCTAAATGGGTAAGTACTCCTATGACTACAACTGATAAATTGACATTGAAGGATGATTGAATCCCTGTTAATCTGACAAGATATAAATCTATGATTGGAGGTTTATTGTATTTGACACAAACAAGACCTGATATAATGAATGTAGTATGTATTGTTTCAAGATTTCAGAGTAATCCTAGAGAAAATCATGGATCAATAGTGAAAAGAATTTTCCGGTATCTACAAGGCACAACAAATCTTGGTTTATGGTATCCTAAAGATGAAAATTTTGATTTATGTACATACACCAATGCAAATTAGGAAGGAGATGTAGATGACAGAAAGAGCACCATCGACGAGGTATTCTTTCTTGGTAGCAGATTGATTTCATGGTTGAGCAAGAAATAGAGTTGTACATCATTATCAATAGCAGAATCGAAATATGTTGCAACAACAACTGATTGTACTCAAGTTTATGGATTAAGCAAATGTTGAAGGACATAAAGGTAAAATGCAAAGAACCTATAATCATTTACTGTGATAATTCAGCAATAATTGATATATCTAAGAATCTGATATTTCACTCTAAGACTAAACATGTTTCTATCAAATATAATTTTCTAAAAGAGAATATTGAAGCAAAAGAAGTGAGATTGGTTTATGTGAATACTAAAGAGTAGATTGTAGATATCTTTACTAAGCCTTTGCCTAAGGAAACTTTTGAATATCTCAGAGAGCAACTTGGGGTTATACCCTCACTGATAAAGACTTAGACAGTTGATGATTGGCATCAAACTGACAGAATTAACAGAGAAACCTTTTTCTGGCTTTGATGGAGGAGAGCTACTTCTTAGGGGGAGTAGTTGGCTATAACAATTGGTTCTATGAATTGGTTCTATTTGGTATTTGTATTGATTTGGCATTTGATGTCAAAGGGGGAGAGATATCTATGGAAAAATATTATCCTCTGGGGAGAGATTATTCTTTGGGGGAGTGATATATACTCTCTGCATTTGTATTTTGATTTCAAGTATTGATCTATTCTGGAGATTGTTGGTTTTTGGTTTTTGGCATTTTGTTTTGGCACTTAGATGTTTTTCCATCTTGTGTTACCATCAATGCCAAAGGGGGAGATTGTTGGTATTATGGATGTGTTGCATTAGTTTTGCCATTGATGTCAACACTTATCAACACTTATCCTTCTGGAGATCTTTGGTTATGTTGAACTGACACATTATGTTCACTGGCATGTTCAGTGACTTATGCACAGTCACCAGTATATTGTTCACCGACACTGAGGATTACTTGTTATCATCTAGAGATCACTTGGTTATGTCGAAGACATGGTTTGGATACTTGGTTTTGGTATTTTGGTTATTGGTCTAACCGGGTTGACATATTTGCCGTTACCAGTAAATTGGTCTAGGTTATGGACCGACATGCATTATCTATTCCAGATCAGCACGACATGTTATGGAGATGATTTAATTAATTGGATATTGTTGTAATTGTATGGAGCCGACATGATGCATCACATCTTGACTTATTTGTAATTGATTTAATTGTAATATTCTTAGTTAGCCGACCTACACATTTGGTCTTAGGTTTTGGTATATATGTAAGATCTCATTTGTGAGATGTAATAGCATAGAGAGTTGGTATATGGCTATGGTATTGTAACATGGTATCTGCGAATATTGAAGATCATATGAGCAAACCATAGATAAAGTTCAAGGAAGGTTTGGAGGTGATTATTAGAGCTTAACCGATACTGAATCCAGCATTGGAGATGCTACTTTGAGCAGTACATTATCATTGGATTTAATCATCCAATTGTAGTTAGTGTGACTCCTATTTTGTGATTGAGCAGTGAGCTTTAGGCGGTTGGCCTTTCTGCATGTGCAGACCCCATTTGTATACACATACTATTTGCAGTAGTATCATCTAATTGTGGGTAAGGTTTCCCACCGTGGTTTTTCCCCTTACAGGGTTTCCATGTACAAATCTCTATGTTATGTGTTGTGGATGTTGTTTCTCTTTCTGTTATATGCATTGAGTTTCACCAGTATTAATATTAACTGCTAATCTGTCTACCGACATTAAGTTTGGTTTATCGGTATTAAGTATCAAGTTTGATTAAGTTATAATTGGGATGAAATTAATTGACAACTGATTCACCCCCCCCTCTCAGTTGCCTTCGGGTCCTAACACTCCTATGATTACACAATTAATACCACCAGTCAGGAAGATGAAACAGTAACAACCATTATTGTCAGACCAAAGGATCATGACTGTGTAGTTGTCACTCCTTGTTCAAAGGTCACACTTCAAGGAATTCCTTCAAATCATCCTCCATCTATGGGGAACTACAATATTATTGAGTAAATGAATATAAACCCTGCATATATATCCATTTTGAATTGCTACACATCTCTCCAACTCATAGATCCATCCTGGACAAAGCACTTTGTGAGTCTGTGGTTTCAATAGACATCGATGAGAATACTTTTCAAGCTATGGTTGGGAATATAGTTGTGGCTCCCCATGTTTCCTTTATAGAACAAGATATTCTAGTAGATAGACCATCACACAATGACTCATTACATCTAGAAGTCTTTGTTCACAAGAAGAAAACCAAGAGAGTGTTGATAGATGGCGAGGTCAGTTTGAACATACTCACCATAAACTTGATTAAATCTTTGGGGTATTCATAACTTCACATTTATCCCACTAAAAAGATAAACATTAAAGCTTATGATGATGAGGAGCACCCATTGAAAGGTGTGGTCACTTTTCCAGTGCAAGGTGGACCTATTACCGCATACACTACATTTTAAGTCTTGGATACAAAATTGGGATATAATATGCAATTGGGACACCCATGGATACACACCATGCAAGAAGTGACATCTACATTTCATCAGTGTGTCAAATGCCCATATAACAATATTGAGTTTACAATACACAATGATCCAAATCCATTTTAGTATTGTAACAATCTAAAGGTAAGCACTGACAATCAAGTCCCAATAAACCAAGAAGCTCCACTCATGTCACAACTCAAATCCTTGTTGTTGAAGACCCACCAACACATTCTACATCTAGTGCACAACTACAAAGCCAGGATAAAGGATGTGAGGAGTATTCCTATTCAGGGGGACTTTGTATTGGCCAACAACCTTTATCTCCAAAATGTTTTGGGAGACCACCACCAAATCCTGTTAATCAGAACAAAAGTAAAGAAGTGGCCCAATATTCTCCCTCTTCATCTTTCATCAAGTGGGGTGAATTAAACAAAATCCTTAAAAGAATATATTTGTGATTGGTTGTATAAAGATGAAGAGGAAAACCAATCAGTTCAACTTCCTGTGGATCAATATGGAAAAGGTTTCACAATGCTACAAAGACATGGTTACATTGGTACTACAGGCTTGGGGGCACAACATCAAGGGTTCATAGAGTTGATATTACCAACCAAGAACATAAAGAATTAAGGCCTGGGATATGGTGAAGTAGAACATGGATCCCCAGGTCAAAATAATGGAACAAAGGTATCAAATGTTCTTGTTGCTATAAAATATCATCCCAGATAAATAATCTGGACTCCAGAATGAGGACCCAATCCCTATGAAGTCACAAACACTAAAACACCCCATAGCAAACATATCAATCAGTGCATTGCAAGAGAACCGACATCAACACACTAAGCAAAAGTGGCATTGGTTGTTTATGTGATTCCTACTGAGTTAGTTGAATCAGATGGCTTGAATTCAGACCTAAAAAAGGAATTCCATGCAGGGCATGGAAACTTTGTTATCACTCAAATGAAACCAGGATCCATAGTCATAATCATAGGAATCTAACATAAGTTACAAGAAGGCCTTTGTCTTCACCCATATAAAAACAAATGAAGAAAAAGTGTCTGATGTTGAAATATACATATAAGAGGAAATCAAATCCCCAAATCATGATGATACTAATGACATGAGAAGAATATCTTTGTAAGAATATGTCACCCCTTATGAAGACAAGAAAATTGATCCTAATTAAAGGACAAATAATAGAGACACTGGCATATGAATCACAACATCAATATCCTATTCCATTTGTCTCAAGTTTCCACATCCCATAGATCGGGGACAACAAGAGAGGCCACATTTGGACTAGCTTGAGAATGATGAAGCAATAAAAAAATTTCTTGGTGATCGTGAAGGTCGGCCATATGGAGATCATAAGACAGGATTTGCAATTGATTTGGATAGAACAATATTTTTTGGGGAAGCAAGCTCATATTTTAGCCAAGGGAGTCCCGAGGAAGATGGCAATAGAAACTGTTATCCAATTTAGGTTCCCAACCTTAATTGCACATGGATTCATTTTTTTACTGGTTTTGGTCAACATATGGTTTTATGTATTTGGTTCATGCTTGTATATCAGATATAGTCTCACATCAATGTTTCTAGATTTTTTGAGGGGTTTATGTTGTTGGCAAATGCACACTCCAATGAGACATTGTAGGTGATTGAAGGTTTTGTCATTGATGGAAACCTTACAATCCTATGACACTGGCAAGGCAATCCATCGGCACCAGCAAAGTCAAATTCTACACCGACACACAGACCACCGACACTGGTAGTGAAAGAAAGCATACGGACACAGAAGCCGACATGAATTTTGTTTGTAATTTATTTTGCTTATTATTGTAAAATCATTGTAAGCCAACTTGGCAAATTGTAAACTGACTCATATTTATAAGAGATCATTGTAGAGCAATTAAGAAAGCATGGAGGAATGTAATTAGGCGAAATAAGGCAGACCTATTATGCGAATTATAGGTTAAGGATTTATGTAAGAAGCAAAGCTATAAACCGATATTGGATCTGGCATAGTAGATGCTATTTTGAAGCACTACAAGACACTAGATTTATATAATCCATTTTGTAAGTCAGTGAGACTTCCCATTTTGTAATTGAGCAGTGAGCTCTAGGCACTTGGCCTTCCTGCATGTGTAGGCCCCTCTTGTAGCAATAATATTCTCTTATTGGTTAGTAAGTGAATATTGTGGGTCACAAATCCCACCGAGGTTTTTCCCACACCGGATTTTCTCGTTAAAATATTGTGTTATGGTGTATTTTTCAAGTGGTTGCTTTTATCTCTGTTTATTGCATTACTTTCTGTTTGCCGGTATACTACATTAATATGTTCTACATGTTTTAAGTTAAGAAAATCTTATTATGAGTTAGATACTGATTCACCCCCCCCTCTCAGTATCTGTGGGAATCCTAACATATGTGCTAGAGTTCCCTCCATGTGTTAAAATGTTTTTTGCCATTTGTCTAAAGTCTTGAAGTGCTTCATCATGCTTCGCCAACTTTTTAAAAGCAGGGTTTGGAGGGATATCACGTATTTTGGGGAAAAGCTTTAGTTCTCATATTGTACAAATTGACTAACCCCAAGCTATAACTCATGGCCAAGATAGAGTCCAAGCTCTTTTCAAGTTTTGAAGCCCTAAATTTATGTTTTTCCTTTCATGGATATCAAGAACAATAAGTCTCAACCATAAAAACAAAGAAACAATGAGTTCTCTCCTTGATGGAACATGTTTTGGTGTGAGAACAACATGTGTAGAAGGTCAACATGGAAGGATCAAGTTCGTGAGTGGAGCAGATCACAGTAGTTAAACAAGCAGATAACAAATCTTGCGATTTTAAAAGGGTAGGGTTTTGAACCCTAAGGTTAGCAAAACAAGTGTTGTTTCATTATTTTGAAATAATTTTTTTTGATGTTTGGAAAGGTCTTAGACTTTGTCCTTAGTGACATTTTCTTGGATCTACATCATTGTTTAAATCTTGTTTAAAAAATAGTTTGACATTTTTGTATGAATCATTCAACATGAGTGAACCTTTCCTTTGTATTCATAGATCCATTCATTAAGTTACAAGATGTTTATATTTAAGTGCTTTAAATGAAGATGACTGCATTGTCTATAGTTTCACATTGTTTTTGAATAACAATCATCCAACATGTGAAAAGATGGAAGCCATGAGAAGAGGCAATAAAAAAGCATAGATTCTATTATTATGGCCTGAAGATAAGAGATAATAGAGATACAAAGACAACACCATGGCATCAAAGCATAAACAATGAATACAGTCCTAGGGTTATTATGAAGCAAATAATCAAGCTCCTGAACAATAAAGCACAGTACAAAATGCAGCCACTGTAAAAAGAGTCCAAGTTTTGAAAACCAACGAAGACCTCATAGTGCACATGAAGGATCCTAGACCCTCAAAAGGTAGATATAATTTAGATTGTAGTGATAAGTAATCAAAACTTGACCCAAAAAAGATAAGTTAGAGGTTATAAAAATCAAAGAGGGCTTCAAACAAGTGAGAAGAGAAACATCCATGGTTTTAGGCTCTTATTTTTATATTCATGTTGATATTTTTTAGCAAGTGAAATAATTAAATCACTATCTAGAGTAATCCATAGAGACACCAATAAGAAAGCAGACCATATCAAGGAGCAGTGCACAGTGAAAAAAAAACCTTGACATAATAACAGGGGTGAAACATATTTTCATGAGCATCCTTAGAGAATTCAAGGTAATGAAGATGTACCTTACTATCATCACAATTGAGGAGATCAAATTCTCGATGAAGACAACAACCTATGGCATCAAGAACACCAACGAAGAGGGCAATGGATTGGATTCACAAAGAAAAAGAAGGCTATTGTACACAATCTCTGTTTAGAGAGAAATCACAACCCTTAGCATTATTTTTTTTATAGAGTATTGAAATTGAATGCAAAGGAGTCATCATTGAGCAGCTTAGTACAATGACACATAGTCAATACATGCATAGGGCAAGGCAATAATAGCCTAGAACAGTCATAAAGGGGTAGTCCAAAAGTTTTGATCCACCCATTTGATTTAGGTTAATAGAATCACAACCTCAATAAATCATAAGCTCAATGCAAAGGCATAGAGAAGGATCAAAGTACTATGATATCATTCACTATCAAGAACAATCTTTGATAGCATTAATAGTGAAAGCCATCAATAGTCTACATTGAAAGTGAGCACCATAAATAGACTCAACATTAAGCAAGGGCAATTTTGTTTGTTCCCAACTCATGCACAACAAAGTATAGTCATTAGGCATCTACTAATTGCAAATATGGAGATACATGGAAATGAGCAATCAACAAATAACGTGAAGCATGTATAAGACAATAGACATGAAGGTTTGTGCAATCAGATTAGTTATGATGTGATTGAAGATCAACTAGAAGACTCATATTGAGTAGTGATCACTTATTATGTAAGAAATATTAAAGTGCAATGCCTTGAATTTTTGTCACATTCAAGGTGCAAAATTTAGAGAAATATGAGCACCTACAGGGTCTAAGAGTAGCAAAGAATGAGTTTTTCAATCACAAAAGGTCAATGTACACATAGTCATGGTATAAGAAGTAGCCATCAAACAATGAGTTTGTAGTCAATGATGAAGCACATATCAAGTCACATTAAGAACATTCAGTGAATGCTTGATGCCATAAAGGTCTCGGTCCATAAAGAATAAAATCATACTCAATGATCTCAGAGCATCACAATGAGTAGTCATTTTATACTTCACAAGTTAATGATGATAAGCAAAGGGATTTGAGTATGTTAAAGACAATATGAAGGTTCAAGAGCAGTGTTAAGTTTATAGAGATGTCACTACCAAGAGAAGACTTAGAATGGAAAGATAATAGTATACCTAAACCTCTTAACAAGGCAATAATAAGATGATATTCTTGTTATAAAGGTATACACAGGGACCAACAATAGTGTGAATCTAAGACATTGGAGATATAGGGTTAAGGGTAGTAAATGCAAGCAAATCACAAAATAACATAGGGAATATATAGGATCAATGAAGGATTTGCTTGTCACAAAAAGTGTATCACTGTCCTAGGATATGCTCATTGTATCATAGCAGTCCAAGTAGAGATAAAGGCAGTTACAATCTCTATAAGAAGGGATGGTTTTATCAAAAATGCCAGCCATGTGTTGACAGTGAAAAAGAGGTTTTGAGACAAGAAAGGACTGTATAAGAGATGGCATAATAACAAAGCAGAAAAGGACCCACAAGAAGGTTCATTAAAAGGCAATCTTTGAAATTTCAAATTTAAAGGGATCATTAATGCCAAACCCAAGATGAAATTTTGAAACTAAGTCAAGGGGGTGAGGTTTTTGAAGCCTTAACAATAGTCTTACCCCTGATTTGAGGCCCCCCAAGGGTGACTCATCAACCAAGGAGAGTTTTGGAAGCATAGACAACCAGTAACTTCTAGTTTTGATCCTTATTTTGAGTGAATTTCAAGTCCATTTACCTAGTAACTGATTTTCAAATTCATAATCAGTTAGTACCTAATTTTAAGGACAAGTAGCAGCCAACACACCAACATATCAATTCAGTGAGCAAGCCAAAGGGAGCCAATTTTTTAAATTTTAAATTGTAGGAGCATCTTTTCAATAAAAGGCAACGTTTAACTCATTTGTAATCAGTTCTTGCTTTCTTTTTTGTATGTACAACAAATTTTTTTTCCTTGTAACTCAAATAAATTAAGTTTTTTGAAATATTTCTAGTATTGTAATCAAATAGTTCTTCAAAATTAATAAGAAAACTACCGTTCCTTCCATTTATCTTGTCAAATCCATGATGTTTGTATGATTTTCATGAAATTTATTATGAGAATTTCAATCCTTTAGTTTCCTTTCATCTATGTCATGTTATTTGGCAAGCAATTTTATATGTTGATTAGGTTATATGTTGTGTGAAAAGTTTACTCCAACAAGCAGTATTGTATGAATTCATGTCATCTTTATGTAAACTAAAACAAGTTACCTTCATATAAAATGTTTATGGTCCACATAAGCGTAAATAGGTTGTGAACATAGGTTTTTTTAGTTGATTAAGTTGTAATCAATCATTTCAAAATTAGAAAAAAACAAAATATCTTGGTGCATCACCTCAAATTAGTATAGGTTCTCATTTACAAAGCATTTTTCTTACCCTTTTCCCTGTCAAAAATTAGTATTTTTTTAGGAATCTCAAAGGGAGCCAACCCTCTCTGGAGGTCTACTTTCATTATAGGGTACCCACAACTTGTAAGTAGTCCCATGTGTCACAGGTTAGCTGAATATAGGCCTAACTAGGGTACAAACCTTAGTGATAACAATTTTTGGCACGCCTGGTGAGACTTCAAACTAATTTTTAATTCAAAAGAGATTCATTTTTACTATTGTTTTGGTGTGAGCAGTGGTGTAAAGACCTTGAAGAAGGAGAATTTTTCACACCCGGTGACTCTAAGTCTTTGGTTTCAACAATTTAAGTGCTAATATGCTATATTTCCCAAGGAGAAAATATGATTTTCTCTCTTTTCAAAGGATTTTTCTAATAAATTTCTAGCTTGTTTGAATGTCCTA
Organism: Cryptomeria japonica; assembly: GCF_030272615.1. NCBI lineage: Eukaryota > Viridiplantae > Streptophyta > Pinopsida > Cupressales > Cupressaceae > Cryptomeria > Cryptomeria japonica. Next base: position 471,992,730 of record NC_081410.1, read on the forward strand.
GAATGATGAATCCTCAAGGAAACTATGTTTCCTTGTTATCCTTCAACCAAAATCTAGCTTTTGAGCCTTCACGTTATCCATAATAGACTGGAAATTTTGTTTGTTTTATCCTAAAGAACCCCGTTACAACAACAAATTAGCTTACTTAATATGCTTACCACCCACCCACACCTTCTCAATTCCCTTGGCATCCAAAATATGAGAGTAATAAACTTCAGAGTACTGATTGAATGAGTTTAAAGGACATGGCTTCATTCTTTCAAAATCAATTTGATGAGATTGAGAGACAGAGAGCTTGAGTTGCAGTAGGTTGAGTGGGCTTATCAATCCTATCTTCATGAGTAGCAAGAGTTGGAGGTGCAAAGAAAGCTACTTGAAGAAGATCTTGCAAGGAAAGTGGCTATGAAAGATGGTCAAATAAAGATTTTATCTGCCAAAATTCAGAAAATGGAAGTTCAATCAGTGCCTTGCATTCCAAATCAACCTACTGAGGAAAAGGTTCTATACATAAATTCTTAAGTTGCATGCAAGGTGAGTCTCTTGAGTCTTCTAAGGTTGCTATTCCTAGTTTTAGAGGGCCACCTTTGTTGCAAGAACCTAGACCTAAGAAAGAAACCCATTATAGACACCTAAAATTAATATTTAATCAATTTAAGCCTATCAACATAATTAATTATTTTAATTATGTTATCCTTATTCCTCTCAGAATCAAGTAAATCTAATTTAATTAATCCTGTCACTATTGTCCAATAATTAATTTATCAAAATAAATTAATTATTCCCCTATTCTTCTAAAGTCATCTCAATAATTATTTCCTCTAAACCCACTCAATTAATTAATTTTAATTAATTATCCTAGTCATATGATTTCTACAAATCACTTTTTTCCTAATCCCACTCAACCTAATTAATCCTTCTTGAATCTTTCATAATCATGCTTATCATTATTCTCCAATTTTTAATTCCCACTCATGTCACATCAACATTGAGTCTCTCAAAGAAATTCAAATTTATTTGAATCCCTCAATGCATCCTTATTTTGGAATTTTTAATTCCTCAAGTTTGAAATTCAAATTTCTCCCCCCTTTTTCTAAAGGAATTTTATATTCTTGTTTATTTTCCAAAGGCACCCTTGATCCATGCCTTCTATCTAAAATCAATCTCAACCCTTCATAATCATTGGCCTTCTCCAATCTATAAATTGGAGCCAATTCTCCTCACAAATCAGATCCACTTCTCATGCATTGTCATGCTACCATTTCTTCTAATCCTCTCTCAAATCTTATCCAAATCCTCCTATCCATCACTCAAATCCAATCCAATAATCCATCCATCTTTTTGAGCACAAAGGAGAGCATTCCACATCACAATCAATCAAAGGAGCACATCAAGTGGAGCATCATCAAGGGGTGCCTTCACTTCATCAAGCTCAATCCGAAGGAGAAGGTAAAATAGCAAGGTGAAATAGTTATTCTTTGACGTTTTTATCATTTTCATGTTTATTTCATTATGCTTTGATCATTTTGACCTTCTAATCCATTTTCGCCTCTTCACCCATCCCACTATTACCTTTCCAAATCCCTTCTTTGGAAAAGAGGTTCCCATGTTCAAAATATTATGCCTCATGCAAGATGAACTTATTGAGCCATCTAGAGTTGAAATCCCAAGTTTTAGAATCTTTCACCTTGTGCAAGAGTTTATACACATAAAAGATCAAGCCATTGTTCCTCAAGAGCAGTCTATTGGCAACAATGCAACAAACTGAGGGGGTGAATTAGTTTGCACCAAAACCTACTACAACTTAAACCATAAAATAGATTTGATAATTAACTCATAAGAACTTTACCAGAAATTTTTGAGTAACCAAATAGTTCAACATATCAAATAGCTCACATTACACAATAGTTGAAACATAATAGCTCATACTAGCTAATAATTGAAACAGATGGATGTAAGAGCATGGAGTCTCAAATCTGGATGTGATAGAGAAATTATTTCTGATAGTGTAGGGCAAGTATATATTTGTTAAAGCATGAAATAACACCACATCAATAACACACATAACACCAAGATTTTTGATGTGGAAAACCCGGTTAAGGGAACAACCATAGTGGGAACCTACCCACAATGAGCTAATACCCTATTAGGAGTAAATGTGAATATTACAATGGGAATGCACATTCATTTAGGCACATTGCCTAGAGTTAATTGCTCAAAATAAGAAACCCAAAAAAGCTAGTACCTTAAGGGAAGGCTCACTACCTTACACGAAGTCTCACTAACTTACAAAAACATTCAGACTATAATCTAGATCATATGAAATATGAAAATAGCATCTCTGTATACTTGAGCACAGTTCTAGTTAAGCACACAGTCTACTCTGCAACACTTCTCTTCTCCTTCACACTTTCAAAAGATCAAATCACTTGTTCACACATACAACTCAATTCTTCACTCGCATACACAACACAGACACTCACATACATACATCTTACATGATTATTACATATATTTATACAAGACATCAACCCATGAAATAGAGGTCGACCAAACCCTTAATATAAATTACAAAATAATATCCTCAGATGCTACAACAATACATGCAGACCAAAACAATTTCAACTAAGACATAGTTTGGACCCAAATCAATACTACAAATATGCAACACCTCCAAAAATTATGCCTCGATCATCCGCAACACGCTACAATCATCAAGAATGTCACATAACATGAAGAACATCACTGGACAAGGAAAATATTCAATAACATGCACAACAATCAATGTGAACCAGCAATATGCATATAACATGATCTAGAGACATTCACAAGCAATGTGAATTACATCACAACAATCACAATAACTCGAATTACCAAAATTATCATCATTTCTCTACCAGAGTATAAGAACATCAACATAGCTGACTATTAAACTAAAAGATTTGCTTGTGGACCTCCAAATCATGAGCCACTCAAATTGAGGACACACATCAATGTCCATAACACATTCCAAACATCCGCAACCAAAGATATAGCAATTCCAGAGCAATACAAAGCACAAACTAGGACACCAAATAACGTGAACAACTGCATAACATCCTCAATACCAGATCTCATAACTCGATTAAATCATCATGAAGACCTATGCAAATGGGAGTGAACCGTCTATAGACAATATACCAGAAACCCTTTAAAATGCATCAACTCATCTGCAATACACAGGCTAAACCAACTCATCCAATCAAACTGCAACACTGGAATACACAAAAAATTGTCCAACAAACTCCTCATCAACAATCTCCACATATGTTGACATCAATGACAACATATCAGCCAATATTCAACAATCTCCCCCTTTCGCATTCATAGAAACATATGAATGCGAAAATCAATCAATGCGAAGAGAGAAATCAACTCTCAACAATCTCCCCCTTTGACAAACAATTTAAGTCTCAAAATTATCTACTCTCTTACAGAGTTTTTTTCACTTGCTTCTCTCCCCCTTTGACATCAATGACAAAGGCTCAGGAATCAGGCTTCTCTCCACCTTTGAATTAGCTTCACAAATCTATACATATAAACCACCGACACTAACACTAACTACTCCCCCTTAGTAGTAGCCTCATTCAACAATACAGAGCATAAAACACCTCTGTGAAGTTCACCGGATTGATGCAAATCCATGCACCTTAGTTCTCATCAGGAGGGGAAATTACCCCTAACTTCTCTCTAAGATAATCAAAAGTATCTTTAGGCAAAGGCTTCATAAAGCTATTTGTAATCTATTCCTTTGTAGATACATACTCCAATCTAAATTCTTTCTCATTCACTTTCTCTCTCAAGAAATGAAACTTAATTGATCTATGATTTGTCTTGGAATGTAACACCAGATTATTTAAAATATTAGTATCACTTGATTTGTCACAATATATAGCAATAGACTCATCATAAATAACTCCTATATCCTTTGACATTTGCTTCATCCAAATTACTTGAGTGCAATTGCTAGCAGCAATAATGTATTCAACTTCTGCAGTAGATAAGGAAATAGCATTTTACTTCTTACTTGCCCAAGAGACCAATTTCTTTCCCAAAAAGAATGCACCACATGTAGTACTTTTCCAGTCATCAACATCACTTACCCAATAAACATCCGTAAAAACACTCATAGTGAAGTCATCATTTTTAGAATACCACAAACCAAAATAAATTGTCCCTTTCAAATATCTGAATATCCTTTTTATAGCAGTAACACGAGATTCCTTAGGATCAACTTGAAATATAGCAACATGACACATAACATTCATTATATCAGGTATAGTCTGAGTTAAATACAACAAACCACCAATCATAGATCTATATCTGGTCTAATTAGCTTTTAGAGATTCATCATCCTTTGTTAGCTTACATTCGGTCACCATAGGTATACCAGCAAGTTTAGAGTCTTCAAAACCAAATTTCTTCAACAATTCCTTCACATATTTAGATTGAGATATAAAAATAGCTTTATCCAACTGATTAATTTGCAATCCTAGAAATAATTTTATTTCACTAATTATAGACATTGCAAATTCATTCTGCATCTCTTCAACAAATCTCTTACATAGGCAATCATTTCCTCCAAAGATAATGTCATCAACAAAAACCAACAATCAAGATGTTATTCTGATCAATATTGAAGTAAGGATTACTTTCAACAATACCTTTATTGAATCCAAGCTTCATCAAATACTTATCCAACCTGGCATACCAGGCTCTAGTGGCTTGCTTCAATCCATAAAATGCTTTCTTCAACCGGAAAACCATGTCCTTTTCATTGGTCAGCTGAAATCCATCTGGTTGCTCAATATAGACTTCTTCCAATTCTCCATTAAGAAAAGCTGATTTGGCATCCATCTGATAAACCTTGAAATCTTTGTGAGCAACATAGGCAAGAAATAATCTAACATCTTCAATTTTAGCCACCAGATCGAAAGTCTCCTCATAGTCAATTCCTTCTATCTGTGAATAACATTTACAAACAAGTCTAGCTTTATTTCAGGCAACTTCGCTCTGTTCATTCAACTTATTGCAGAATACCCATTTAGTTCCAATTACATTTTTATTCTTAGGTCTAGGAACAAGAATCCATGTATTATTTTTCTCAATCTGATTTAATTCTTCTTCCATAGCTTTAATCCAATTTTCATCTTTGTAAGCTTCATCAAAATTCTTAGGCTCAATCTTAGAAATCAAACAAATTTTTTCAACAAGTTTTCTTCTAGTCATCATACCTTTATTCTTATCTCCAATAATTTTATTTTCTGAATGATTCAACCTCACATACCTAGGAGCTTTAGGATTATCTTGAATTTTAGGTTCTTGAATTCTTTCTTCTGCATTTGTATTTGCAACTTCTCCTTGATTCTCTGTCTTTTCCAGATCAACTTGAAGTTGATTTTGCACTGGATTCCCTTTTCTGAACTAGCATCCTGATCATCAGAATCGTATCCACATGATCTAATCTATCTCACATTACCTTCATCAATCTTCACATTAGCACTTTCAACAATCTTTCTCAATCTTTTATTATAACACCAGTAGTCCTTACTTTTAGTCGAATAACCAAGAAATATTCCTTCATCACATCTAGCATCAAACTTTCCAAGATCTTCATCTCTTTTGATATAACATTTACTACCAAAAATTGTGAAATATCTAACAGTAGGAGCATGACCAAACCATAACTCATAAGGAGTCTTACCAGTATCACCTTTGACATTTACCCTGTTAAGAGTGTAGATTTCAATACTCACAACTTCTCTCCAAAATACATGTAAGACATTTACTTCAATCATCATGGTTCTAGCAGCTTCTTGAACTGTTCTATTCTTCCTTTCTACAACACCATTATGCCATCAAGATCTAGGAGCAGATAACCGCCTCTTAACTCCATGCTCTTTATAATATAAACTCACTAGAAGTGAATTATCCACCTCTATCAGATTTCAGACACTTCAACTTCAATCCAGTCTCAGTTTCAACTCTAGACTTGAAAATCTTGAACTTCTCTAATGCTTTAGACTTCTCCCTTAAGAAGGTAACCCACATCATCCTTGAATAATCATCAATCAACAACATGAAATACCTATCACCCTGCAAGCTTCTCACTCTAGAAGGACCACACAGATCAATATGCACAAGATCCAACAATCCATTAGAATTATACTGTTTGGTCTTATAAGTATCTCTTGTCTGATTCCCTAATTAGCATTCCCTACATACCGGATTAGAAGGCTTTATTAACTTTGGTAGATCTCTCACTGCCTGAGTTGAACTTATCTTAACGATGCAATCAAAATTTACATGACACGTCCTTTTATGCCATAAAAATTTCATCAATATGAGCAATCAAACAACTTTTACTACCAGCATTCAAGTGAAAGATATTACCTTTAGTCTTTGTCCCTGATGCAAACTGAGTTTCAGAGCTACTCAAGATCTCACATTTCCCATTCTTGAATTGCAAGTTATATCCCTTATCAACCATCTGACCAAAACTCGAAAGATTATGCTTTAAACCTTCAACATACAACACATCATTAGTATTATGGTTACCATCAAGAGAAATAGAACCTCTACCACATATTACACAAGCTTTGTTATCACCAAATCTTACTATACCACCATCATACCTTTCCAATTTCACAAATTTACTCTTATCACCTGTCATATCTATTAGTAGTAGCCAAGAAGGAAGACTAAGGTGGGGGTGAATCAGTCTTCACTGGAACAACAAACTTAATCACAAAACATAGATCTGATAAACTGCAGTAACAACAAAGATAAGAAAATTGAGAGCACAACACACAACACCAAGATTTTGACGTGGAAAACCTGGTTAAGGGAAAAACCATGGTGGGAACCTACCCACAACAAGATGACACTCTGCAGTAGTATGTGAAAATATTACAATGGGGAATGCACATGCATTCAGTCACACTTCCTAGAGCTCACTGCTCAAAAGATAATCTCCCAGAAGGCTACAACCCTCAGGGAAGTCTCACTGACTTACAATAGGATTTAAACTACAATCCAGAAGAAATGAATTAAAAGAATATCATCTCCAAATGCCTAATTACAGTTCCGGTTAAGCACAAATATTTTCTCTACAACACCAATATCTCCTTAATCTCAACACTAAAGGATAAATATTTTGTTCGCACATAAACCTCTCTATGATAATGCAGACATAACATCGATACCTAAATTACACAAACATATCACCTATATATACAATTCATCAACCTTGATAACAAGGTCAACTAAACCCTCAACCCTTAATTACAAAATTACACCATATAATACAAAGATCAACCACCGGACCAATATAATGGTTTACATAGCATAACTAGGACCTAAATCAAATTTCGAAACACTCAACTCCACTAGAAATCATGCCAAGATCTATCGCAACATGCTACACCACCAGGAAAACCGCATAACACGAAAATCATCACTAGTTCATAGTAACCACCAAAAACTCACACAATGATCAATGCAGATCACCAAAAGAAATAGGACACAACTAGGAAATACCAACAAGAATGTTAGAATCATCAGGATAGTTGCACCGACACCACTTATCAAATCTTCATTTGTCAACGATTGAAAGCTCAAGAACACAACCGATCAACAACTGTCACAAACAAAGATAACTTGGGGAGTACCAAATCATGATTCATCTAAAATAAAGATACACAAGACCATCCCAAGCAATATCCCAAAATATCAGCACAAGATCTGATCACACCGGAATATACTGGAGGATATACTGAACTTTGCAAAACAATGATCAACAACACAACACTACAAAACCATTTCATAAGATCTTCCCATGCTGCAATCACTGGAGCAATACATAGGAATATGTTGATATCAATGACAACAAAATATCCTAGCAGTATCAATGACCAACAATATCCAACAATCTCCCCCTTTGGCATTGATGGCAACATATGAATGTAAAAAACAATCAATGCAAAGAAAGAAGATATCTCCAAAAAACTCCCCCTAAGATCAAGACATATAAAGTAGTTTTTCACATGATCTCTCCCCCCCTTTGACAACAATGCCAAAGATATCCAAAATAGATAATCAAACTTACTCTTGCCTTAGATTATGAAATATGAATCTTAGAAATCTCTCCGCCTAAAACATAGAGTACTCCACCAAAGGAGCAACACCAACTCACCAATCTGGATAAAAGGATACAACTCTACAACCCACTAGATTGATGCAACTCAATGCATGTAGTTCTCACTAGGAGGGGTGGATACTCCTAACTTGTCTCTCAAATAGACAAATGTATCTACAGGGAAAGGCTTAGTGAAAATATCAGCCATTTGTTCCTTTGTAGATACATACTCAAGCTTCACCTTTTCTTCACCGACTTGCTCTCTCAAGTAATGATATTTGATTGACACATGCTTTTAGTCTTTGAATGTTGCACCAGATTCTTTGACATATTAATAGCACTAGAATTATCATAGTAGATAACAGTAGGTTCATGAAAAATAACTCTGATATCCTTCAACAATTGTTTCATCTAGACTACCTGAGTGCAATTACTAGGAGCAACAATGTACTCAGCTTCAACAGTAGATAAGGACACTGAAATTTTTTTCTTACTATCCCATGAAACCAACTTCTTTTCCAAAAAGAATTCTCCCCTAATGGTGCTTTTCCACTCATCAACATCACCAACCTAATCTGCATCAGTGTAGGCACATGGCATGAAATCATCATTCCTCTAATACCATACACCATAATCCATAGTTCCCTTTAGGTATTTGAATATCCTCTTCAGAGAAGTGACATGACTCTCTCTTGGATTGAATTGATATCTAGCAGTCATGCACATAGCATGCACAATGTCTGGCCTAGTCTGAGTAAGATATACCAGTCCACTAGCCATAGATTTGTACAAGCTTTGTTTAGCTTTCAGAGACTCATCATTCTTAGACAATTTACAACCAGTCATCATAAGAGTTCCAACCGGTTTGGAGTCATCTAACCCAAACTTCTTCAACAATTCCTTCACATACTGAGTTTGAGATATGAATATACCTTTTTCAGTATGTGACATATGCAAACCTAGGAAAAATTTCATCTCACCAATCATAGACATCTCAAATTCTTTTTGCATATCACCGACAGGCTTCATGCTGAAGTTATTATCACCTCTAAAGATAATATCATCAAAAAAGACTTCAACAATCAGGATGTTATCATATTCTATCTTAAAGTATAGATTACTGTCAGTAGTACCTTTATTAAATCCTAATTTTAATAAATATTTATCTAGTCTAGCATACCATGCTCTAGGGGCTTGCTTCAGTCCATAAAGAGATTTCTTCAACTTACATACCATGTCTCCATCATCTAACAATGAAAATCCATCAGGTTGCTCAATGTAGACTTCTTTCTCTAGCTCACCATTGAAAAAGGCAGATTTGACATCCATCTAATACACCTTGAAATCTTTATAAGCAGCACAAGCAAGAAACAGTCTAACAACTTCAATTCTGGCCATAGGAGCAAAAGTCTCCTCATAATAAATTCCATCTTTTTGAGAATATCCTTTGCAAACAAATACAACTTTATTTCTAACAATTAGACAACTCAAATAACTAGAGGATAACTATGAGGAGGGGGGTGGGGGGGGGGGGTGAATCAGTTGTCACTGGATTACAAAACTTTAAGCATTCAAAACCTTATTACCACCAGAACACATAAACTTAATACCGGAATGCATAAACCAAATACTAGAATAACTGATATAGAAATTAAACATAAGCATAAATCACATAACAGTTACCATCCATCCACAACACATGACACCAATATTTGTACGTGGAAAACCCGGTAAAGGGAAAAACCACGGTGGGAAGCCTACCCACAATCAGATAATACTTCTGCAATAAGTATGTGATTACAATATGAGGGGCCTGCACATGTAGGAAGACCAACAGCCTAGAGGGCACTACTCATCACAAAAAGGAGCCTCACTAACTACAAAACATCAAACTACAATCCAAAATGAAGAGTGAACTGCAAGTATAGCATCTCCTATGCCTGAGTACAGTTCTGGTTAAGCTCAATACCAGAGGCCTTAAACCTCTCTTACAAACCCAATTCGATCACCTATGATCGAACAAATCTTCTTCATATGATTACAACATTATTTTCACACAAATAAACCTATAACACACATACCATACACCCCATTGATCTACAAAGAGATCTGACATCATATTTATACCAACGCAACGCCTAAACAATTAGGTTGTCCACCAAAAAGATAATACTGTTGGTATTATGGATGTGTTGCATTGGTTTTGTCATTGATGTCAACACTTATCAACACTTGTGAACACTTATCAGCACTGAAGATCTTTTGTTATGTTCACCGACATGTTCAATGACTTATGCATAGTCACCAATATCTGGTTCACCGGTAGGTTATATTGTTCACTGACACGGAGGATGATCTGTTATCATCTGGAGATTACTTGGTTATGTCGAAGACATTGTTTGGACACTTGGTTTTGGTGATTTGGTTATTGGTCTAATCAAGTTTGCATATTTGCTGTTACTGACAAATAGGTCTAGGTTATGGACTAGCAAGCGTTATCTATTCCAGATCAGTACAAGTTATGGAGATGATTTATTGATTGGTTCTTATTGTAAATGCATTAAGTCGACATGATGTGTCATATTTATAATTTATTTAATTGTAATATTCTTAGTGAGCCGACCTACACATTTGGTCTTAGGTTTTGGTATATATGTAAGATCTCATTTGTGAGATTATGTAGAAGGTGTGAAAGGGAATGTAATAAGGTATAGGTGAATATAAGCAGAGCTATACACGCAGACATCATTTGAAGATTCAAGGAAGGTATGAAGAAGACAATCAGAGCTTAACCAGTACTGAATCCAGCATATGAAGATGCTATTTTGAGCAGTACATTATCATTGGATTTAACCATCCAATTGTGGTCAGTGTGAATCCCATTTTGTGATTGAGCAGTGAGTTCTAGGCAGTTGGCCTTTCTGCAAGTGCAGACCCCATTTGTACATACATACTATCTACAGTAGTATCATCTAATTGTGGGTAAGGTATCCCACCGTGGTTTTTCCCCTTACATGGTTTCCATGTACAAATATATGTGTTATGTGTTGTGGATGTTATTTGTCTTTCTATTTCATGCATTAAACTTTACCGGTACTGTTATTAATTGTTAAACTGTCAACCGACATTAAATTTGGTTTACCGGTATTATGGATTAAGTTTGGTTAAGTTATATCTGGGTTGAAATTAATAGATAACTGATTCACCCCCCCCTCTCAGTTGCCTCCGGGTCCTAACAATTGGTATCAGAGCTAAGTCCTCTTTTTGTGGAAGTTTAACAGCTTGAGGAGATTCTATGGCAACTAACTATTTCAGGAAGGACAATCCAAAGCTTGATGGAACTAACTATGGTATATGGAAGATCATAATGGATACACATCTGAATTGTATTGGAAAAGACATATGGGATGTTACAAAGAATGGCTATGTTGGTCCTACACAGAGTCAACCTAATCCACCTACCTTGGCTAAAGATCAGGAGAATGATTGCAAAGCAAGAGAAGCACTTTTGAGCACATTGTCAGATCAACAAATCATGGGATTATCATACTGATCTACTGCTAAAGCTATTTGGGATAAATTGGAGACATTGAATGAAGGTGATACCACTGTCAAAATTGCAAAACTAGAATGCTTCCGGGTCAGGTATGAAAATCTGAAAATGGAAGAAGATGAAAGGATTTCTGCTTTTATGGAAAGAGTTAATGAAATTGTTTTTGGTATATAATGTTGTGGAGGATCCTTAAGTGGAGATGAAATTGTTTCTAAAGTTTTAAGAACATTTCCATTGACATACAAAATGAAATTAACTACTATTAATGAATTGAGAACAATGCCTAATACATCAATATCTAGAGATACTTTGGTTGTAAAACTTTCAGCTTTTGAACTTGAGGAATTTGGTCTTGTTGCTACAATTAGGAAAAATTTGGCTTTCAAAGCATCATCATCTGCAACATCATTATCATCATCTGAAAAATATGATTGGAAAGCACTCTATGCTAGAGAACTTGAAGAAATCAGAAGAGAGAATGAAGAACTTGAAGAGCTTGAAGCACTATTTGCAAGGAAAATGCCTAAAGGTGCAGTTGGAAGTAAGTATGAAGGTAAAGCACCATTACAGAATGTTGATCCAGTCACACTGGTATCATCTGAGAGTTCCACAGTGACTGAAAAACAACAAGAAGTGAATACACCTAGGTATGTAAGATTGAATCACTCTGAAAGTCAGATAATTGGGAATAAGTATCAAGGTGTTATGACTAGAGGAAGACTGACAAATGAAGAGGTATGTTTAATTTATCAAATTGAACCAACAACTATTAATGAGGCACGTGATGATAAAATTTTTATTAAGGCTATGGAAGATGAATTGGAACAAATTGAAAAGAATAACACATGGACATTGGTTCCTAGGCCTAAAAACAAAAATGTAATTGGAACTAAATGGGTATTCAGAAATAAACTTAATGAAGATGGTAAGGTAATCAGAAACAAAGCAAGATTAGTGTGTAAGGGATATTCACAGAAAGAAGGAATTGACTACAATGAAACCTTTGCACCGGTAGCTAGAATTGAGGCAATTAGACTATTCTTAGCTTTTGCAGCACACAAGAACTATAAAGTATATCAAATGGATGTTAAATGTGCATTTCTGAATGGTGATCTTGAAGAGGAAGTTTACATTGAACAACCTAATGGATTTTCTTTGACAGATGACAAAGATATGTTTTGCAGGTTAAGGAAAGCTTTATATGGATTGAAGCAAGCTCCTAGAGCTTGGTATGCTAGATTGGACAAATATATTTTGAAGCTTGGTTACACTAAAGGTAATGCTAACAACAACTTATATTACAAAGTGACTAATGATGACATCTTGGTTATTGAAGTTTTTGTTGATGATATCATTTTTGGAGGAGAAGAAGGATTGTGTAAAGACTTTTCTAATAAGATGCAGGAAGAATTTTAAATGTCTATGATTAGGGAGATAAAATTATTTTTAGGATTGCAAATCTCACAGACTGACAAAGCTATATTCATAAATCAATCAAAGTACTTGAAAGAACTACTAATGAAATTTGGTATGGAAAACTCTAAACCGGTAAGTACTTTTATGACTACAACTGATAAACTATCATTGAAGGATGAATCAACACCTGTTAATCCAACAAGATATAAATCTATGATTAGAGGTTTATTGTATTTGACACAAACAAGACCTGATATTATGAATGCAGTATGTATTTTTTCAAGATTTCAAAGTAATCCTAAGGAAAATCATGAATCAACAATCAAAAGGATTTTTCGGTACCTACAAGGAACAACAAATCTTGGTTTATGGTATCCTAAAGATGAAAATTTTGATTTATGTGCATACACATATACAAATTGGGTAGGAGATGTAGATGATAGAAAGAGCACCACCAACGGAGCATTCTTTCTTGGTAGTAGATTAATTTCATGGTTGAGCAAGAAACAAGTTGTACATCACTATCAACAGCAGAATCAGAATATGTTGCAACAACAACTAATTGTACACAAGTATTATGGATTAAGCAAATGTTGAAGGACATATAGGTAAAATGAAAAGAACCTATAATCATTTACTGTGATAATATGGCAGCAATTGATATATCAAAGAATTTGGTATTTCACTCTAAAACTAAACATGTTTCTATCAAATTCAATTTTCTAAAAGAGAATGTTGAAGCAAAAGAAGTGAAATTGGTTTATGTGAATACTAAAGAGCAGATTGCAGATATCTTTACTAAGCCTTTGCCTAAGGAAACTTTTGAATATCTTAGAGAGCAGCTTGGAGTTATACCCTCACTGGTAGAGACTTAGATAGTTGGAGCATGACATCAGACCGACAGAATTAACAGAGAAATCTTTTTTCAGCTTTGATGAAGGAGAGCTACTTCTCAGGGGGAGTACATTGGATAAATTTGGTTATAACAATTGGTATTTGTAATAAGTTCTATGAACTAATTGTATTTGGTTTTGTATTGCTTTGGCATTTTATGTCAAAGGGGGAGAGATATCTATGGAAAAACACATTTCTTTTGGGGAGAGATTATTCCTAGGGGGAGAAATATTATGTATTTTAATTTCTGGTAATTGATCTCTTTGGGAGATTGTTGGTTTTTGGTTTTTGCCATTTCTACTTTGGCACTTAGATGGTTTTTTTAATCTTGTGTTGCCATCAATGCCAAAGGGGGAGATTGTTGGTATTATGGATGCATTGCATTGGTTTTTTCATTGATGTCAACACTTATCAACACTTGTGAACACTTATCAGTTTTAAAGATCTTTTGTTATGTTCACTGACATGTTCAGTGACTTATACACAGTCACCAGTATCTGGTTCACCAACAAGTTATATTATTCACCAGCATAGAGGATGATCTATTATCATCTGGAGATTACTTGGTTATGTCGAAGACATTATTTAGACACTTGGTTTTGGTGATTTGGTTATTGGTCTAATCGAGTTTGCATATTTGCTGTTACCGACAAATAGGCCTAGGTTATGGACCGACAAGCGTTATCTATTCCAAATCAGCACGACACATTATGGAGATGATTTATTGATTGGTTATTATTGTAAATGAATTAAGCCAACATGATGCATCACATTTGTAATTGATTTAATTGTAATATTCTTAGTGAGCCAACCTACACATTTGGTCTTAGGTTTTGGTATATATGTAAGATCTCATTTGTGAGATTATGTAGAAGGTGTGAAAGGGAATGTAACAAGGTATATGCGAATATAAGCAGAGCTATACACACATACATCATTTGAAGATTCAAGGAAGGTATGAAGAAGACAATCAGAGCTTAACCGGTACTGAATCCAACATATGAAGATGCTATTTTGAGCAGTACATTATCATTGGATTTAACCATCCAATTGTAGTTAGTGTGACTCCCATTTTGTGATTGAGCAGTGAGTTCTAGGTAGTTGGCCTTTTTGCATGTGCATACCCCATTTGTACACACATACTATCTACAATAGTATCACCTGATTGTGGGTAAGGTTTCCCACCATGATTTTTCCTCTTATAGGGTTTTCACATACAAATATATGTGTTATGTGTTGTGGATGTTATTTGTCTTTCTGTTTCATGCATTAAACTTTGCCAATACTATTAAACTGTCAACCGACATTAAGTTTGGTTTACCGGTATGATGCATTAAGTTTGGTTAAGTTATATTTGGGTTGAAATTAATAGACAACTGATTCACCCCCCTCCCCCCCCCCCTCTCAGTTTCCTCTAGGTCCTAACAAATACAATAAGTTCATAACATAAACCCACAATCCAATGATCAACTAAGTCGACTTAGGCTGAAAACAATGTAAACCAATCCTTAAATCCTGTTGGTAATGTATCAGGAACATCCTCCAACACGTTACATAAACCGGTCCATAACCTAGATAACACCAGATCCAAAATAGGTTACCATAAACCAAATCCAACACCATCGATGAATTGGAACATGAACAAGATAACCAACAACATCCTGAAAGCCATCTAGAAGCCACACCAACACCACTTATCACGTGCATTAAAAGATATTCAACAAAGCTCTACCAGTAAAACCCTTACTGGTGACCAAAAGGCTTACTATAACATATGATAGCTCCCGAGTCATCAAAGGCTAAACCAACTAATCGTGATATACATCTGAATAGCATGAATGATAGATCCAAACCAATTCCACAAACCAAAGCATACCAGATCATACTAGATCAATTTCATAAATCGACCACTCTACGAGAACCAACCAAAAACTGATAAACAACCAAAACAACCGGTGATGCCATCAATGCCAAAACATCAATGCAACACATAATCAATTCCTCCAAATTGCCAACAATCTCTCCCTTTGGCATTGATGGAAATAATAGATGTGAAAAACATCCAAGTGCCAAGAAATGCCAAACAAGTCTCCCCCAATGGAAGACAACCAACAATTTCGCACAAAATGATATGACAATGAAGTTTTGATATCTCCCCTTTTGACTTATATTTTGTTAAGCTTTATTTTTCACATATATCTCTCCCCCTTTGACATCAATGCCAAAAATTTGATATAAACATTAAAGAAAAGTCATAAATCCTCCAATTCTTACAGCTAACTACTCCCCCTGAGTTCCACCACATCAATCCAGAATGAATAATAGCTCTAATAATGCATACCAGATTGATGCCAATCAACATCACTCAAGTCTCTATCGGAGGGGCAAAAACCCCTCTCTGAAGTACTCAAATGAATCTTAGGCAAATTTAAGTGAAGATGTCTGCAATCTGCTCTTTAGTGTTCACATAAACCGGTTTGACTTCATTTGCTTCCACATTCTCCTTTAAAAAGTTATACTTGATAGATATGTGCTTTGCCTTAGAATAAAATACCAGATTCTTTGATATATCAATAGCAACCGAGTTATCACAGTGAATAACTACCGATTCATTACAATCCACCTTTATATCTTTCAACATTTTCTTCATCCATAGAACTTGTGTATGGTTAGTAGCAGCAAAAACATACTCAGCTTCAATAGTAGATAAAGAAGTGCATGACTGCTTCTTACTGATCCATGAAATGAGTTTCTTTCCAAGAAAGAAAGCTCCATCGGATGTGCTCTTCCGGTCATCAACATCTCTAGCCGAATCTGCATCTGTATATGTACATAATGTAAAGTCATCATTTTTAGGATACCACAAACCATACTCAGTTGCTCCCTACAAATACCTGAAAATCTTTTTCACCGCACTCTCATGATTTTCTCTAGGATCACTCTGATATCTTAATACAATACAAACTGCATTCATTATATCCAGTCTAGTCTGAGTCAGATATAACAAACCACCAATCATAGACTTGTACCTAGTAGGATTTACTGGTGTAGATGCATCATTCTTTGTCAATTTCTCACTTGTAACCATACAAGTACTAACCAGTTTACAATTTTCCATACCAAATTTCTTCAACAACTCTCTAGCATACTTAGTTTGACAGATGAAAATACCTTTATCAGTTTGAGTAGTCTGCAAACCTAAGAAAAAATTCATCTCCCCAATCATAGACATCTCAAATTCATTCTTCATATTGTTGGAGAATTCCATACACAAGTTATCTTCACCTCCAAAAATGATATCATCAACAAAGACTTCAATAATCAATATGTCATTATTAGTGATCTTATAATATAAATTATTGTCAACATTACCTTTAGTGAAATCAAGCTTCAAAAGATATTTATCCAGTCTTGCATACCAATCTCTAGGGGCTTGTTTCAATCCATATAGAGCTTTCTTTAACCTGCAAACCATGTTTTTGTCACCTGAAAGTGAAAATCCATTAGGTTGCTCAATATAAACTCCCTCTTCAAGATCTCCATTCAGAAATGCACACTTAACATCCATCTGATAAACCTTCTAGTTCTTATGTGCAACATAAGCAAGAAATAATCTCACAACTTCAATCCTAGCTACTAGTGCAAAGGTTTCACTATTGGCATTTGGCATTATAACAGACAAGGAGAGATTGTTGGCATTTCAATAAGGATATTGAGAAGGTTGTTGATGATTATGGATAAAACTGATTAAGGATGTTTACTGTCTTAATATTATTATTTTGTCATTGATGTCAAGAAATTGATTTTCTAATTCAGTATGATGTTGCCATATCTTGAGAAGTATGATTTGATGAGTATAAAGATGTTGGTAAAAGACATAGAAAGAATATGATGGATAAAGGGAGAAATAAGTTATTCAATGGGCAACTATTACCAAGTTAGACAATGATGAGATCATGATGATTAGATTGTTTTGATATCCTACATATGTTATTAATTGAAAGGTTAATACTATACTATGTTATCAAGAAAAGAACCTAGTCGGTAAACCCTAAAGAACCTAGTCGGTAAACCCTAAGGTTATTGCTATCAGTTAATGAAGGCAGAATGTCTACCGAGTGAAGTTTAGTATTTACCGAGTTGCAACCGAGTAATAACAAAATGCATTAAATGATTACATGCATTATTTAATGAAGGAAGCTGATGAGCTGGCTATGATTAAATGATTGGTATGCCATGAATGAAGTTTGTTAAAGAATCTATGGCAAAGGAAAATCGGCAGGAAGATCTACATCTTAGATTGAACCGCAATACCCTTGCACAAGTTCCAAGAAATATATGCAAGTTCCAAGGTGGGGTAAAACATTTTTAGATCGAAGGATACATTGAACCTGGTCAAAGTTTGAAGATCTGATGGCTATGATTGATCATGGGAAATGTGATCAAGGAGATTAAGCGGTTGACAAATTGTTTATAAATAGGGAACTGTTGATAAACAATGTATGCGGGCAAGTGTATGCACATGGATGCTACATAGTGATTACCGAGCACAGAAGCTTGAAGATTTGTTTTGAATAACAGAGTATAGAGCCCAACAGATGGACAAGATTAGTTCTATGTCTATATTGTATTGAGCAAATAAGAATCTGCTTTAGCATTTTAGATGTGAAGTTGCAGATAGATTTTTATTACTGTTATTTTGTGAAGTGACAAAAAATCTCTTAACCGAGTGGACTTAACAGTCTTATTTGTAAAACCCTCTAGCAAGGTGACATTCAGATTGAGTGTTTGAAATCCTTTAAAAAGGTCACTTCTAACAAGGTGAAGATCCTAACAGATCTGAGGGAAATCCCTTAACTGGGTCACATCTAGTAATGTGTTTGTAATCTTTAATAGGATTTGTTTTTAACCGAGCATACTCTAGAAGAGTATATTTCTTAGTGGGTCCAAAATCCCACAGTGGTTTTTCCCTATTTGGGTTTCCACGTTAAATCTGGTGTTATGAGTATTATGATGTTTATATGCTTTTGAGTTTGCATGTCTAGTAGTTTTGATTATATTACTGAAGTATATGCTACCGAGGTTGAATCTGATGTTTGAATGGAAGATTAAGTTTGTATGATTCACCCCTCCCTCTCATCTTATTAGCTTGGCATCTGTACTTATCTTTAAGTATCATAACTATCAATTGGTATAAGAGCTTTGGACTTCGGAAGGAAAAGTTTAAAGGTACTTGAGGAAAATATCCAAAGATGTATAAGAGGGATGCACCGAAGCTGAACAAGTCAAGTTTCTCTACATGGCAGAAGAGCATGATGCTGCACCTATCAGGAGTTGGAGAATATGCTATATATTATCTAGAGAATGATTTCATCACATTGAGAACCTATCCATTGACAATGGAAGAGATAAAAGCAAAGCAAGAACATATCCAAGCAATGATTGTAATAACATCTGCATTGACCGATTCAAAGTTTAATGATCTAGAAGGCTGCAATGATGCAAAGGCAATGTGGGACAAGCTCATATCTATGTATGGTGGAGATGAACATGTTCAAAGAGCAAAAGTGGATAGTCTAAGAGGACAACTTGAATCTATGAGGATGAATGAAGGTGAGAACATAACCCAGTACAGTACAAGACTAAAGGAGATTGTCAATCAAATCAAAGGAGTAGGTGGAACTATTGAAGAAAAGGATATAACAAGTAAGTTGTTAAGAACCCTTCTACCAGCTTATGCAATCCGAGTCTCTGCAATCAATGAATTGAGGTCTGTACCAAATATGCTAGTTTCTTTAGATGCTACTATTGGTAAGCTACATGCATTTGAGTTAAGTAACTTTGATAACAGTGGGTCATCAGTAAATAAAGTTGAATTTGCATTTAGTTCTTTTCAGATTGGTGAATCTGATGATTACAATGATAGAATGAGTAAGTACACTAAAGGGGATCATAGTGGAGCAAGTGAAAGATTTCAGAAGAACATGGAGGAAGTACACAAACTATATGAGGAAATCAGAAAGCAAGAAGAGTTTGAAGCACTATTAGCCAAAAGGTTACCGAGAGGCAAAGGTAAGTATAAAGGAAAACTACCTTTGAAATGTTTCAATTGTGATAAGATAGGACATATGGCTTCTAACTGTCCTGACAAAGATTCTACTGAAAAGAGAGATTACCGAGATGATAGATAGAAAGATAATTATTACAGAGGACACTGAGACTTTAGAAGAAGAGAGAGAAATTCATGCTTAATAGCCGATGAGGAATCCAATGATGATAAACTAGATGAAACTGATACAGATGAAGTAGTTTATGTGGCTATCAAAGATGGATCAGATGAAGAAAGGTATGAAGAAAAAGCCCTAATATCTCAGATAAATACTAATGATTCTTGGATCATAGACAGTGGATTATCACATCACATGATAGGTGATAAACACAAGTTTGTTATGTTAGAAGACTATGATGGAGGCTATGTAAGATTTGGTAATGATGCACCATGTCCGGTAAGAGGTAAAGGATCTATAACAATTCTTGACAATGCAAGATGCAATGATGTTTATTGGGTTGAAGGTTTTAAATACAATTTGTTGAGTGTAGCACAACTAAACAATATAGGATACCGAATGGAATTTCAGAAAGGAATTGTCAAAGTTCATGACAAGCATGGAAAGTTAGCTGCTACCGGGATAGAAACAAAAGGTAACACATTTCATGTTGACTCAACTCGGAATAAATGTCTGTATGCAAAGATAGATGATACCTGGTTATGGCATAAAAGGTTTTGTCATGTAAATTTTGATAATCTAATCAAAATAAGCAAGAAGCACCGAGTAAGAGGTCTACCGAGTCTTGAAAAACTCGAGAATGCTATGTGGCGAGGATGCCAGATGGGTAAAATGACAAGATCAAGCTTTACAAGTAAGTCTTACACTTCTAAGGGAATTTTAGATCTTGTGCACACTGATCTTTGTGGTCCTATGAAAGTAAAAGTTATTATGGTGATAAATATTTCATATTATTTGTGGATGATTACTCAAGGATGATGTCAGTAATGTTTTTAAAAGAAAAATTAGAAGCTTTTCAAATGTTTAAATGGTACAAGGCAAGAGTTGAAAATGAAACAAGAAGACAACTGAAATGTCTTAGATCAGATAGAGGAGGAGAGTTCACATCTGATGGGTTCAACTTATTCTGCAATGATCATGGTATAAAAAGACAAGTCTCTGCACCGAGAACTCCACAACAAAATGGAATTACTGAGAGAAGAAATAGATCTATTGTGGATTGTGCTAGAACCCTGATGATTGAAAAGAAAGTGCCACAAACATTTTGGAGAGAAGCAATAAGCACAATAGTTTACACCTTGAACCAAGTACAACTGAAGAAATTTACTTTGAAGACACCATATGAAATCTGGTATGACAAGAAACCTAATGTAAGTTATTTTAAAATCTTTGGAAGTAGATGCTATGTACACAAGGATGATAGAAATGGCAAGTTTGATTAGAAAAGTGAAGAAGGAACATTTCTTGGTTATTCTTCTAGAAGTAAAGTATTTAAATGTCTAATCAAATCATCTAACAAAATAGTAGAAAGTGCAAATGTAAAAATTGATGAATTTGCAGAAAGAAATGATGAAGGTAATTCCAAGGACCCAGAAGATTATGATGAATTTGTCTATGTTCAACTGACAAGTCCTACCGAGAAAAATGCAGAAGGAAATGAAGAGAATATCCAGTTACCGAGTGATGAAGAAGATCATACAGAGCCTACCGAGCCTGTATTAGCCAAATATGTCAGAAGACATCATGCACCAAGTCAGATTATAGGGGATAAGGAAGATCCAGTGATGACAAGGAACAAACTGAGACAGAACACATGTCTGATATCTGAATTTGAATCGAGAATAGTGAAAGAGGCATTTAATAGTGAAGATTGGATAAATGCTATGACATAAGAGATTGATCAAATTAAGAAGAATGACACATGGACACTGGTCCCAAGACCGAAGGACAAAAATGTAATCGGTACAAAATGGATTTTCAAAAACAAGTTGAATGAAAAAGGAGAGGTCATTCGAAATAAAGCAAGACTAGTTTGCAAAGGTTATGCCCAAGAAGAAGGAATTGATTATGGTGAGAATTTTGCACCTGTAGCAAGACTTGAAGGAGTAACAACATTGTTGGCATATGCTGCTTACAAGAATTTCAAGGTATATCAAATGGATGTCAAATGTACTTTTCTGAATGGTATATTAGAAGAAGAAGTTTTTATTGAACAACCTGAAGGATTTGCTGAAGAAAATAATAAAGATCAGGTATATAAATTGAACAAAGCTTTATATGCTCTGAAACAAGCACCTAGAGCATGGTATGAAAGATTGCACTCTTATTTAATCAAGATTGGTTTTATAAGAACAAGAGAAAACAACAATATTTACATGAAGAATGATGAAAATGGAATACTGATCTCAGCCATATTTGTTGATGATATTATATTTTGTGGGAATGACTCTCTATGTAAGAACTTTGGAAATGAAATGAGCAAAGAATTTGAGAGGTCATTAATCGGTGAGATAAAGTATTTTATAGGTTTACAGATACTGCAAATTAAAGATGAGATTTTCATTACTCAATCCAAGTACATAAAGGAAATCTTGAAGAAATTTGGAATGGAGGATTCAAAACTAGTAAGTACTCCTATGACTACCAACTGTAAACTATCAAAGAATGATGAATCTGCATCTGTTGATGAGACACTTTACCGATCCATGATTGGAAAGTTGCAATATGTTGTTCATAGCAGGCTAGACATAGCACATGTAGTAGGTATAGTTGCAAGATTCTCTACAGATCCTAAGGAAACACACATGACAACAATTAAGAGAATTTTTAGATACTTGAAAGGCACTGAGGATTATGGCTTAGTTTATCAAAAAAGAAATGATTTTGATTTAAAAGCTTATACTGATGCTGATTGGGTAGGCAACATTGATGACAAAAAAAGCACAAGTGGAGGAGCTTTCTTTTTAGGAGAAAGACTAGTGAGTTGGCTTAGCAAGAAACAAGGATGTGTTTCACAGTCAACAACAGAAGCTAAATACGTTCCTGCAACATTGAATTGTACCAACATAGCATGGAACAAACAACTATTGGAAGGTATAAATGAGAAAGTTACCGAGCCAGTAACTATAGTCTGTGACAATACTAGTGCCATTAATATTTCAAAGATTCCTGTTATGCACTCTAAGACAAAGCACATCTCTATCAAATATCATTATCTTAGAGAAGAAGCTCAAGAGAAGAAAGTGGTGTTGGAGTATGTTAGCACAAAGGAACAAATAGCAAATATCTTCACCAAACCATTGC